>NW_027526445.1:129509762-130012574 GCF_048455015.1 Haemaphysalis longicornis | reverse complement strand
AATTCACTGCCTTTTCGGATAGGGATGGCGATGAATACGCAGCTACGTGGTCGTGCGGAGGTTCGAGCAGTAGGTTGGATAAGTTTTACTTTCCTCCTCAGCTCGCTCGCAGCATCATTAGCTGCGATGTTCTATCTTTTCCCTCGGGCACACCTCGTTTGTCTGACCACTTCCCAGTTTCGGTGAAGCTTGCGCCAGGCAACGCAGCGTCTAGTGAGGCTATGTGGCGCATGGATGTTTGCCTGCTCGCTGATCAGATCAGTGCGGCGAGCATTCATGCGTCGCTCGAGGAGGAACCGCGTGAGCTGGATTGGGAGGAGAGGAAGGCGGGCTGGTGGAGCTTCCTCATCAGAGAGGGTCGTGAGCGGAGAGCTCGCAATTCGCGCGAGCTTGATGACACGCTCTACAAGTTACGTATTATTAAGGGCCCAGAGATGACCTTTCTGATGCGCGACTACGAGAGCCTTCTCAAGGCGCGGTATGAGCGGCTGCTGCAACAATCGGCGGCGGGTCGCTCGCTCGGGCAGGGCAGTAGCAGACCCAGACGTGTTGCGGTTCGTGAAGGCAGGCTCTGTAGAAGAACAGGGCCACACTCGTCCTGCACGTGGTGCTTCCCGAGTGGAGACGAAAGTTATAGGCCAGAGGACATTGTCACCACCTTCACAGGGTACTTAAGTTCACTGTTGAGCTCGGAAGGCAATGTAGGCGCACCACCTCCCCCAAGTACTTAACGATTTGGGGGAGCTGTTGGCCACACCAGTCACGATGCCCAAGTTATGGGAAACTGTGCAGGCTATGAATGTGGCTCGTGGACCCTCTGCTCGAGATGGTCAATAACTTCCTCGAGAATGGGAAGAAGCCGGTTTCCTTTAACGAGGGCACAGTGTTCTTGAACTCAAACCGGGTGGCAAACCTTCCGAACTGAAGGCTTACCAGCCTATCTGCCTGCTTAACAACGATTATAAGCTAGTAACCCGCCATAATAGCGAGGCGAATAGGTGAGACATTGCCCTTGTAGCGAGCAAAGCCCAGGTGTATACCATACCGAGGCGAACCATCACTACAGCGCTTAGCCTAACTCATGACCTGTTTACCTTTGAAACGTGGATGAGCATTAGTGGCTGCTTCCTGTCGCTCAACCAGTCGAAAGCTTTCGACCAGGTGGAGCACCGCTAATTGTTCACCGTGTTGCGGGGGTTTGGTTACCCCTACGAGTTAGTGGACAGGCTCCAGGAGTTATACACGGGAGTCAGTGTGGCAGTGGGATTAGGCAGGGATGCCCACTTTCCCCGCTCCTATTTGTATTGGCTATCAACCCACTTTTACGTAGGGCTCAAAGTTCCCAAGACATCCGCGGCTTCCCTCTTTAAGGGCAGGAGCAGGTTAAGGTGTCCGCCTATGCAGACGATGTCTCCTTGTTTCTGCGGGACTCCAGCAGCTGCGTGGCATTCATGTGCCTCTTTACCATCAATCGCGAGCTGTTGGGGGCCCAAATTAATATTGGGAAGAGCCGGGCGTTGCGCTTTGGCGCGTTCCCGGTCGATCTGCTAGGTAAAAGTCCTTGGTGTGACCTTTCACGCTTCAGGGGAGGGAGCATGAGAGACATGGAAAGGGCTCCTCGTGAAGGCAAAAAAGCGGCTCGAGGTGGCCTCACGGTTAAAACTGTCGTTAGCAGAACGCGCCTACGTCATCAAGGCGTGTGTTTCAGCAGCTTTCTTCTACGTGGCCAGGGTTGCGGGTCTGCGGCACTTCGCCGCACGCAAGAATGATACGCTGCTCTTTTCATTCTTGTGGGGCAGAAAGACTGGGACGGTTGCACGAGCGCTTTTGCGCCTGCCATTTAAGGGGGCTTTAGCCCACCCAACGTGCAGCAGATGTGCAGCGTTCTCGCCTTGTGCGGGTTTCTTGACCTCGTGCGAGACCCGGAATACATAGGGAAAAATTTGCTTGAGCACCTTCTAGGCACTATGCGGGCCGCTGTGTTTCGACGACCCTTACACGGCTCCGTCGGCAGAGCTGCTTCCGCAGTTCTACAAGTAGGTCGCGCAAACGCATAAGGTTATCGCGGAGCGGCTTCCGGGTGTGGAGGTTCGTCCCTACTAGTAGGATTTGCGAGCTGCGGGCTGTCTCAGAGCTCACACACGAGCAGGCGGACCGTTGCGGGCGTCCACGCTGGGCCAAGCTAACACCTCGGGCGTTTCCAGAGAACGTCCGTGATTTCGGATGGGAGCGAAGATGGGGCGTTTTGCCCACAAGGGACCGCGTCGCCACGCCATCTACCCAGTAGCGCCATCCACCCGGGGTCTGCAGTACGGGCAGCACAAGACAGCCAGCATGCTTTTTTCGAGTGCCGCACAGCGCGCACTTTTTAGCGGCTGCTAGCTCGGATGTTCTCGGTCCAGCACAGGCAAAATTCCAGGTCCCGCGACGCGCTCTACTTTTTCTCCTGGGGGTTGGCATGCTGGTGTTTCTTGTGCAGGCGTCGCGGAGTGGCTTCGCTTCGCGCTCGGCCTCAAACCACCATATAACCCATGTTGTGGATAGTGCGGTCTCTACTCATGGCACACTTAGAGACCGAGCTAGCGATACTGGGAGAAGCGGCCTTCCTCCGGCGCTGGTCATGTCGATTTATCTTCGTGCAGGATGGTCGTGTTTGCGTGATCGTCCACGAGACGTCACGATAACCTCCTTGTAAAAGCGTAGCGACGACACACCCAAGCGCAAGCCGAGGTATCTGTCCTAGCGCTTAGGTTTGGTGACGTGTAAGAACCACACGAAAGTTGTTTCGTGTGCATTAGCAGCAGCTGTCGCTCGGGCGGTTTGTTTACATTCGGAAGCGGCCGCACAGAGCAAGCCACGCTAACGCAGCATAAGCATCCAAGTTGGGTGCATAGGTAGGAGAGAAGGAGCGTGGCACACATAATGAGCGCTGGCTGCGGAAGCACACATTTTGAATGCGTTTCGTATGCTCGCAGGCTGAAATAACTACCCGGTTAGACGCACACCCATATTCTTACTTTGACACTTAGTAATCATCTGTGTTTGTGCAATCGGCATGCCTCGGATATCGAGGCCGTGTTGCAGATACAGCCAACTGTACATGTTTGAACCTCATTTAGTCACCAGAAGGTTTTGTAACTGCACGGAATGTGTTATTGGAAGATTGGCATCACACCTTTGTATGATATGTGGTCGTAAATAAATCCCTTTTCATCTGTGGCCCGGCAATTAGCCAGCGAGCAGTCAGCGCCCACTGAGCCCACCTGCAACCTGTCGCGCACTAGCGCACTGTCTACTTCGAACGCGGCACGCTTTGCGGAGAACCTGAAGAAGTATCGTGCCTCTCCACCCAAGGCGCACTGCTTCAAGTTTGTTGCACCAGCCAACTCAACCATCGACGGGTCCCCCGACGACTCGACACTCTGCAACATCAGGGTGGCATGTGCTTTTGCGTGGCGGTGGCCTCGGCTGCCACTGCTGCTAAGCTCAACTCTGCTGGCTATGTCACTTTCAGCGGCGTGAAGACGCCTTCCCAGTGCATCGGGCCAAAGGTCGTGGTAGTCAGCGTCCTGCGGCTGCACACACCAACGAGCACACACGCGTCAAGCGCGTGTGTGCTCGTTGCAACCAGCCTGGTCACAACCGCAGCGAGTGCAAGGAGTCGTGGTGCGCTCGGTGCCTGAACTTCGGCCACGAAGAGCAAGCATGCGACGCTGGTTGCAGAAGATGCGAAGGTCGGCATTCCACGGCTGATTGCTTGCGCCCGCGCTCCTATGCGGCGGCCCTGGGCGACTTCCCTGCCCTGCCGCCAGCTTCGGAGGGGGTGCCGACACGAGCGCGGGAGGAGCCAGTGAGGCCACTCCGTCCATCGACACACCGTCGGAAGACAAAGCAGCCAACGCCCGAACAGCTGCCAGGGATCAATGAGAGAGGGGGGGGGGGGGGGAACCGAGCTTCCCAGCACGGTTCCGTTACCCACTGCACATGTATGAAGCAATGCTGCTGAACCATTTCAGTCTCGACAGCAAAGTACTACAAGCTCGAGGGTCGTTTCGTTACTCATGAGCTGGAAACAGCACCATGGGCAGCCCCATTCTATGGTGGAAGTATCTGGCACCGTCTCTCGGAGGTCATGAGACAGTAAAGGAGGAAATCCTGATGCACAAGGTATTAGTAAAACGCATCCCGAAAGATTACTTTTGTAAAGAATGGTGAGAACACTAGCACTACATTTTGCTCAGACACCGAAAGTGAGTCGAACCCACTGACTTGTGCTGCTCGAGTTCCGTGCTGAGACAAAGTGGATCAAAAACAAAAATTTCTGTACTAGAAACACCAACCACCACAACAAGTTGCGGTGCCACCGGGGGTCCTTAAGGTTAAGTCTTGATACCATCGAGAAGGAGGTGCTGCGTCAGGATTCAGAGAAGGGCAAGAAGTTTGGACATGTGATTAAAGTCGAGAACTCATACATCTCGGAGACGTGCTTCGCGTACTCCAAAGACGCTTACGTTAAGAACGTCGAGCAGCCGCAATCCTTCCGGAAGGTCCAAAAATGTTACGGCGCTGACAATGCCTTCATGACTACAGTCGATGACTACATTTCCAGCGCGTGTAGAAACGCGCACAGGGCTTCCAAGACAAGCCCCTCACCAATTGCATGTTTTCACTTAGCTGTGAGGTGGTCATTCGAGTCCCTCTGAAGACATCCGGTGTACAAGAAATGGAGTGATGATGAGCTGGTTGCTCTCCTCATGATTCCGAACTTGCTCGGAGGGTTCCCCGTCGTTTACCAGCACAATTTCTTTGTGCGGGCTGAGTCCGACTTGCTGTCCCCTTTCATTGACCTCACGTCATACATGCTAGAACATCAACCAGAGCTAGGCCGGATCTTGATGCTCGCGCTCCGCCCAAAAACCTCGGACCCAGACCCTCGGATCCATACCTTGGAACCACACCTCAGACCCAGACCCCCGGAACCTTTTTTTATTGCGTCCAACTTGGTACTCCAAGTTGGACACAATACATCGCAGCGGATCTTCACAACTGCTGCACCAAACGTGCTACGCAACTAGAAGAAGCGTGCGGCGTGACTCTGCACTGTTGGTACCACCGTGACCGAGATCTTTGAGCCGTGGGTGCTCCCGATATTTCGTGCCAACGCACGTGCAAACTCGCGCCGACACTGCCCCGGGACCCGGACAATGATGCCACTCTGACGACTATGCAGCAAGTCGTACCTGCGCCCGATGAAAAAACTGATTGTCAGCGAAACAATCACCTACTCCCGAGACATGTATACAATCCATATTGCTGGGAAGCGCTAAATGTACATACCCCTGCTTGTTTAGCATTATATAATATCATGTGCTGGATTTTGCGTATATGTCCTGTCATATAGTACTGTATATAACTTTCTTAGCTCTGTATCAAGTCTATATTAGCATTGTATAATTGGTGCGATAGACTGGTGCCACAGAACGCTCTCATTGATGCGGTACACGGGGCTGGAGCAGGAGAAGCGTTCGCAGCAGTTATCAAAGACCTATACATGGATAACACTACCGTAGTGATGGCAGCTAATACCCGACCCAACCCATCAAGATTGCATTCGGGATACCGCAGGGCTGTCCATTGAGCGGCCTCCTGTTTAACCTTGTCGTAGACCCGGTGATCAGGGCTGTGCAAGGGTGCAGCGGTGCACACATATTGGCATAAGCAGATGACCTCACCCGAAGCCCTGCAGCAGTGAAGCAGGACGGTGGGGGAGACGCTAGCTGGACAGCTTGGCCTGGTACTAAAACCGGCAAAATGTAAGAGCCTACATTTGTCAGGCGGCACACTAGTGGGTACACGGCCAACAACGCTCCTTGTACACGGTGAGCCCATTCCGCACCTCAACGACTTCAATGGCCACCCTTTCCTGGGACGACCCGTGGGATACCGCGTAATTCACGAGAATGGCACGGTGCAGGCCGCCATTATGATGGGCCAAAAGCTGCTCACATTGATGCTGGCCCCATGGCAACGTATGGACGCTGTGAAGACTTTCCTTTTCCCAGCCCTCAACTTCGCAATGCGGATGGGGACCTGCGGCAAATACGAATGGAAGAAACTGGACGACGCTTTGCGCCCACTGCTCAAGAAGACGCTGTATCTCCCCAGCAATGGTACGAACGACTACCTCTAGGGTAGCGGCAAAGGAGGTGCAGCGGGTATACCCAACGCGGCAGACACCAGCGATGCCTGTCGTATTAATGCAGTTTTTAAACTGTTGTTCTCCGCTGTCCCAGAAGTCCACGACAGGGCGGTATCAGCGTTCACAGAGGTGGTGACAACACGGCTTAGACACCCAGCTGAACAAGAGGACTTCGAGGCTTACGTGAACCGAGAGATGGAAGGCGAATTCCGGGCAACCTCTACACAGGTGACCACAGTCTGGGCAGACACACGGAAAGAGTCACGCACAATTGGGGTGGAGTGGGAGCTCCACCCTGACGGTGCACGCATCACGACGGGTGGGGCCTCCCTCTCCCTGAAGCACCGATCAAAAGTGATGAAAACGCTGCGTGGCCACCAGCAGGCCTATTCCGATGCAAATTCCAATTCTCTACTAGGTCCTACTTGCGACTCATAAAAAAACTGGCTGTGAGTGAGACAGTGACATCCTCACAGAATATTTATGCTACACAGGTAACCGGCCAGCGTCAGACTCTTGAATTGCCGGCCTAAGCACGAGGAAAAAAGACATGTTTCTCTTCTCCCCATCTTTTTGTTTTTGTTGATTCTTTCTTGCATTGTTTTTTGTTGTTGTTGTATTTTAACTTGCAGTGTTTGGAATAATTGTATTTTTTGCTTACCTTGTTCACTACTGTTGTTTGTGTTTGATATGCAGTGTTCGCCAGTTTGTGCACTTATCCGCCTTGTCAGTTGCTACTGCCCCAATCTGAAATGTTCAAAGCATTTTCATAAACTACGTTCTCGGCTTTTTGGCTAAGACAGTGATAAGTTCAGGTGTCGTACTCGTTAACCAGCCACTGGTCCACCCCTGGTCGGCGACGCTCGACACCCCCCCTGGAGCCTGTCCGACCCCCCATCTAGACTCGTGCAGTTGCATGGGCACGAGCTGGCTCTGCCAGCCACCGCATGTTTTTGCGTGATTGCATGAACAAGTGTGCTTTGCCTGTGCTTTAAGAGTGTTGTGGCGCCTCGGGACCCCATCCCGAACCCCTGAATCCACCCCCCCCCTTGTGGCCCCCTGGTAAGGGTTGGGGGGCCTGCTGCTCATGGACGTCGACAGTCTTCAATTCCGGGACATCCTGGCATCTGGGACCTACTAACCAAGAACCGGCCTCAGCTTCGGATGGGGTCTCATCACCCGCTGGGGCCCTCTTCGACCGATGCACCCGACCAGAGGCATGCCACCACCAAGGAGCCATGCCTTCGACTTCAAGCTTCTAGCGGGCTGCAATGCCGAGGACATCATTGACAGTGTGGCCTGCATCGTCACCATCCAGGAAATCTGCTGTGTACAACACATGGGCACAAAAAACTAGCAAGTGGGTGCAAAAAACTAGCAAGTGATCATCAACTCCCGTGCTGCCATCACCACCCTGATCCAAATAAAGAGTGTCCATCTTGGCGATTAACTTGCTCCTCTGACTCCCGTTGGCCCGGCTACCACCAGCATGACCTGCCTGTTTCTTCCCTCCAGTCTTCCCGCTAAAATCCTGATCAGAGCACTTGCACCATACGACAGCATCTCCGAAATACGACACGGCACCTTCAAAGGGCAACCAACCGTACTCACCGGTATAAGATATATCCAGATCAGAATGAAGGAAGACAATCCAGTACCCAACTATGTGCGCGTAGGTGGACACCATGTGGTGTTTGACTACCCAGGAATGAAACGGGTGTGCCGCCGTTGCAGGGAGGAGGGCCACATTAGTGCAGACTGTACGGCACCGCTCTGTGAGAGGTGTGGTATCTACGGACACTCAATGCCCTGCGAACTGCCCTGCCGGCGCTGTGGGCAACCGCATGCCACCACACACCACGGCTATACAGTTCGGTGGCGGGTAGTTCCCAGGCTACACACGCTACTTTCAGGGAGTTGACCACGACAAGTTTCCCTTCTTGAACAGAGAGACATCAGAAAAGTCGGCCCCAGGCAACACCAAGGACGACTCCCAAGGCTAAGGTGCGCTGCAGCCAAATGCCAGTAGCGAAAACAAGCCTGCCCCAAGCGCACCTGGTTCCACCAGCCACGACAAGCCTCCCGAGGTACTGCCTCAGCCCGAAAACGACCACCCCAACAAGCAAGCCGCCACGATCCCCAAGGAAGTACCGTATTTTCCGGTCTATAAGTCGCACCTTTGTATAAGTCGCACCCCCCTCAAAATAACAGTTTTTCAAAAAAAAAAAAAAAAAAAACGTAAACAAGTCGCACCGGTGTATAAGATGCACCAGTATATAAGACGCACTTGTTAATTAGGTAAACTCATAGTGAATCAGATCGTTAGAAAGTGCGGCGGAAGTACATGGTTGCGACGGCCGCCGCCTATGAACGCATCTTCCGCTAAGGAGGGCTAGACACGGGCAAATAACATCCAAAGTCTAGACAGAACTAACTTCTCAAAAATGGTTTATTGATACACACAGATGGAATGTACTTACGGACAGCGCTTAGGCAAAACCATCCAAGTCTTTTTCCTCAGACTCGCTAACAAATAAGAATGGTGCTATGTACACTACGTAGTGCGCCGCCGCCGGACATGGCTATGTTCACTACGACGTGTAGCGCCATCTAGGGAACGAATGTTAAAGCCATTTTATCACGTGTCTCAATGTAGCCGGTTGTCGGCCTCCCCCACAGCCGGGCCGAGCTAGCTGGCCGTGAGTTGTGGCTCACAGACGCGTGCGTTTCAGCGGGTTCTTTGTCGGGCACGCGAAACGAGTCTCGAGATGGAGATTAAACCTGGAGCACGGTTTGCATCTTACGAAGATTTTGAAAGGGCTCTCCGAAAGTTGCAGCTGGAGACGAACGCAGTCTACGTAAAAAAGACCTGAAGTCTGTAGATGTCGTGAATGCCCACTTGACGTCCGGAGCGGTAAAGTTGGACGAAAAATTGAAATTCGCCAACACTACGTTTACGTGCAAGCACGGCGGCAACTTCAGGACAAGGGGCACAGGAGTGCGGCCAAACCAGAGGTAAGAGCTGGCAGTGTTGCGACAACGCATGTAGTGCAGTGGTAGTAATCATAAAGATGGTACAATGGTGAGCGCAGTTAGGGAAGCAGCCTGCCGTGGCCAGGGAGAAGCATTCCGCATGAACCACACACTGGTGCACAGAATTTCTGTCGTGCCGCTGCAGTGGAATACGTCCGCAGTATCTGTAGCACCTCCGCAAATGTTTAAAATCGAGCTGGGAGCAGTCATTGCCTGCTAACCATCCTCGCCTGTTGGTAGTACAACTGGAAGCTTACAACCAACTCGGTTACGCCAAATTCACCGGCGACGGGGTTAACGTACCGTGGAGTCTTGCAATAGTTTCACCTGGTCACCGCACCTTCCGGTAGTCGTTTGCCAACTCTGAACACCCCAACTACTGCGCCCACTGCACCGACTTACGACACCACCAGCCCGTGTTTACACTAAGTGTACTGCTCACCAGTGCACATACTTGGTCTTTAGATTCTGCGACTCCCGCTTACGTCTGCTTCTGGGGTCTATAGCAAGTTTGGCTATAATGCATGCAATATGCTTTGTTCATGCCCTTTATTAGAAGCTGCCTGGTGTATTGTAAACGAAAGCTTAAGTTGGCCTGTGCATGCTTAGGGGCCATGTTTTGTAGTACAGGCGGACAACCTGCAAAACGGAAGTTCTCACTCAGCCCAAACGTGAAGCCCCTTTGCAGTTTTCAATGCCGCGGTTGTCCACTAAATGCGGTTAAGGTCACATGTTATGAAAGCTCAGATAGCAATGGTATTCAGCCCCCAATCAAAACAACCGGAAAAGTGATGTTGGAGATGCAAACTGATTGGAAAGCAAACTTGTTTACAGCCTATGTTGAGTGAAACAATTTGGCTATTGCCATTTTTTTTTTTCCAGAACAATGAAAAATGATTGCCCAGCTAAAATTGCGTTTGCTGCCAGGCGTGGAAGCCAAGAGCTGGAGATCACATGCACTATACTGGATCACAATCACGAGACTACAGATTACATGTTTGCCTCCTACCCGGAGTGCAGACGTCTAAATGACGACGAGGCCAAGTTTGTTCAGCCCCTCATAGAGATGAAGGTGCGACCCACCCGCATCATACAGAAGCTAAAGGAGGAGACTGGTAAGATTGTTCTTGCATCTTGGCTGTAGATGTTACTAACCCCTGTAATATTTTGTTTCAATTGTCTTACAGGAAAGGTGATCATTGCAAAGGATGTGCACAACATGAGGGCCAACAACAACAGAGGAGATGACACAGAAAAGCTGCTGCAGATGATCTGTGACCCTTGTGAAAAGGAGCAGACAACTGTCATACCCATTACTGACGAAAGCCAGGAGCTTCAACTTCTGTATGTGCAAACACGCCAAATGCACAGAATATTTGAAGGCTACCCAGAGGTTCTTGTTCTGGACGCAACCTACAGAACAAACAAGTATAGAATGCCCTTGTTTGTTTTCATGGCCGAGAATGGTGCGGAAAGCAGCCATGTAGTGGCATATGCTTTTGTTGCGTCTGAGCAACAGCATGTCGTTAGTAAGTTGCTGGAAACTTTTGTCAAGAAAAATGCAAAGACGTCAGACACCAATGTTGTCATCGTTGACAAAGACTTCACTGAGATTGCAGCAATACGGGAGACATTTAACTCAAAGCCTTCTGTGCAGCTGTGCCAATTTCATGTGATGAAAGCTTTCAGGGCAGCTGCTGGGCAATTGGCACACTCCACAGAAGAACGAGAAAGGCTCATCAGCAGCTTTGGGGAAATGGTGTGTGCACCTACTCCTGAGAAGTTTGAGGATGCCCAAACTGACTTTCTGAGACATGCTAATGTGGAAGCATGTGCCTACTTCCAGAAAAACTGGGCAGACATTGCCAATATGTGGGCAAGACACCTGTGGGACAAGCAGTTCACTGCAGGTAACACTATGAAAAGAGTTGAATCATACAATGCAAAGATAAAACACATTTTATCAGCATCTGACAAATTGCATGAGGCACTGACAGGTATACTCCAGCTATCAAGCGCACTCACGCAGGAAGCAAGACATCGTGCATGTGTGATGAAGACGTGCACATTTTACTCGTACGAAGCGTCAAGTGATGTCGAGGCAAGATGTGCCAAGGAGCTAACCCCCTACGCCTCCTCTGTGATCAACGAAGAAGCGGCCAAGGCTAGACAAGCACCACCAGAATTACGGCAAATAGAGGCAAGTGTTTATGCTGTTTCAAGTTCTTGTGGTACATGGCACGAAGTTTCAACACAAACTTGGACATGCACCTGCACCCCGTTTTCCAAGATGGGGCTTCCTTGTCGTCACATTCTGGCTGTCTGTGAAAGAACTAGTGTCATGCCTGACCTGTCCAAAGTCGTGAAGCCTCGGTGGTTTAAGTCTCATCACCTCAGAAACATGGCTGCTGGCGCTGATGCAGAGGAGACTTGTGACACTGCATCACATCAAAGCACAAATGTTGAACTGCTAACCATGCCAGGGCCAGCATTTAATAAGATGAATAGAAACCAGCTGTTTAATTATGCAATGAGGACACTTAAGTCTGTAGCAGACCACCTAGCTGACTGCTCACCAGATGTCTTTCGCGCCAAACTTGCAGTTATAGAAAATCTCTATGCAGACTGGCTAACAGAATCATCCTCGGGTTGTGTTAGCAGTGCTGTAGAGCAACTTGGAGCAGGCCATCACGATACTCCTTGTGGCAGCGTAGATATTCAGATCAACGAATCGGACCTCGAAGAGCAGTTGCATGACACCCGCAAAGATGGCATTGAAGAAAAAAGGACCTCTCCTGTCCAGGTTCAGGATAAACCTGAAGAAAACATAGCAACTCATGAGGCCTACTGCAGTGTGAACATACAAGCCGCCAGCTCCTGTTCAAATCCGGGGACACCGCAGCTAAAACTCCCGCTCGTCAAGCCGAGAGATCAGCCCAAATCTCAAGTGCAAGTCTGTGCAGAAGGGCAAAGGGCAAAGGGAACTGTCTGAAGTGGCCACAACACCTTTTGTGCAGATGACCGAAATGGCCAAACACAAGCGCGAGTATAGTGTGTAGGCAACAGTTCTTGGTGCATACTTACGTTGTCATTCTTTCAGTTCTGCTGACTGGGATCGTAGGGGAAGCTACCTCCAGCAGGGTGCTAAACTGCAGCTACATCATTCAGGAGGCTGATGTTGAAGTACGGCCAGAGCTCCTGCCAAGTGGTCTCTTGGACTACAGAGTTCAGATGCGGCAGTTGCAACGTTATTTCTCTGAAGATGCCTGGCAGCTGCTTACATCTGCAGGTAATTACCTCAATGCAGGTACTAGTGTGCTGCCTCCTCATAAGCCTGTTTTAATATGCTTCGCACATGGCTCGCCTCGTGTCAAACTGTCTCATGTGAAACTGTCCGTATTTCAGTTTCAATCAAAAAGAAAAATGAACTGTGGCTGTGCCATGCTTGCCAGGAGCGAGACAGCGGCGAGATCAAGATGATTTGCTGCGACCATTGCCTGCAGTGGTTTCACTGGTAAGAATTCATGGCCATGCCAAAATGACCAGTAGTAATTTTCGTGCTCTTTCTGTGCAGGACCTGTGCTGCAGTGAAGCAAGCGGACGCAAAGAAAAAGTTGTGGTTTTGTAGGCCCTGCTGTGGCATTGTCTGAAGCAATAAACTTGTAATGTCGGATGTTGCCAGATGTTGTTGGCAACTGCGACTTTGTAGTGAATCAATGTGTCTTGTCATATGCATTCTGTGCACTGCACTCCAGATCAGCACGTACAATTTGGTTTAAAGAATGCAGTCAAGACAACCCATCCTCGATGTGGTGAAAGCCAGAAAAGATTCCGATAGAGCTTTTCGACGAAGTAATTTTCTTTCTTCGTACATAAACAAACCTCTTATCTCATCCTCTAGCTGTTTTCTCGTATCAACATGTGTTTCTATTAACCAGCCCTATGATCACTCTATCCATCAAATAGCTCTGTAAGGGACGTGTTCATTCCAGGCTGTAGCTTCCTGCCAATGTGGTGCTATAATGGATTTTTTGGTCGGTTTCCTGCGACAATCGCACATCAGTTAGAACAAAATACTTAAGCCCCTTACAAGCAAACCATTATTGTTCTTTGTCCCCATAGGAAGTTTCCGTTTTGGAGTAGACGTAATTCTGTTTTGCTAGTGTATTATGGCACCCACTGAATATAAAGTAGCAAAAACTGGCTGTACCTGCTGCCCTTTTTGTGGGCGCATTGCCTTCTCTGTACTCTTGCAAGGATGGATCTTCGGCTAATGATAAGTAATGGGTTGTTCCCGTCAATATTGCACGCATTCGATAATTCGATGTGAAAAGTTTTCTTCATTGATGAAAGCATCGCGGTGGCCGTCATGTCAAAAAAAAAAAAAAAAGGCACATCTTTTGAGGCTCGCGCCAGCTGACTTATTTTTCTTTCCCTCTTTGTTACGGACAGTTCGTGTGGTCGTAAGCTCTGCGTACTGTTGGACACTTTAGGCTTCGATAGTGGCTAGAAGTCTAGTCAATCATGGCAACGCGTGCCCTGCGTACACGCTCACAAGAAGGAAATTGCGCGGAGGTACGGCAGGCAGCCTTAATACGCTTCCGCATTTCGGCACTACCATGTTGTCGGCTGTATTTGTACTCTCATTCAATTGGAAGTTCGCTTAATTCGAAGCGTGTGCATTGCCGACACGCGTTGCGAATATGGGACAGAGTAAGCACCCGGCTGATCATTTTGATCGTCTGATGCGTGCATCATGCGTCTGAACGCGAAGACTGCGAAGGCCGTGGCTAGAGCGGCGGTGCGCGCTGGGTGGACACAAACGCGCGAGCGCCGCCGCTTTAGCCCGGCCGGGAAGGGTAAGTACCCGGCTGATCATTTTTATCGTCTGATGCGTCTGAACGCGAAGACTGCGAAGGCCGTGGCTAGCGCGGTGGCGCGTACCGAGTTGATACAAACGCGCACACGTCGCCGCTTTAGCCCGGCGGCCCCGGCCGTGTATGGTAAACTGGCTTTCACCTCCGTTCTCTAGATGGCGCTACACGTCGTAGTGCACACAGCCATGTCCGGCGGCGGCGCACTACGTAGTGTACATAGCACCATTCAACAAATAATTCAGTATCTTCAGTAGGAGTCCCGCCGGCGCATCACTGTCGTCCTCCGACTCTGATGTCTTCTTCGCCAACATCGTTACCCCTCCCGGACCGGACTACTCCGGCCTTTATCAACCCGGCTACAAATGTTTTTGCAGAAATGGGAGCACCAAGAGTCGGAGACCCATTTGGCCACCTCTCCAAACGTTGCGCGTCTCTTGCATGCTGTCGTAAATCAGCGCAATAAAGGTGTCATGGCGGATGGAAGTGACACGACCGGAAGCGGCCCGAAAATCGAAACTCCGCAACCTGTCATTTTAAAAATTTGCAGCACATTTACCTCCTTCAGAGTAACTCTCTGTAACAATTTATAAGCTGCATTTTGTTTTTGCAACCCAGTTTGATGTTACTTTGAATTTATTCTGAACTGTAGATACTGTGCATGGCATTATTACTCCGCATGGCAGCATCGGGCTGACATGTTCAGAGGGGTCCACTGTTAAAGGGAAACAGTGAGCGCATGGATGACGCGCTCCGCGAAATGCCGGCGCCAAGAAGTGGCGAGAATCGGAAACTGCAGAGTGCACATAGGCCAAGCTCAGTCAAACTGGTCCCTTAAGTGTCCAAAGTGCGACTATGTAACCAAAATTTCTACATTGGCAGACGCACCATTTTTTGTCCTACTAGACGTTCCTTCACAAGTGAAGAAGCTCCTGAAAGGGTGCACCATTCTCGACATAACAAAGCCGCTCGAGCCAACCTGATAGCCTGTAAGATATAACGGGATGCTTTGTACCGAGAGTTTGTGTCTTTCACGGCCACCTGTGGCAATCGCGTAAGCTTAAAATTGAATGCAGACGGTACTCCGCTTTTCCGATCGAGTGCAACAGCAATATGCCCAATCCAGCAGGACAAGCGCATTTGAGACATTATGTCTCTTTAGAAATGTTATGCAATATTATCTGGAGGAATAACTTTTTCTCCTCCTTTTCTTAAAGATTTCTCAGTGAAGCACAACGTCGTCACCTCGAAGGAAGATCTTACCAACTGAAGAACACTTGCCCGGGGAGCGCTCTCTGACGTTTACGAGTGCATAAAAAGAGCAGTCACAGACCTTATCACGAACGGACCACGCTTCGGCTTTCACGTACAATCTTTGGATTGACAGCTTCGAGAGAAGGAGCTACATCACCTACACACGTCACTTCATGACAGGTATGTCAGTTTCCACAAGTGCTCCTGCATGACACTTGGCTATGTATGCGAGGATGTTTAAAAACATAGCTATGTACTGAGTGCAAGCCAGCTAATGCAGTTAAAGCCCGCTTCAATGAAGTCGCGTGAAAGGTCCACAAGCCGTGTGGAAGGGCGCTTACCCACACAGCGCTCTGCGTTGCAAGGAAGCAGGCCGCAAGAGTTTCGGGCGCCGCCGCCGAAACCGCACCTTTTTACGATTAAAGCACCCGACAACAGTACCATCGATGGCACCATGAAAAAGTTCGAGACAGCAGTGGGCCCACGCAGCCTGAAGACATTGCAACATCAGGGAGGATTCATGTTCTTTGCAGTGTTGGCAACAGCCGCCGCGGCGAGCAGACACAGCAAGGTAAAGTGACTACAGGAGGAGTGCGAATGGAGCTTCACTGCGTGGGTTCACATGCCGTCTATGTGACGGCCCTGCAGATTAACCCGCTGCTGGCCACCACTGACTTTGCCACAGGCCTGGCCCCATTTGGCAAGGAGAATAACATCCAGTACCTCGCATTCAAAGAGTTTCCCTTCGTTGACACCAGCAGCTGCCTCGTCAACATCGAGATGGCCAAGCCGGTCCTCAACTTCATCCACGTGAGAGGGGAACGCGTACAGTGCGAGTATACGGGTGTGTGGAAAGTGCGTTCACTGTGCAACCAGCAGGCCCACAGTGGTGCCAAATGCACCATCCCCTGGTGTGCCAAGTGCAATGCGTTCGACCCCAACGCGAGGAGTGCACTGCGCTATGCCGGCACTGCCAGGGGAGCCACATGACGGCCGAATGCTTCCAGCCGCGGACCTACACTGCGGTGCTCAACGACTCCCCAGCCCTTTCCACAGAGACACAGAAGTCAAAGGCTTGAAGATGATCGACTTCCAACACGACTAGGGGTGGCTCAATATCTTGAAGGCCATGTACTGCACACATTATCTTGATCGCAAAGTTGGTTGAAAAACTTCTAGCTGGGGAAGGTGCCAACGAGTTTTTGATGATGTTCGGATTTTAATGGCGCAAGGTCAAACGAGTTTTTGTCGTGCTCCAACCAGCGTCTGATTCTGAGTTTCTTTTAAACATCGTGGGCCATGAGGCCACGATGCTTAAAGGAGTACTGACACCAAATTTTGATACCTAAAAATGATATAATTGGCTTCAGTAGTTTGTACAGATGCCTCACAGAAATTTTTGCAGCGATCCGAGGCCGGAATCACATCTAAAATCGATTTTGATTGTCCAGGCCGCGAGCTTCCACAAATCGGCAGCACTAGCGCAATCGCTTTCGGCGTGACGAAACATTGGCCTACGTGTCTGGCCGGTTCAGGGTGACGTCATATAGTCGTTTTCAGAACCGGAAACGATATCCTGCGCTGCTGTTGTCGGTGGTATTCGTTTGGGCAGGAGACGTGGGCGTAGCTGTGTGAGCAATGCTTGTAAACGTTGCGTGTTCGACGTCTTTGCTCTTCAGTTCGTTGCCGGCGCATGGTGTTCGACACTGGTGCCGAAAACGGCGTGGTGCGCGATGTCGACGGGCACCGCGGCGACGCGGCGGTGCGCGTCGCCGCGGTGCCATGGCAAGTTGTGCTATGGCAAGCTCGCGCGGTATGCGAAGTACTGCTCGTGGAAGCCTGCCCGAGCAAATCGACGACGACGCCAAGATGCATTATTTTCCACGCGACGACATGCAGCGCTAAATGTGGACTTCGTGGAGTTGGTGCACGCCGGTGGCCGCAAGAACTGTCACCCAAGCCAGCGGGCTCGGGGTTGCACGGGTCACCTTGGGTGTTGGGAACTTAGTATCGTGGCGACTATTTGATCGCTGGTATCTGTACAACTGCGAATGACCATCCCTTACACAACTTTTCACCACACTATCATCCCCTTTTTCGCATATGAAGCTTTATTTTGGCAATAATTTCCGTTTCTGCGATCGGTGACCAAGACATCTGCTGCAGCCTGTTTTGATTCTAGCGCGCAGGTGGCGCCATCTTTCGGCCGCTCGCCGCACCGTGGTGCCGACAGTGCTGGGTCGGAGCGCCGAACCTCCGCTGCCGGTCAGCGTAGGCTTCCCATCGCGGCAAATATCTGAACGCCACTTTTAAATTCAGCTCTGATAACAACTCCTAGCACAATTTTCAACACACTAACATCTAGTTTCTCGCATGTAGAGCTTCTTTTTCGTGATCAGATTGATTAGAAGAGTGGCGACAAGCTGTTATATCACGGTCTGCGCCGGTTCGAGCCACAGTGATATTAAAAAACGGACGACGGCAAAGACATCGCCGGCCTAATCGCCTGTTCTGTTGTTGTTCTGTCTGTTGGGTGGCAGTGACTCATCCGAGTCTGAAGATTCAGACAACACGTCGACTGCGCGGGCGAGTCGCGGACCACAATCGTAGCAGACGATGCGGCGAACGCATGGAGGAAAGAAAAACGTTCCTGATGTCACGGGTGAGACCGTGACGTAAGGCTGCCCGCTTGCAGGCTGGCCTTCGAACGGCCATTTTCCCGCGCGGCGACCAAATTTGAAATTGGTTGCAATAAACGTGCTATAATTAATTCTGTGTTGGCGGCTGACGGCTTTCGGTTCGATTTTCGTGATTACTGGGCCAATAGGTATTCTTTACAGCATAAAAACTGAAAGCGAGAAATTTCGTGTCAGTACTCCTTTAAAAGAATACTTTAGTTGCGGGCGTATATTACTCTAGAAACCCGCGTCCGCGCTGCTCACGAAGGATAAACGTAACATGAATTTTTGCGAGCGCTCACTTCGTGAAAAGACGACCCAGCATTAAATTTTCGTCGTCTGCTGATTCCCGAGTATAATTTTGGATTATCCATCGTACTTCTGTCGCATGAAATTTATTCCACATTGGCTTGTACGGGGTAGTGATCAATATCTGAGGAATGATACTGGCAAGCGTACCTGGCGTGCTGTCACGTATGGGTGCCCCACTAAATTATGCAAGAACACACACCCAAATCACACACACCCGCTGCTGCTAAGCTCAACGCAGTTGGACACGTCATCCGTAGCAGCCTGCCAACCCCGTCCACTGCATCGGACCGCAGGTTGTTGGGGTCACTGCGATGTGGATGAAACCCTTTATTGCGGAAGCCGACCTGGGAGCCGCCCTCGTGCCCTACGGGAAGAGTAGAATAACTAATGGCAAACTACAATGCAGAGTTTCTGGATGAGACCTCTAAATTTCATTAAGCGAAGTGGTGAGATAAAATTGACCATACTAAGAAGCAGCTGTAGTAATGTGCAATAAACTGAGCAATTACAGGTGTCTCTTTGCAGGCTATTCCTTCAGTGGGAAAGATGTCAGAAAATGTGTCGCAGGGATTTTGGAACCCTCCCGTGCAGTTGGCCTAAATGCAATGCGGCCCTCACACAGACATAGGAGCTGGAAGCCGCAGTGCGAACTTGTTCTCAGAAACGGCGTCATTTAACACTGCATGAGAATCTTGGACAGTGCAGACTGAAAAAAAGTTTTTGTACAGTGCAGGCTTTGTTGAAACTGGAAAAAGAAATGTAAAATCACTGTGGCCCATTTGATGTCCTACGACCGGACAAGTCTCAAGATGTTACAGTGAATTGACAGACTCTATGTAGAGGCCATTGTGCTTAATTTGCCCGCCTCCCAACAAGAGGTCTGGTAATATCAGGAAAACAGCTTATACAATTGCTGCCTGGACTGGTTGTGCATTACTTGCGACTTCCCAGCATTTGTGTATACTTAAAAAATAAAGAAGCCGTGAACTGAACTTGTAAGGAAAGCAAATATTTTTAACACACGTCTGTATTTCACAAAAAGAATAACCGTTTCTTGCATGTTCTAGATCTAAGGCCGTTAACTTTTGTTTGACTGCACTTTAAAATGTTTTGAATGATACCACTCCCCTCCCTCGAGAAAAGTTTGTGCACTGCTCATATAGTGTACCAAAACCACTAAACTGTTTCCACTGTCTTTCTGACATGCACCTGCTCAGTATGGAGGTCATGAAAATTCAATGTAACTCTTTCTGCAGTACATAATGCCCCTGAAGGCGTTTCTCTGTTCTGTTCTGGCTTTAATTAATACTGTTCAGCAAAAGTTTCCAATTTTTGCCAATTTGAATGAACAATTTTTTGTCATAAACATTGTTTTTCATGGACCATTGATAATGGACAAGACTACACAACCACACAAATACACGAGTGGCTGGCTGTTGCGGCAAATCTCAAAGAACAACGGGAACTGGCAGCCCACACCATGAAAGCCCTCAGCGGCTGCCTCGACCTAGGCCGCTGATCTGTTTCCTCTATCCTGTGACTGATAAAGTTTCTATGTATCTGTGGCTCACATTGCTATTTCTATGTATCTGTGGCTCACATTGCTAATCCATGTGAGAAGGGTAGTCAGGGAAAAGGGAAATACCTTATGACATATGTTCTCTGTTTACACGAAAAAGTAACGTGTAGAATTAGTGATAAGACTGCATTACCCCAGGGAAATTACTTTTAAAGGGGTCCTGAAATACCTTCCGCCGATGCATGGATGTACATGTAACCAAATAAAGCAATGTATTAGCAATCTCCTCCCGCAAGAGTTTTGTTAAAACGATGAGTATTAGCTGAGAAATCGTAAATCAAAAACCGCGCATTATCGTCGCGCCGCGTTTCCTCCTCCTTTCAACATTCTTCGCTGTTGACGGCGCGCGAGCACCCCCTCCCATGATGCTGCGCTCCTCAGCGGTGACATACTTCCGCTATTACGCTCCTACGACCGCCGTCTGCTACGGGCAAGCTTTGTTGACACCATGAATCCCGCACTCCCGGAGGCTCAAGGCTGGAAAAGCAATCTGGCCGCATGTGTGCGGCGGCCTGGCCTTGCCTTTTCGTGGTGTACGTTGCTGCAGTTGCTATCGGCGGCACGGGACTTTTTATCGGCGACGAACTCGCAGCCGCACGGGGAGCATCGTGCGCTCGTTCTCTTTGATGCACCGCGCACTGTTTATCCAAAAAGCGCCGTATCCAAAAGCGCCGTATCCAAAAAGCGCCGCTGGTGCCGGGTCTTATTTTGCGGCGGTGGTAATTCCTGCCGGCGGCATGTGAAAAAGACATTTTAAACCGATACAGAACACGTGCACAAAACGCTTCGATCATGTGACCAGTTCAGCTTGGGGCGACGCGTGGTGGAGAGCGGCAACGTTGGCAAAACATGCTCCGCCGCGGCTCTGAACTTTCTAGCCATGGAGGAAACAATACTCAGGAGAGGCCCCTAGCACCCCAAACGCATTGCAAAAAGTGTGGCGGAAGTCACGTGATTTTTCTTGAGCCCACAGACAATGTTGCTTACTTGTTTACAACTGCGGCGGCCAAATTTGGGCGAATAGAACGGACAAATTTTTAAGGTGCTTGGTATGTGGCTGCCTCACTACGCCTGCAAACCAGCGCAGTCGCTACGACAAACGTTTTTAGATTAGGCCAGTTTGAAAACTCTGCCGTCGGAGGCGTCTGCATTCGCCATCCCGCAAGCCTGTTGCTATGACGACTACAAACGCTACTTTGCCAGGCTTAAGCGCTGAAAAATTGTCCTATCTCAAAAACAAAGGCCGTTTTTCGATTGAAACTTTGGGTGAGGGTTAGAATGGGCAAATAGAAGGCGAAATCAACAGCTTAGAAGATGACATCGCACCGAGGAATTAGCGACGAAGCTGTTTTCGCTTCGAAGCGGGAGAGCAGGGCGACGCCATGTTAGTCAAATCAAACCAGAGACAGCAAAGGATGATGGGATAGAGTGCTGGGCTCCGTGGGCTCAAGTCATGGCGGGACTCGGCTTCACAAATGTGACGTCAGGGCCTCTCCTAACCTTTTCTTTCCTCCATGTTTCTAGCGCAGGAGCGAGCATCATTTCTTTGACAATCTCAAACATCGGTTGCCTTGGCAACAAGGCACAAACCACTCTAGAAGTCCGTTACGGTTCCGTGATCCCGGTTCAGCTCGGGGCCCCACCTCGTGACATGTGGGCACTGCAGGCTACACTCACACCCATTGGGAAGTGCGAGATGCGTTTTTTTTATAGGAGGCGATGGTGTGTGTGTTGTGGACGCCTTTGTTGCGCGATGAAATGCGACGTTGTGCTTCTGCGGGTGGATAGTGCTTCCCATGTTCTGGATTTTCTTTCTCGAGCGACGTACGACTCAACCTCGCATGGGGTATGTGCAGTGTGCGCGGCTAAAAGCCATCTCGGCTTGTGCGCCAGAGTTAAGTGACTTGCTGTTCGTCCCCGCAAACCGCGCGCGAGGTGAGTGCCGAATTTACGACGGGCAGCTAGGAGGAAGCAATCCATCGTCTCTCAATCGCGGTTCAGACTTGCAACGCATGTTGTGACGTTGTGTTCGTTCGAAACGCATCTCTGGATTGTTTGAATTTGAATAAAATGTATGCGTCAAACCCGCGCATTCGGCTCAGGGCGTTCTCTGCGATTGCACAAAAGAAGTGCTGCGGGGCTTCAGCCCTTCTTTATGAAACGTACTCAGGTAAGAGAATATCCATGTCGTGTTATGGCCGTGTTGCATTCAATAGAAACGGTTAAGCGTTTGTTTACACTTGTTTCGTTTGTCGTAAAATGTCCAAGCACTCCGGCACTCCGCTGGCAGATAAGCCGGCGAGCCGACGCTGAGCAGACGACTCGTCTCTTTGCCGGAAGTGCATGAAAAAGTCGCCCAATAGCAGGATGTCTAGCTCATGACGAACATCTGGGAATTGATTACGTAGACATGTGAAGATGGCGGCGTCCAAAAACATGAAGGGAAGGGTGAGAAAAAAGTGACAAACTTTGCAACAAAAGTGTAAGCTTTCCGCTGCGCGTAAAAGAGTAATACTTGGCACAGATGACGTTGACGACCCAATCTAACAATTGCGCTAGTTCATTTAGTGTGCTCAAAACGCCTCTCAGGGCCCCTTTAAGTAGACTATGCCAATGAGAACAGTGTGCCATCATTGTTTACGGTTGCTTCCTCGCTTCAAAAAAGTGAATTTACTTTTTATTCAAAATCTACTTGAATAAAACTACTTATAGCTTATTTTCAATAAAATGAGTGCCAGCGTGACCTCCCTTGGTGAAAGTTTGAATTGAAACATCTTTAGGGTCACCATTACAAGACACTTCTTTCATTGAAAGCTGTGCTTACAGGCTGTCAGCCAAATGAATTTAATTTGCAGTATACCGCCATTATAACGAAGCCTTTTGAACAACAAACCGGCTTCATCATAGGTGACACTTACTTCAAAAGCAGATATTATATGTACGGTGCCGTAAGGAATGTAAAACACCTCAAAAGATTTCTGATGAAGCTTTTTACAGATGATTGTTTTAATAAATGTCATACTGTCGAGTGATACATCTACAAGCATGTTGCACATTGTGAGATGTGGAATATCACAAAATGCATGACCTGGTGGAACCTACGCAATCACTGAAGCAACACATGGCCAACAGAAAAATTTTGGTGAGCTCCAGTTCAGGTGAGTATAACTTGATAGTTTTTGAACAGTTGTGCTTTGTGGAGAGAACACTAAAGCTCTTCTGTTACCCTTGCAAGACTGACGAATACAATCTTCCTCATTTAGTCTGTAAAACCAAGGTGGAATGTCTGAAATATTTTCAGACATTTCAGAAAGGGAAATATTTTTCTAGGGTGAGTAATGTAATATTTCACTGCACTTTCGGAGATATACAGGCTGTAGTGTGGTTTTGTCTCGAATTAACCTGTCGATTGTCTTGTCGTGAAGTTGCATGCTCAAGCATCTCTTCACTTGTTAGCTGAGGAATGAATAGTTTGAGGAACAGGTTTTCGTGCTACCTTTTGTTATAAACCGTGACCCAGCATTCCGTATATTGTAAAATCGCCTTGACAAATAGACGAACTTGAATAGGAAGTTTTTACGTTTTGGTTAGCCTTGATGGTTGCCGACGGCACGCATGCATGTGCACAAATATTTAGACTGTTTATGACTAACAGCTTGGTTAACTTTTTTTTTTCCTTTTCATATTCAGTTCTGCAAGTTGTGGATGTTGTTTTGCCTGCATAGAACTGTTGCTCAAGCTGATTGAAGAGCGTTCTTGTTTTTTTTTTTATTATCTTCACTGAAATAAATAGAAGTTACTGTACCAGTGCCTTAAGCGACAAACGTCGTTAAGCGTGGTTGCGATGATTACAAACACGGCCCAAATGTTCCATGCGTGTTGAACAAGCCTTATTTAGTGGCTAAATAAGCTACGTGACTCTGAGCCCTTGTTAAATGCTGGGAAAAAATGCTGAATACACGCTGTTACATCGACGTGCCCATGTCCACATGCAAATGATTTTGTGATTTTTTTTATTCGCTACTCCCCAAATTAACAACGTGGTTCGACACAGCCGAGAGAAACCATTTACAACGGCAGCCCCACAGTCCAGATATGTGGCCAAATTTTTTTCTTTTTCGATTGTGACTTATAGTAGAGGGGCAGAATACTCATTCAAACTCGGAAGGGCTGTCAAGTTGGCCGTGCATTGCACTTGACATGATGGTGAGTACGCCAACCCACAGGGGCTGCACCCTTAGCCTTGTCCAGTAAAAACAGATGATGCAGGTCAGCGAGCCATGGCGTGCTTGCTGTCCGCCCCCCCCCCCCCCCCCCCCCCCCTTCCCCCAACAAGCCTTTGTTTGACAGTCCAATGCTCGGTACGTTGTTGTCCACCCTGTCCCGTCACGTGTTGCCCTAGTGGAATAGCTAGCTGCAGGTAATATGTGAACTGGTCTGGAACTCCTGTACGATTGACCTTGGGTAATGCAGGGTGTGCTGCATCATTCTTGCCCCCTTGATTATACTTGTAGAGCATTCGAAGGCAGGTGTGTGGCTCTGACGGTCCAACTCCCCCCCCCTTTCAGCAAAAACTACAAGCCAGTGACCAAGAAGCGTCTCTTCCCCAAGAACCTACCCAAGCCCTCCGAGCTATCTACGTCGGCCAAGTGAGTAGCACGGGCTTCCAGTACCCGTTTGCCAATCTCGCTTGACGAAACAGCTGGGCATAATTTGTGCATTCAGGGTCCGTGGGTCTAAACACTCGTACAGCTCATAATTCGTCGAAAGTTCCTTCACAGCCCTTTTTAAGATCACTGTTGCGACACCACATGCCAGGCGAGGTCCAATTATCGTGTCGCAAGCTCTTCAATCACTATACAGTCAAGTCCACTTGTATTGATACCGTGTATAACGATGAACAGCTATGGCACTGCCTTCTTTTGTGTGCCTTCTATGGTAAAATAAACCACTTAAACAAGAGAGGGGTGTGCCACAGGGAGATGTGCTCGGGTGCACACTTTATTTAAAAAATGAACTAAACTTTCACACTGTACTGCCACTGACTATGTCTTAGGCTGTGTATGTCCATGATGTGAGGAATGGAAGTCCTGCAATCTCTCTTTTTGTGAACAGGACACGTCCAGTTGGCAGAGAATAAGCTGTCAAAATGGGCAGACAAGAATGAATGTTGCACTGGTGTCTTACACCAAGGTGCTCATCATCCAATACGCCAGCAGCATCACCAGTCAACCCTGCATCGGGAATGGAGCACAGCTAGTGCGCACTGAGGTGAACTTGTTATGCTGCTATGGGGCTTTCCCAAGGTACAGCAAAGAGCAGCCACCAAGACCAATGGAAGAACATGGCCAATTGGAGTACTCTTTGCAGGGCACTGAGGACACCTTAGATAACGTGCACATGTCCTGCAGTTATGTTTCCCCTTGTGATGGAAGATAAGCAAGTTTTGCATGTTTCCGCTGGACACACCAGTGGTTTTCCTCAGCCGTGTCCTCTTAGCTGACAGACTGCATGGAGAACACTGGCCCCTTATCAACCAAGGACTGCATTTCAGATTAGTACTATGGTAAGTAGAGAGAACAAAAGTTTGCTACTTGGAGCTTCTCAGTCTGCAGTGAAATGGTAGTGAGCACCCAAAAGGCATCCCAGAAGGCGGCGAAATTAAGGGCAACAGACGGCAAGGGAGCACAGGGAAATATAAACGCAGAGTGCGCCAAGGACATTCAAAGCTTGTACAGGCTAAACCGCCAACAGGCAGTAAGACTGATTCTGGAAGGCCCGCCCCATCCCGAGGGAGTAGCTGCAGAAGCGTTTTGAAGCTGCCTGGGCCGAGAGGGCCGCAAGCACAGCGCTCCTCACCACGAGACTCCCAGCACTCGAGAACACCACACACACAAGTTCCTGGACCAGGAGGTGGTGGCGAGACTCATGAAGTGTGAGAGCACAGCACCAGGGCAGACAAGCTGAACTACAAGCACTGGCGGACCATTGACCCCGAGGAGACATTTCTTGTCACAGTCTTCACTCAAGCCTTCAATCCAAGACGAGCAGCATCCGACCAGCACATGGACACACACCCAAGCCACCAACCATGTGGCAATAGAGAATTTTAGCATAGTGGCTTCCGTACGCTACGCCAAGGTTAGCGGGTAGCGGGACCCGACTGCGCATGCGCGCGCGATCACGCTATTTCTTCCGCCGGTCGGGGCGGAAAACGTGTTTTGGCGAAGCGGGCCGCCGTAGCGCGAGTTCCGCACGCCGGTAGCGGAGTGGGGTGTGCCAAAAATCCATTCGCGCAGTTGCCAAAAAATGGCAATTCGTCTCCACGTAAAGCATTTGAAGTCTAAAAGCCATCCTACAAAAAAGCATAAGCATTGTTCTAGACTGTATTTGCAAATACTTTTGTGCCTTTATAAAAGCAGTTGACAGGTAGCAGCATGCTGCGGCGCCTGCAACAGCATTGCGTCGTGCTCGTCCTGGTCCTGTCAGTCCTGTCAGTCTGCCTTTGCCGTCTTCGCGGCACACGGGCGAATCGGAAAACTCATCGATTTTTTTTGGTGTGCTGCGCAGCCAACGTCGTCATGCTGTACAGTGTGCTGCACAATCCACTGCTTCGCAATACGCTGACCTGGCGCGAGATAGAGGAAATTTACTTCCTCGTTTCACAGCCGGAGCCATACTGCTTCACCGCGCAGTACGGACTTCTAGTTGTGGCCAGTATTAGGCGGTGCAAGTTCGTGAAACTCTTCAGATTCGAGAGAGATGACATTTGTGAGCTGCTCACCACCCAGAAGATTCTGGATGACGTGATAAGCGCCCAGCGTGTCAGAGTGTCGGGCATGGAGGCCCTATGCATGTCGCTGCGGCGCCTCGCGTACCCGAACCGCTTGTGCGAGCTGGAGGTAGAGTTCGGTCAGCACGGGACGGTGATATGCAGCGTGGTGAACAAAGTCTTGTCCCACATCGAGTATTACTTCACCCACCTCCTGTCGGACATGAACAACCACGATTGGATGACCCCGTCCCGTATGCACGAGTTTGCTGAGCTGAGAGTACATTTCCGTTGGTGCGCTGAGTGCACTTTTAGCAACGTTCGTTTTTCACAGGCCGTCCATGCGAGGGGCGTGCCGCTGAGGAGCTGCTAGGGCTTCATCGACGGCACGGCGCACCGGATTTGCCAGCCGACAATGGAGCAGCACAAGTTTTTCTCCGGGTACAAACGGTTTCACGTCGTGAAATACCAGGCGGTAATGTGCGCAAACGGCATCATCTGCGAGCTGGGCGGACCTTAAAAAGGAAGGCGACATGATGCTGGTATGTTATTTGATAGTATTGATTGCCTGGTATTACCAAGCAGAGTGCAAAAAGTATAGTTGGAGGGTTTGTTGCCCTTTCGGGGAAGTCGTAATTTCGAGCATATCGTATTTCACTGTGGTGTGCTTTCATGCAGTAACACAGCGAATATAGGAGATGGTGCATGTAGTTTAACAGTAGCTTTCTGTCATTCTGCGGGATGC
Source organism: Haemaphysalis longicornis (assembly GCF_048455015.1). Taxonomy (NCBI): domain Eukaryota; kingdom Metazoa; phylum Arthropoda; class Arachnida; order Ixodida; family Ixodidae; genus Haemaphysalis; species Haemaphysalis longicornis. The sequence goes on along the minus strand of NW_027526445.1, from coordinate 129,985,128 downwards.
GAAACTACTTATTCTACATATCGAGGAAATGCGTAAAAGCAATGATGCACTAACACTCTTCCCCTGCCTGTTTTAAGGTAGGGATATAAGTGGTCGGTTATGTATTTTTGGCCGTTCAGGAAAGTCCTGTTTGAAATACAGAAATGTTATGCATCAAACGGCATTGAAAATATTGGATTGAGTGCTAGTACATCTACATCTACGTGCATGCAGACAGCAAGCGCACTGCGGTGCAGTTTTGGAAGAACAAGCAGGTGGCAACAGGAAAAGCAGAGCCAATCTAGTCACTAAATGGGCCGAACAACCCCAGCAATAGCTGCCCCCTTCCAGCGTGACGGTTCAGATGACAATCGCCTCGATTCAGTCAGCAAAAAAAAGAAGTGCACTCGAACAGCGCAAGTGGAGGCACCGTTTTCGTCAAAAAACCCACCTTGCTTGCCTCGTCAGTCGTGAATCGGTGGCATAGCCTGGCAGCAGAATCTGACCTACTTTCAAGATAACAGCCGTGACAGCTACTCTGCAATAAAGCAGGGCTAATCGGAGGTCGGCTATGGGGAAATGCGAAGTTCATAAGTTTGCTTGAAGGTCTGCCAGCTAAAAAGGTCCACGAGGGCTTGCGCAAGTGTCCAGATAATGGAATGGTCTCACGTTCTGTTGCGCTGGGAGACGTCGCCCTTGTTCTGGAAGAACCCGCAGTCAACTTGGCCGTCGAAGGGCTGCTCAACAGATGTGGGATGCCCGGTGGAGTCCGTGATCAGGGAGGGGGGGTTCTGGCACGCCCTGAGCTGGACCACGTCAGGAACAGCAGAGTCTGTAAACAGAAACAAAAGCCTCACAACCAAGCGCTTGACGGTGCCAAGAAGAGCTTCGAACCTCGGTGGTGGTGCTGCTGCATACGTGTGGCCGTGGACAGAGAATGCAAAGCGGTAGCTGCCACCGCCCTGCCATTGTGGCTGCCTTGCCTGGCCCTCACTCCAACTCCCTTGCACTGGGTGCCACAACCTGTGTTGTCCTGTGCCTCCACTGGCAACACTCATACTGCTCGGATCCTCTCACTGATAGTTTTCCTTCTAGCTGACTTCCCACATGGCACACAGACTAAGTCGCACCCAACCATGAGCTTTCACATCTTCAACATCAACCTCACTGGACTAAGGTGTCGTGGGTTATAACTTCAAAGTCGCAAGCAATTAGTATACACAAGTACAGGGTTTCAAATATGCAGATGGCTAACTTTAGGGCATCCATTTTTTTTTTACGGCCCGCATACTTTCCCAAGCAACCCTGCAATTTCAACATGTATCCAGTTACATTCAAAAGTGAGTACCCCCCAAAGTCGTACGAAGAGATACGGGAAGCTCCACCAAAATAACAAATGCACCAAGACTCGCAGTACATCCCAATATTCGAACATTGTGACAAACAGGCGGCAGCTGTTTCTGCCTTAAATCGGTATGCCCTCTTGATTTTCGTTCTCCTTTTTTGCTCTTTTATTCCCCCCGGATAAATTTTTTTCTGTCCACGTGCAAGACTGAGCTCAAGCAAACTACTGATTGTGAAACAACATTGTTGATTGATTGATTGTAGGGCTTAACGCGCTGACGCAACGCAGGCGATGAGGCGCGCCGTAGTGGAGGGCTCCGGATTAATTTTGACCACCTGGGGATCTTTAACGTGCGCCGAAATCTCGTACACACGGGCGTTTTTGCTTTTTGCCTCCATCAGAAAAGCGGCCGCCGCGGCCGAAAATCGAACCCGCGACCTCGTGCTCAGCAGCAGAACGCCTTAGCCACTGAGCCACCGCGGCGGGTGAGACAACATTGTAGTCACAGTAGTTACGTCATTAGTGCTAACAGTACCAATATTCGTAGTCAACCCAGTCGTAGTGAAAGCCTTCAGCTAAGTGGAATGCTCCTGTAGAACTCTGTGGAGAGAAATTAATTAACTTTACAGAGCACATCAAATCTCCTGCTTGGGCCTTTTTGGCCTGCAGTATTCCATAAATAAATAAATAAATAAAATGTTGTCCAATGGTTGAAAGGAGACTTAAGTTACAGATAAGCACACCTTGAGATGACACATTGTGGTGAGCACGGAGCACTTGTCGTGCCCTAAGTTCACACAGACAGCAGTCTACAATACCTGAACACCCGCAGAACTTTCAGGATGCACCACCATTATTATTCCTCGACGTCAAATTTATTACCCCCCTCTCGTACCTTAAGTAGAAGCTTCAAGCATGAGCTTTAGCTGGCTCCCACAAATGAGCAGGTTAGAACGTGCCTCATCAGGGAAGAGCAGTTTTTTAGTTGCCCTAAACATGTTTCGCTAAACAGCCCAACTGTGCATGGCACCGACAGAGTAATAACAAAGCCCTTACACTCATGTGAATTCGCTACATTTCAACAATACAGCTGATACGCACCCTGCAAATAAATACAATTTGGATCCCGCACCCAATGTAGTGGTGCTACGTTGTGCTACAAACAATTAAAGGTTCGTAGCACCCATTTTCAGGCGGTGCTAACAAGAACGCATTTGCCGCCGTCCACAAGTGTCATATTAGCGATGTCGGCGAACTACGGATGAGTTTTGTGCCCACAAAACTGGGCAGTGTAGGTCGGTCCCGCAAGTATACCATCACAAACGACATTAGAGCCGTTATGAACGCCCATATATCAGAAATACAGTTTCAAAAGGACACGCGGAAGAACAACAGATGGCTATTACATAATCAGTAATAAAAACATTTCTTCGGTGTCTTTTACACTGCAACATCCGGCCTGCTCACCCGGAGAGGCTGAGCAGTCTTGGCGAAATGCACACGTTAAATTTACAAGGACTGCACGAAAAAGAAAAGGCCGCATTGGATGCGTTGGAGCGAATAGAAACTTCAACGCTAAATAAATAATGACTGCTCACAACCAACCACGCCTGGATAGATGATAGAACCGCTATCAATGTTAGCCAGAAGTAGCGTTTCAAATATTAACAGCTCCGTCAGCCGAGACGCCTGTGTGACACACCTGTAGCTTTCGCGGCATGTTCTAGTTGCAAGAAAGCATGGGGGGGCGTTGCCTTTTGAGCAGAACTTCGCTTTATGACGAGCACAACCCGTTTGACCGGCCTAGACGAGGGCTGTCTTACCGCGCTGGACTTAAGTATCGCGAAGACCATAGGCGGCATTAGGTACAGTCTTTGTCAAAATTTCCTGGGCCACTGCGACCATGGCCGGAGCGGGCGCGCGGCCGCACAGGGGCGCTGCACTTGCCGATGTTGGCTGGTTACGCGGCTAAAGGGAGTGAGGGGAACTTTCTCGCTTCCTTTCGTAGTATGGCCAGTCCGAGGTGACTCTTTGCTAGTTCATCTTTGATTTACGCGCTCCAAGTTGCAGCGGTGCTGGGCGAGCAAAACACTCCTCCTCTCACTGTTTTTTCCACTCTGCCTCTTCCCGGTGCGACTTCAGGCGCGCATGCGCGACAGCGGGATAACGGTCGCCGCAGCTCCGAAGCAACAGCGGTGACAGTGGCGGCGGTGCGCGAGGGAAGTCGCGGGGCTCGCGTGCGAGTCGTAGCATAGTAGAAATATTGTGTCAGCGTTCTGAAGACTACAGAAGAGCGGTTATATGCCCCATGCACAGGAAGGAAGCGCAGCAAGAAGTGATTTTTCTTCGTGTTAGCAAAAGGTGAGACACTCGTTCGCGAAGCGTGAATTTAATCTGAACAATAGCGCTGTGTCGTTAGCTGTACGATTACGTGTACCGTGTTCGATGTCAACTTATGCTATGCTGTGTCGAACATCAGTGCTTATCACGGCACGTTGCGTTTGTGCTCGGTCGTATTTTCGTAACATGAATAAAGTGTTGAAGTGCAATTTCGGCTGCCGTCTTGCTGTTCCAGCTGCATATGTACGCCTGCGTGGAGGCGCGCCGGTCTCGGCGAGGCCTAGCGGGCGGCGCGAAGGGGGCGGGGCTAGCGGGGCCAGCAACGGAGCGGCGGGAAGAAGCGAGGGGAGGAAAGCATCAGCACCTCTTCCCCATTTTGCGCCTCCTCGCAGGGTTGCCATGACAATTAGTACGCCTCCAAGCTCAAGATGGCGGCGGCGTTGCTATGGCAATTACAACTCACTTGTGCCCGCCCAGGCTCGCCAGGGGAGGATTTGGCGCTACGACCACAATTACCCGGGACGCTGGGTTGAAAGCTAAGATGCCGCGGACTGGTATGGCTGGCGCGATAAGTGCAGCGATACAGTGGCTAGAGCCACTGTAGCAGCGAGGCCGGTTTCTCAGAGCAGGCGCACTTCACTTGAGCACAGGCACTTTGCGCAGCGCATGTCGCACCGGATACACTACAAAGCAAGAGCAAAAGTTCCCCTCGCTCTCTTTAGCCGCGCAACCAGCCGTCAGCTGCAAGCCCAGCGCCCCTGCTCGGCCGCGCGCCTGCTCTGGCCACGCTCGCCGTGGCCCACAAAATTTTGACATAGACTGTACACGCACACCGCCGTTTCAAACAGCGACAACACATCTCAATTACGCTCAAATGCGAGGGAATTTCATCAAGCTGAAAGTAGGAAACTACTCAGGAAACAATACAAAAGTTACGAACGTCGTTAAATAACTCATGGTGCTTCGTTCGCCTCTAGCCCAAGTGTGTGCCGCTTTCAAAACACTCGTAACGAACAAACAAGCACTACATGCTTTTAGTAACTCGCGAAATTATCTCCATGCTCGCGAAGGCGTGACTACCGGAGCTGTCAAATTATGAAAGCAGCCACGCCGGGGCTCTAGGATTCCTTGAAATGCCGTAAGAAGGTGTGTAGCAAGTCGTTAGGCTTTGACAAATGCCGAGCTCCCCACTTACTCGCATGACAATGAAAATTTAATGACACCTACGCGTTCTTACCACTGAACGCCGTTGGGCCACAAGCACGTGTCCCGACCTCCGCTGCGCAGTACGTTTCTGTCGTCTTCGCACGCAGTGCGCAGTAAGAACACATGACGAAAACTTGAAATAACGCATTCTAAACATTCCTGGCAAAAAGCTGAAGGTTGACACCTCTGACTAAACCTCAAAACAAGCACGCGAGTTCTACCTACCCACAGTACGACCTACCTATCCACGGAGCAAGGCCGCATCTTGGAAGTTGGCCGGCGGCCGGCGTTGTTGAACACCATGTGACCCGACTTTGGAGGAGAGAAAGCCCCTATTCGCACGCCGCGTGAGAACAATTTTAATTTTTAGTCCGCAGGCCGCGTGGGAACAATTTTGATTTTCTTTCGCATTATGTGTGCCGGCAATATTTACTTGGCAGCGTCTCGGTATGGTCCCTAGAAATTGTGCTAGTCTGCCGTCCGCGCGCTTTCTCTATGGGAAGGCGTGTCCGCGCCGCTGATGCACGCCATAGAGAAACCACGAGAAACTCTATGATGCACGCACAGCGCTGCGCAGAGGGCGCTGCGAGCAATCGGAGCGCCCGAGCGGCCGGAGCGAGAGCGGCCGGCCGGCCTGTGCCGCGCGCTACTGCCGCGGAGCGCGAGCGCGCATCGGGGTTTGTCGGCCACTTAGAGCGGTGAAATCGAATGGTACGAGGTACATCAGCTCACAATTGAAAGTGCGATAGTACTATAAGACCTTTTCGTTTCACGCCCCGAGTTTTTCGCGAATTGGAGCCTCTTTGCGGCCGCTGAATTTCGCGAGTGAGACCGAAGGATGAAACCGCAGCAACTAGCGCGTAGTCGTTTCACTACCACCGCTTGAACCATTGTTAAAGTGAAGCTTTCTATGTCTCACTGATGGCCTATATCGCCTCGAAAAAGCACTGCAGGAAAGTCAACTGTCTCTGAAGACGGTGATGTTTGTGAGTAAAGTGAGAGAAAAAAAAACGCTTCCCGTGGTCAGAATCGAAGCTGGCTCCATCGCGTTTTGAAGCCGACGTCTATCTCAATGCGCATTTCCAACATGGTCAAAGCAGTTTGGATTTGGAGAGGAGTGCAGTCAGAAAAATTATCACTCCACTCCGCAACGATGGTTGAACACGAAGCTTTCTTCGCGTGAAATCAAAGGGCAAAGGTTCGATGTCAAATCCGGCATGATCACAATTCCAAAATGCGTGCGAGTCAAAGTGAAAGCTCAATGAGTCAAATTCAAAACTCAGACGACAAGGAATCGCTCACAAGAAAGCTTCGCGTTCAACCATCAATGTTCAGACAGTGAGATCCCGTTCAAAAAGAGCTCCCTGCGGCACCAGAAGCTGCGTTTGTTCCACTTCGAAACTACCGGGTCGTTCCCGAACGTCATTGACGGTGACAAGCACGCAGACGGCTGGTAGGCTGACAAAAAGAAAAGCGAAAGCTTGAGTAAAATGTTGTGCCAGCAAAAACTTGTTGGGCAAAGTGCGGGGGGTGGGGGCCCAGGCGAAAAAAACAATTGGAGGACCATTTGGACCTGCCGAAAACACAATTGGTTCAAATGGAACCATTTGAAAATGCAAATGGTTCCATTTGGCCCAATCGTGTTTTCGACAATTCCAATTGGGCCTCCAATTGTTTTTTTCGCCTGGGGGGGGATAAAGCAAGGTATATATGGTCATGACAGTATAAATAAACCTCAATATTTTTACTCCTTGGTTTCAAACAGCCGCCATTATAATGATTGGCCATAACACAAATATTCTCCCGTTTTGCTTTCCCCGCGTGCGTCTCGCAATTCCCTCCGAGTGTGTGGGTGACCAAAAAGAACCTGAGGAATGCAAGCGAAGTTACTGATTTGCAGCCGGGTGTTAATAAAAATCAGTTTCACGTACCCGATGCTGGCGAATGTTTCAAATCGTGGTATTCACGAAAATTACAGGCACGCAAAAGAGGTTTGATAGTAGCCAAATTTTTGAAAATTTCGAGGTAAGCGGGGTGTTGGGTTAAGCGAAATGCGAAAAATGTATGGCCAGATCACTGGAATAAGAGCTGTATAGTGCTGGTAACAAACGCTCCAATGCACAGAGACGCTTCCGGAATACAGGCAAAATAATTTGCAGAAAAAAACCAATTTTTTTAGGTATTGCGGGAAAAGAACTGCGTGATGCACGCCTGTTTCGCCTTCGCATCTGGTCCCAAAAAAGTGTTTTCGAGCTTCTCAATGCCGCATCAACTGTTGGTCGCCAACGCTATATTCTATCTTGCTGTGAAGCAGGCAAAGCTAATGTTTTTCTTGTTCCTGCCGTTTTTGGCACTTCTTGAGACCCGTCGTTGTCCACATGATCAGAAGCGTCTTCCCCAGCTATATCAACAATGTAGGCGTCGGACAGCACTCCGCTAACGGGACATCGGCCGCGCACATTTGCCGTTCGCGACGGTGTTCGGCGGGTAATGGGAGTTAAGCCTTAACCGAGAGCTTATCAGCTGCCTGCAGAGGATGTTGCATTGCGTCCTCTTTGTGAACATTTCGAGATATCCGTGATCCCCGAATAGACGTTTCGAGACAAAGGGTGGAAAATGTCGCCAATGACAGGTATATGCACGGCAAAAAAAGGTTTCGAGTTAACCGGTATTTCGAGATGTTCGAGTTATGGAGAAATCATGCACTGTATCTGATGACTGAAGGTGATAAAACTTCGTATGCATGTGCACACGTCTTGTTTTTTTTATTCGGCATTTACATTTAACAGATTCCCAGTTGACTGGACGTAACTGAGGGGGCCGCGAAGACGTGCGCTTAAGGGCCTCCAGATCAACGATGCGAAAGGTCAGAAGGCACCGGTTCGAGCTGCGTTATTTACATATACGTACAGGGGACAACATCTTGGGAAACTTGCAAAGAAAGACGGTTCCAAAGAGCCATCAAAAAAGCGGAGCGCCGACACCACACACACACATTTTCAGGCGCTGACTAATCCATCAGTTGACAACGGCGGGGATATTCACAAAGAACGGTTAACTGTTTGCTTGGTAATGTAACTGAAGTCCCGCATGATGTTTCCATGCTGGAAAACGATGCCGTGCCGGCAGTGTTCCCGAAGCCCCCGAGTATGTGTCGAAATCGAAATAGAGTAGCGACACGATTCCGCGGTTTTTAGAAAACTCGATCCTTCATAATACGCGAAAACGTACTCCTGTCACTTCACGCTTCGGTTAAAACTCTTCGTACTGGTAAGAGCCAACTTATTTGGCTAATCTGGTTTGTCGACAGAAACGAATAGGGTTCGAAAAGGGGCAGTTAAAATGGGCTGAACCCGCCCAGAAATAGGGCAGAAATACGAAGGCAGCAGCGGCACGGCAGAGCGCCGTCCGCCGTTACCCATCGCGCCGGCCGGCCACCGCGCTCCGATTGACTGCAGCGCCGCCGCTGCATGCATCACGGAGGAGCCCCCTTCGCGGCCGGCGGTCGGCAGACTAGCACATATTTCTAGGGACGTCTCGGCATGCCGGTCTAAAATACATGGAGGAAGAAAAAGTTAGGAGACGGCGCTACCGGAGAAACGTGAAGCCTATACATAAAAAGTAAAATCGAAGCCGGCCCAGGCGTCACTGCACCACGTGACCCCATCGCGCCGCCGCCGCGAGCTCTTCAATTTCGTCTGCTCGAAACTACTCTGCTGCCCGTTGTCGCGAAGCATTAGTTTTTTTCCCAAGGCTTTTGTCTTTCACACATACGTGGCACTCCTGCCCGCACGCGGGCATGAGATCACCGAGCAGACAAATGCAGGAAGGACGGGGAACAGCTACCGCCAACCAAACACGAGAGATGCGCCGGAGTCGGAGACCGCCGCCGCCGCCGGCCCAGCCGACCATGGGGGTCACGTGCTGGGCCGACTTCGGCGGCTTGAGAAAGAGAAACGGCGGAGGGAGCGGCTTCAACGGAGCTGGGCTCGCGAAGGCTAGCTGCGTGACGTCATGCCGTCTCCTAACTTTTTCTTCCTCCATGCTAAAATAATACCCTGCCCGCACGCCACGTGCGAACAATTTTTTTACGTCGCGTGCGAGTAAATACAAAACCGTTCGCACGCGACGTGTGAATAGAAACGCTTCTATGCATGCGGTGCGGTTGGTGCGTCGGTCACCGCTGTTTTCAAAAGAATGGACAGTGCTGCAACTGCCGCGGCCGTCAGGCGGCAAAAGAACACAGAATACGTTCGACGGCGACGGAATGCCGAGACTGATGAACAACGGAAGGCCCGACTGGCAGCTGATGTCGCCGCTAAGCGAGCAAAGGTTGCCTCTGAGACAGAGGAAGAACGGAAAGCGCGGTTGGCACGGTGCGCGGAATCGGCTCGCAGACGGCGTGCGATTCGGAGGCAAAAGAACACAGAATGCGTTCGAAGGATACGGAGTGCCGAAACCGCCGAACAACAGAAGGCTCGGCGGGCGGCCGACGCTGCCGCTAAGCGAAAAAAAGTGGCGTCTGAGACGGAGGAAGAGCGCAGAGCGCGTTTGGCGCGGTGCGCGGAATCGGCTCGCAGACGGCGTGCGAGGAACGCTGAGTTGCTCGCGTGCGGAGCCGCTGCAAAGCGTGCGCATAAAGAGAGTAAGCGTCGCCGGGCAGACCCTCAGGTCATTGCCGAACACAGACTGTACGCTCAAGTCCGTAAGGCAGAGGCGACGGCTCGCCGACAGGCAGCGGGAGAGGCCAAGTTTCGGCTTCGGACGGTGCGTTATCGCTGCGCCAACAAGGCGTTAGCCAGGCAGTTCACAGAATCTTCAGGGACGTGATGAATCAATCTTCCATCAATTTGTACTCTTCGTCTTTGCCTTCACTTGTTGGCGCGAAATGTCCGCGAAAATGTTTCTGGTTCACAAAGAACCTTCATGGAGATGCATAGTTCCTAAATTAATGAAGGTAATACTAGGCCGTTCCGGTTATGACAAACGAGAGAGCTCGCTGTACAGCAAGAACTTGTTGAATGAATGGTGGCCCATGTTAAACAGCTTTAACGGAAGCTTGCGTGATGACATGTGGGCTTGCAGCAGATCAGCCGCATGCCATGCCAAGAGGAAGATATTCGGGACTCGATCCAGCTGTTGCTTCTCATCACGTTAGCTACGAAGCAGGAAATGAACGACTTGTGGCTTGCATTCTAGTTGTTTATAAATGGCAGGGTACTGCACGGCCTTTAGTTGAAAAGGTGCTTGAAAGCCCTTAGTTGAAAACGTGTTTGAAAGCGTTTAGTTGAAAAGGTGTTTGAAAGCTTAGGCCTTTAATTGCTAGCGTATTCGCCTCCCTGGTCTCAGTGCTTGGCGTTGTAATTTTTATAGAGTACCCTGCTTCACAGGCGCCTTCGGATGCTCCTTGTAGACACACGCTGCTCCCACAGTCCCCAGTGGAACTTTCAGGAAGCAGTGCTGGTGAGCACTTTGTTTTTTTTTTTGCGTTTTCCTACTGCATTTACCCGTGAACCGGTTGGTCATGAAACCGGGCTTGCATTATGTCAAAAGGTTATCTGAAAATCGGGAAAAGGAACACTCCTAGATAACACAGTGCACACAACATTGATAATGAAGAAGGAGTATAATAGTATACCTTCATTTCATAAACCACGTATTGGTTACATTTAAATTGTTCGTAGATGCGTTTACTTAGTGTGTGAAAAATCGTCGCCACGGTTCGTTCTTTGTTTCTGATTTGTGTCTTTGGAGGTTTGGCGGTTGATTGGACGCACCTTCAGTGACGCTTGGACCCCCTATTAGCAAAGGTTCTGGCGCACGTTTGATGCTGTTTGAGAAAGCGTTCGCACTTCTTTCAAGTTTCTTTAGGAAGGAAAGTTTTTTTGTTACATTGTTCTCGGCAAGTTGCTGGAATTGGAGATCTGGGGTAGCTTTTCTACAGAAGGCTGTTGGAAAAAATTGATTGTCTGGCTGTCAGACCAGGGCCCATACTCATGCAGAAGATTGGTCAAGAAGCTGTCTACCAAACAGGCTGATCACATGAACAACTTTCGTCTTTACTTTGGCTATGTTCCAGCAAACGCCTGCTGTTCGATGGTGTACGTGATAGGCTCTGCACTCCGGTCCTTTTGTAGAACAGGCTGTGTTTTACTACGTAATTGTTAGATACAAGCGCCCAGTAAGGTTCAAATTCGTTAAGAACTGCGTGGCCAGCGAAGAACTGGTCCTTGATCTCAAAAAGGACAATTTTCTTTGTTGCTTTTTTTCATACGGTGCAGGGAGTTCCCTCAGAAAACAGCACGCAAATGTATCGAAATAAAAAGAGCATTTGTTTTGTCTAAGCATAGCATATTTCCCTTATATGTAACGTGCTGAACGCGTTAAGGTCATGGGCTAGCATTAGGTTGAGCAAGAAGTTGGGTTGGCAGCTTTTAAAGATATTTAACAGATTGTTAAATAAAAAAAAAAGAGAGAGGGAGTGAGGGGCAACTTACAAAAAAGTAGCCACTTACACACGTACAAATCGCACTGACGTTGGCATTTCTCCTTTGAGGCCAGCAGCCAACAAGAAATGTAGCGAAAGTGCTGCAGATATTATGACTAAAAACAAACAAACAAAAAAACTCAACTAAAATAAACATTTTGTGCTTTGTCGACCTTGAAATGCTCAAATCGACCTTGAGTATTTAGGTCGATGTCCTGGTTCGAGCCTTGGCTACAATAAGCTTTTTTAGTGTATTGCAGTGCCCTGTTGATTGTGTGTCAGTAGCGAGTGGTTTCAGTGACCTGTGCTCATTTCCCTCTCTGTGTGCAGTTGGTGTTCATCATGTACACAACGTAGCCACTGAAGACGCTGAAGAAGTCCAGGGCTGGTGGTCCGAAGAGGAGGAGGAAGGCGTTGAGTCTGACAGCAGCGACAAATGTGTGAGTAGTGCAGTTGAACCTCGATACAACGTAGTATTGGAGCAGTAAATTAGTTCGTTATATCCAGTATTCGTTGTAACAGTAAATATAATAATGGGCTCCAACAAATCAGCAGTCTGGCTAGTGAAAAAATTCTAGGTATTAAAATGAATTATTCTAGTCTTTGAACCTGCTGGAAATGACGTAATCCTTACCTGTCTTCTTGGGGCATTTTAAACTAAATGAGTCGGAGCAGGAAAACATGAAATTCCAACAGAACAGAGTGCGTTTCACAAAACAGGCCTACGTTCTTATTTATTTGAAGAAGGTGGTGATCTTTGCCTGGCGGCTTGTCACAGCAATGCTGGGCCCTTTCTACTTCCGTAGTGTTGCAAACTGTTATCTCCTAATTTTTTATTTTGCTCTTTTAACCCGCTTTCAAGTTCGAGACTCGTGCAGATCAAACATTTCTTCATTATAGCCGAAATCGCGCGGCTGTGGTGGTTTCGGTTTCGTTATAGGAAGAATAAGTGTAACTGAAATAAAGCGTGACCAACCAAAGTTCGTAGTTAGTTCGCTGTAACTGATAATTCGCTATGTCAGTGTTCCTTATAACAAGGTTCGACTGTTGTGCAGCCATGACACAATCCATAGTCAGGGTTCTCCCTAACGCAACCACGGATGCCAATCGAGACATCACGGAAGATGGGAGCAGGCGGTAGTTTGTGGACATGAAGCTGCGTTGGCCTTCGAGGGCGCCCTAGTGGAAAAAAATGACAGGCCTTCCAGCCGGTGAAGAGTGAAGCTGTCGCTTCGGTGGGATTTGCTGTGTTGGGGTTTAGCTCAACAGGGAATTTGCTATGTTGAATTGCAAGGACAGTGGCAGGATCTCTTCTTCACAGACCGAGGACACACAGGATTGATGGGTGGAGACAGTGACGTCTCTAGTGCACCGCGCAGACAGGTGCGCAATTGTCGGCGAGAGAGACAGCACGTGTGGCGAGGAGAATACATGACAAAGAGGTGGCTTCGTTGCAAAGGAGTATAAAGCGGGGCTGTAACTGTGCTCCCTACAAAGATAGCCAAGCTTCACTGCTCAACAGATGGTGCGGGAAAGCCAACTTACAAGAAACAAGCGTATACGGGTCTCTTTAAAGTCGGCTTCATCTGTAAACACATATGCATTGCTGGGAAAACAGTTTCCAAAGGGCAATATGAGCAGTTTTATAGCGAAAAAATGGAGGCCCTAGAACCAGTTCTTACTTCTTGTGAATTTTCTTTCCATGCACTTTTTTCTCGTCCTGCTACCTATTTGCTGGTTCTTTTTCAGTAAAAAGTTCCAGATGCGTGAGAAAACACGATAGTGATGGCTAGGATTGTTCTACTAAGAGTCAGTGCCACTAGCAAAAGCGAGGATTGAGTAAGTGTCGCCTAAGCCTTTCCTGGCAGGAGTGACAGGCTCCTTTGAGCGCTTTGAAACTGCCGTTGTAGGTGCGCCTCTCTCTAGTGCACGTGATCATGCCCGCCTATGTGGCGCGGGTATTGGCAGATCCTGCTGCTTGAGGTGCGGTGCACCACCAAAACTGGCGAGAGAAAAGCTTGTGCGATTGATTGGACTGCAAGGGCCGTAGTCCGGCAGCAGCTCACGGAAGCTAGTGACGGGATACACAGACCGCTGTCCAAAACAACGATTTGGTCAGTCATGTGGAACCACCTTTACTGCCCTCTGTTGACGTCTGAAAAAAAGTGGGAACATTGTCGTAACCAGCAGAAGTGATGTCACTTTTTGCAGTGATGTCCTCTTTCTCAGGACTTGCATTGGATACTTTGTTGCCCTTAGCGAGAACTTTTAACGCCAGTGACTTTGCAGAGTTCTTGCATTGTCATTATAACTGTGCTACTGCATTGAGCCGCCTGATGAATGGACATGTAAGCCGCGCCATCATTTGCATCGGATGCGACTGGCCTTGCTTGAATTTTTTTTTTTTTACTGTGAAGTTGATTGCCGGAACAACTGCCAACCTCTCACCCTGTGCACTGTCCCTCCAAGAGTTTCGCATTGCTGCCTTTCCGGCCCAGGGAAGAACGACCTAGGGATGACTACTTGCGAATGAAACTCGTAGAGGATCCTTTTGCCATTTCGAGGCATCGTTGCAGCAGGAGAAGGCAGTGTTATGCGTCCACTATCTTTATTGCTTTCACGAGTTGTTGGTGTCACTGCTCTTGATGAGCTCTTCCGCCTGTCCGTAAGATGCACCAGTCTATTTCTTTCCCCCCAATCTCATTTCTCTATCTAGCATTGTCCCTATTCCCGGCACTGCCTCCGTAGCACTGGAGCTATACTCGGTGACAACTTAAGAACGGCACCGAAAGTTGCCGCTGTGCCTTATCACCGTAGCTGGATGTTTCTCCGCGCGGCGCTAGTAGGGCGTTACTGGGAATATTTTGAACATGGCGTGAGCCGTTCCCGTGATTTTTTGGACTTAATATGCTTATAAACGACTCCAGTGACGACAAACAAACTGCGTGAGACAAGGCAGACGATATCACGCATTCACAGTAAACCCCTTTCAAAACGCGCACGCACTGACTTCACGGGTCCGGCGCTTTGGCGAAGTGATACACTACATGAGGTGGTGCCGTTCTTGAGTTGTAACCGAGTATAGCCATTCTTTTTCCTTCTTTTTGAGTTAAGTTTTGTTTCTAGACTCAATTGCAATGCTTGCACAGTTTTGAACACAAATCTCAAGGAAGCGAAATTGGCGCTGGAATCACGTAAGCACGGTATGTTGAGGTTGCGGAATGCAAATCTTAATTGACTTACGTTGGGTCATTGTTTTACCGTTTTTGTAGTTTAAAGTGGTCTTTTATGCATTCATGTGTGCCATTAAGACTTCCTCGCTGGAAGTTTGGGTACCACCCCACGGATGATTCATCTGATTCTTGTTTTGTGCCTCCACAGGACGGTGACGTGATCTTGGACGACACGAGGCAAGAGCAAGATGACACCACGGAAGCCGTGCTGAGGCAGCACTGGGCCAAAAAGTGAGCTAGCCCGCAACCGACCACCTGAAGACGTCGTGCGGCTAAGTGTCGTCCTGTGAAGCGGTCCTGTGGTAGACGGCGTAGGGACTTCGGTACTCTGCAAGTCGTCGCCTCGTTTTTCTCTCCTTGCCCCTGCGGTGTGAAGCATTTCATCAAGAAACCGAACTATTGTGGCATTAATTCAAGAACCAAGTTTTTCCCTCTTCTTTTTAAAGATGACAGTCTTTCTCGGGCTACTTAAATGCAGAAATTTTGGTCTGTCTCTGAAAGAAAATTTAATAATAACCGATACAAAGAAAGACCCGCTGTGCTAAATACTACACGGGTCGCCTAAATAAAACATACTAAAAGGTCTCTCAAGCAGGAAACCATAAACACTGCATTTATCACTTCTCAACTCTATCACATCACTCACTACGGTTCTCCACAGTTGTCCAATCGCTTATCCGCAAATCTGATTTTTTTGTGGATTCCTTGCTACTTGGGTGTTCCATTCATTCTGAAGTGCATCGTCATGATTGGGATATTCGGATGCATTTCTGGCCTCACAAGTTGCGTTTTGATGGGATTGATAAGTCCGCTACACGTACAGATAACAAGTGAAAAAATGGTAGGTATAAAAAATGACAATAATGAACAGCAGAAAAAATACATTAAGTAAAGCCCTCCTTCTGCCCAGACCCGTAGAAAAATGGTGCTGTCTCATGGGCCAGTTTATGGAGTCAGCCAACACCTTGCCTGGGCTCTGGGAGTAAAATGAGCCACATTCTTTTGTCTGCGAATTGAAGATGGGGGGAAAAGCTCACACAAAAAAAACTAAGCACAAAACACTTGTGTCTCTCTCCCTCGAGAGACAATCTGGCTGTAACTTTACAGCTTCCTCTAGTCTGGGTATGATGTATCAATGGGCGTGCCCGCTAAACATGTGCATTGCTGTTCTAATGGGGGGAAGGAGCTGACAGGTTTCTTTGCGAAAAACTTCTTGACAGTGTTTTGAGCGAACGATTGCATTGAGAAATTCTTCCTTCCTGTAATGTACCATTGATGCTGTCTTGCCTTTTTCACACCACTGTGGTGGAGAGTTGTGTCATACTTTTATTGTAGTGCTGGTGAGGCAGTACTTGCTTTCTTTTTTGTATATACTGTATATATGTGTGTACGTCACCTCTCTAATGCTTTATGTGTGGAATAAAGTGTGGTTTCTGTTTTTAAGCTTCTTTACCTATTGATTTCATTGTTGGGAAAGGCAGCGGTTGTTGTGAGTGGCTTCTGGGCAATTAAAAACAGCTGCAGCAGTGCAGTGGGGGGACGCTTTAAGCTGTGAAACTTGTCAGTCTTGCCGATTTTGTCCCACTGATGCAGTGAGCTAGAAGCGTGCCGTTCAGGGCCGATTAGGGGGTCCCTTTTGCAATGGAAATTTCCGCTGAGGAACTCCTCTTGTAAGCAGCACCCATGGTGGCCACTACTTACCAGTTGGTTTTAGAGGCTTTGTTGGTTAAATTAATCCTTATTTAAATAGTTGTATTTCTTTATTTCATGACATAAAGCTTTATAAAACTCGTCAGATAACTCTTTAATTTGAGCGTGCCTTCTAGTGCACTGTACCACTGATTCCAAATTCTTTGAGTCAGTTAATTAGTTTCCAAGACAATCGGAGATAATTAGCAACTTTTGGAGGAACAAGAGACAAAGCAGTGTTGGTATTAAAACTTTAATCTTCATATTTTCTAATACTATGACCCCAGCTGAATGCAATATAGGAAGTGGTTTTTTTTATGCATCGCTTGGAACTAATTTTACAGCTCATTAAGCTAGGTGGAACCAGTGGCACGGAACCATTTTGAGTGCCCATTTTTACTGTGGTTAAATGTGAGGTTACGCAGGCACTGATGGTTCATAACGGAGCACTTCAATTGAGCACTTCAACAAGCAAATGGAATTAAAGGCTCGTGAAAACAGAAGACACGGGGCTTTCGCCCTGTCAGTAGCAGACACCTCACAGTTGGTGAAGCAGCGCTGTGGGGGGATGGGCTAGAAGATACCTCCTTCCTCCATGGCTAAAAGTGTGAATGCAACACTCGTGGTGCTAGCAATCCCCACTGCAGATGTGCCAAAGTGTAGTTGGGTATGGGGCGCTGTGAAATTTAAAGGGACTGAAGTGTAAAAGCAAGTCTGCCTATAGTAGAAAAGAGTACCCTGAATGCCAATCACTGAATATTTTCAGCACACCGCTTTTCCCTGATTTTTTTTCCATCACACTGCAAATTCTATATTGAGCTCGTAGCCTCCCTGCCTTCGAAAGAAAAACCCCCGCACCAACTTTATACTGTAGTTCCACAGTACCCTTTTTTTTTTTTCATGAACGCTGCATTTCTGTTACTTTTAGTCATTGCGTACTTTCCATGCTCTGTTATAAACTCGGTTCTATTACCCTGTCCGGGGTGACGCATCCTGTATGCTATGCTCGCCAGTAGGATAGGATAGGATACACCGTGAGCATAAGAAATCACGACCGCTGAATTTTCCTTGTAAAAAAACTTCAGGCCTACCTAATGTGTTGCTCTCTACAGCACAGCTCCTCTCCAAATCCTCCATTGTAAGTAATTAGTTTGGCACCATCTGCAAACGTCAGTCCCAGTGGCTGTACAATCCATTCTCCTTGTTTGGAAAAAGATAGGCTGAAGCTGAACACTTCCCTTGTTTGGCCTCTAATCCTTGTAGGTACAACATGAACAATAATGTTCACAGTGGACAGACATCCTTGCTGACGCCCCAGCTGTATTTTTACCGGCTCTGATGTGTTCTCTTTGTTAATTCACGAGTTTGAGGACCAGCAAGCCACATTTCGCTGGAGCATAGCCGCACATAGTCTCACCGAATGGAAAACGCCAATTTTTTATTTCCTCCATACTTTAAAAAGCAAGGTTCAATTTCGGAGCTACCCATACACACGTAACCACCATTAAAGGGTACCCCATACCCAAAACCATAAAATATTCGGTAAAAGATGTGCGCTACTGAAGTACCGTTAGCGAAGCACTAAAGAAGAACCATTTATTAGACAGTGTGTGGTAGGAGACAAAAGATAGAGAGAAGAAAAGAGGTAAAAAGACACATTTTTAATCAGCAGTGTGCATTTTACCAAACCTTTTAACAGCGCAGCTGTGTAGCGGATAATTTTTCGTGTCCGTAGTTAAAAATACGAAGAAATCGCTGAGCCTCACGGCAACCGCCCGGCGGTTAACAAAACCATGAAAATGCTTAGCGTTCGTGTATGCGTGCCTCACGACGACCGCCCAGCGTCCCCAGTGCACGTTTGTCAAGCCAAGCATTATGCATACCAACTTTGGGAGATTGGAAAAAATAAAACCCCAGCGTTCGCCATAATCGTGGCAACATTTGCTCGGAACGAAAACAGACCTTTTCAGTGGGCTCGCTCGCTGGGAGGAGGTCCTGCTGCGTAGAATTTGAGTTGGGGTGGCCCTCCTGCGGTAACCCGGGCGTGGCCACCGCGATACCATGCCCCGTTTACCACGAACTACCCCTTCTGTACGGCTCCTGCCGAAGACGCCGACACCAATCACCTGTCATGGACGTGCCCTTTCCTGAGTGCAGCGGGATTCCGACACCTTTGCGGCACAGGCCTGCATCCTGGGAGACCCCCCCGATCTCCAACGATGGCTGTGGGGGCCCCACCATCGCTGTCTCCTGGACTTCCTCCGGGAAACGGGTGCTAGGTTGTACCTTTAGGACTTTATGCTAAAGGGCATACTATCACAATTGAAAACAAAAAAGGGACACGTCATGGCGTACGCCCCTCCAATGTAATGTCCAATAATTATCACTCACAAAAAAATGAAAGAAGCTCACACTTATAGCAACAATGATGGAGTAAAGATCGTTGCGGCAGCGAAGAAGAAGCAAGTCGACTGCAATTGTGGACGTAAACCTTTGTGATGGTCGTGAAGGTTGCGTGCAGCTTTGCAGCACTTGCAAGTCTTACACATTAGTGCGAGCTTCCTTCATTTTCCTTGTTTTTGTGCTTTTTAGTGTGTGTACGTACAAACGTATCTAAGGCACCTTCTTATTCGTTTGAATAAAGTAGTGAGTAACGCATCTGAAATCAATGGTTGGACGGAATCCCGTCTGGTCGGGGTGGGTCACGATACAACGGGGAATAACAACACCGACCAAAAAAATATATTTAGTAAAATAAAAGACGTTTCGGCTCCCACACGGAAGCCTTGTTCACAATGAATTCGTCAGTACATCAGACCACGTTTTATGTACGCCTAAGATTGTGACGCAGGCAGTGGGAGTAAACTGGAGGCAGATTGATCAGCGTACGATTCAATGTTCGCTCCGTTGTCTGTATGATTAACGATTCCAGATGAAGTCGTGACGTCAGGTTCTTCTCTTTTGCAAGAATGCGTGCTGCGCCCCAGTTTATCTCGTGGCCCGAAGTGTCGGCATGCTCAGTCAGCGTTTGAAGCCACGTGGCGTTTTCTGATGTCATAGACATGTTGCGGCTGAGCCTGCCGACACTTCGGGCCACAAGATAAACTGGGGTGTGGCACGCATTCTTGCAAAAGAGAAGAACCTGACGTCATGACTTCATCTGGAATCGTTAATCATACAGACAACGGAGCGAACATTGAATCGTACGCAGGGCAATCTGCCTCCAGTTTACTCCCACTGCCTGCGTCACATTTTTAGCCGTACATAAAACGTGGTCTGATGTACTGACGAATTCATCGTGAACAAGGCTCCCGTGTGGGAGCCGAAAAGTCTTTTATTTTACTAAATATATTTTTTTGGTCGGTGTTGTTATTCCCCGTTGTATCAGTACTGCATCTGAGTTGTCATTTTTTCTTCTACTGTTTATAGCACATTTTTTTTGCGCTGAAATGCACCAACCAGCTCAATGGCATAGTCAATTGTAACCTGGCTGACCCCACCAGCTTATTAGATAGTTTCCTCTCTCTCGGGGCAGGCAGATGAAGAATCGGCACGGCGTCGCTTCGCAGTTGCTGTTTTCTCGAGAAACCCATATCACACATTAAAGACCAACTGCACTCGAATTTCACCTCGAACAAATTTATTTTTAATGTGTAGTAAGTAAGCACCACC
The DNA here is from genome assembly GCF_048455015.1 of Haemaphysalis longicornis. Classification (NCBI taxonomy): domain Eukaryota; kingdom Metazoa; phylum Arthropoda; class Arachnida; order Ixodida; family Ixodidae; genus Haemaphysalis; species Haemaphysalis longicornis. Next base: position 129,965,177 of record NW_027526445.1, on the reverse strand, counting down.
AAATCAGCTGCGACAAGAGTGGTAGCCCCGCAAAACGCCTCGTTAATCAGTCAGAAGCGTTTAAAAAAGCTTTGCTGCAGACCACGCTACACCTGCCGGTGGATCACGTAAACAGCCTGTGACAGCCAAGCAGCTGAAGAACCGTTCGAGCTCTGCTGCGAACGCTTCAGCCACTTGCTGCCCCGTGTGCGCGTAGAGCTTGCACACAGCCTTGCTCCCGAGCTGCTGCCCGTCCGGCCACTCGCTGGACGGCTGCAACGTCACTTCAATGGTCGCGCTCTCCTCCATTTTGGTTTCAAAATCGCCTTTTGCTGACCACTTGCGGCTTCCATGCGAGTATTTCAGCTGTTGTATTTCGCATCTTGCTTTCTTATTCAGCAGAGTATATGGAAATAGTGTTTTCAAGAGGTCGAAATTTTGAGTGCAGTCGGCCTTTAACAGCGGGATCATGCTGTAAAAAAAATTCCCCGCATTTCCCCGAGGGGAAGAATGTGAAAGTGCGAATGCACGAGTTTAATTTGCGCGGTTCGGTAATGTTCGCGAAAGAGAGATCACACACACACACACACACAACTACAAAGAAAGAAAGATGCATTTATTCACAGACACCTATTTGTGTTGTCGTTGTACTTGATTGCTAGAGCGGATCTCAGCTTTGAAATTTCGTGTCAGTACTCCTTTAAGCGGGTGCATTAGCCCTTCTCACGCCCGATTCCTGGCCAATCCCCCACGTGGGTATGTGCCATGTCAGCGGCCAGGCAGCGCGCGCCCATCTCCCCCCGTTGCCAAGGAAGACGAGGAGATTCGTGGCCAATCCCCCACGTGGGAATGTGCCATGTCAGCGGCCAGGCAGCGCGCGCCCATCTCCCCCCGTTGCCAAGGAAGACGAGGAGCGCGCGCACCCGCAGCTTTTGCTATGCGCACGGCGGCGGACGCTTCAGGCTCGCTTAAGAAGTGCATTCACACTTAACATAAATGGACAAGTGGCGTCCGCAAATGTGGATGAACTTCGAATGTCCGATGCTCGCAGCCCAACAGGCTAGGAGCAAACTTTCCACAGCTCTGGCTGTTGGGGCACCACATCTGTCGCTGGATACGCAGCTGATGCCACAAATCCAGTCGTCGATTCCAATGGTGACTCCACGACGTTCAGGCACCCGGGAACCTTCTAAATGGCGAATTGCGATGTCGCATGCGCAGACTATAGTAGACTGTACCGGAAATGCAAGATAAATATTTCTTTTGAATTTTTCAGCATTTTTCTCACCAACATAAACTGACGGCGAATAAAGTCAATAAATCATTTTACTCACAACCTTATTTTGTGAAACTGTGACATTAACCAGCAAGTGCCAATAAATAGGACTGTTGCGGTTTTAATGCAGGACAGGCTTTGCGGAATTTATCGTCCCCCTTCACTACCGGCCAAACCACAACCATGGTGTGGTCGGTTGGGTAAAAATGATGACAGACCACTCGTGCAAGATGCATGTGGCGAGAGACTGGGTACAGAGCAAGTCATAGCACTTTGGCCAGTTGGGTAAAAATGAAGACACTGTGCTGTCTCTGCTACCAGCTAAAGATATATCTATAGACTATGCTTAACATGAAAACAACGCATTGTGTGGATAAAACGGCACGGTAAAGCCATTAAATAGAGTGGTGTGACAATAATTGTAACACTAAAAATTTTTCCTGAGCAAACCACCATTCTGTTCGTGCACAAACTTCACACGAAGGTCGCATTTTGTGGTCGATTTTGTTTGAAACCGGGAACGACAACAGCACTTACCTGCATGTTCTGAAAATAAATAAAAACTATCCTCGCCACTTGGAAAATGGCGGCCGATTTGGATGTGCGAGTCAGTGCAAGCTGATCTTGGAATGACGGCGCCACCTGGGGTATGCAGAGCGAAACGGACGATGAGGGGAGAGAGAGAGAGAGCGAGAGAGAGAGAGACTTCATTTACAGTTGAAATGAGCCTTTTTATGGTCGGGGTCACGGAGCAAGATGGTCGGGGTCTTCAGTCAAAGACTCCGTTGGTACAACCGACCTTTCCTCTAGCAAAAGCTGTGTTTCAGGACAGGAGCTGGCCGGGATTCATGGTAGAAAGGAGCCAAATGGTGAAGCAGACGATCAGAAAATCTTTCGTCCCGTTTACGATGATAAATACTTGCAAACAGCTGATACCAATCATAATAAACTGTTTTCACAGTTCGTTGCCAATAAACGTTGGATTTCTTTCCTCACCTGCTTTCGCATTTTCTGATCGTCTGCTACACCTTTTGGCTCCTTCCTACCGTGAATCCCAAACGTATGTTTCGCTCTGCATACCCCAGGTGGCGTTGTCGTTCCGAGATCAGCTTGCGCTGGCTTACATGTCCAAATCAGCCGCCATTTCATCGTTATTTTCAGAATAAACAGGCAAGTACTGTTGTTCCCGGCGTCAAACAAAACAACCACAAAATGCTACCTTCGTGTGAAGTTTGAGCGCGAACAGAGCGGCAGTTCGCTCAGGAAAAATTTTTAAAGTGCTCCAGTTACGGTCGCACCACTCTAGATCGACAAATTCACTGCCCGTTCGTAAAGCTGACAACACCACCGCGAGCAATACAGGAAGACATCAAAGGTTATAAAAGTAGAAACCACTTTATTCCACACGTAAAGCAGTAGAGAGGTGATATATATATATATAAAGTATGTGTATAGAAAAAGAAGCAAATACTGCCTTGCCAGCACTGCAATAAATATGCTACGCATGACTCCCCACCGCAGTGGTGCAAAAAAGGCAAGAGAGCATCAACGGTATATTACAGGAAAGAAGAATTCCTCAATGCACTCAAAACATTCTCAAGTGTCTCGCAAAAGAACCCGTCAGCTGCCCCCCGTTAGAAGATCAACGCATCACAACATTCAATTCGCGACACCTGTCGTAATGACCAGAATGCCCAAGCAGCAAAGAATTCGCAGAAAACCAAAAAGGACTGAACAGACTGCACGCATCTCAACCAGCCTGCCGCCTTACTCCAAATGGTACACATTTAGTCTCATTCACAGCCGAAAAAATTACAGCGCCGTGAAGAAACAATTGAAAAAACAACAAGCTCTTAAAGGAGCACCGACACCAATTTTTGGCGTTAATATTATTTCACAGTTCGCTTCCTTCACTCAACAGGATACCCTGGCTGAAATATGAGTGGCCTGCGACACGAAGAACATAGTTCAATTGGATCTCATTTATCGCGCCGACGGAGCAGCACTCACCAAATGGACATCAGCGTGACATCACCCTTTGAAGCCAAAAGAAGCGACGCGACACCGCTCGTCAAAAGCTCATGGCGCCACTTCACACGCACGGCGAGCGGGCGCAACACTCTCTGAAGCGGGCGCCAGTGAAGTCCGCACAAAGCGGTGAGGTCAGGCCGGGATTCTGTCATATGCGCCATTTGGGATGAAAGCGCGGGAATTTGAAACAAAAGATTTTCAGGCCGTTCAGTGTAATTAACTATTGCGCGCTGAACCATTTGAAGTGCTGTTTCAGGTTCGCCAGACCATTAAGCATCGATAAAAGCAATAAAAGTGTAACAAAATTTTCATGTCAGTGCTCCTTTAAAAAAAAATTTGTTATAGCAGATTTTTTGTTCCACATGCTCGCAACTCTTCCCATTAGCGGCAATGCATTATTGGGCGAGTTTGTGGAAAGTGTACACTGTAACAGAACAGAAATTGGTTTCTACCGGCACGCTGCGCTAGCCCGGAATTGGCCCCTGCCTTATACGAGAGAAGAGCACACTTGGCTCATGAGGGAGACAATGCGGACAGCCAAACGGGTCAATTGTTTATACTACTACGATGATACAGGATCACCACTCTCTCAGCATTCACTCGCAGGGTGCCCAAGAAGCAAAGCACAGACACCGCACAATGTTTTTAAACACGCAACCCACGCAAAAAACCACCCGCACCAGTTTTTGTAAGGCACACGCACGCACACACCCTTGGAAAACACGTTAGGCAAGACGAAAAAAGCTTTGACTCTGGCTAGTGCAAAAATAGGCACGCAACATGACAGACATGCTTAATTGAGCCTTTGTACACTCATCTCCTTCCGCAAGTGCACATTTGCTGTAAGAACAGTTAAATAGAAGGAGTTACTCAGAATTTCGCAGCCAGATCAAGTTAGTGATTACGTGCCGACCCAATTACTTGACTATATCACAGGCCCTGTATTGAAGTTCTGTTCCTACGTCGGAACTGTGCAGCTGAGATCATTCAACGCACCTACAAAGCTGGCAGTCATGAAGGTGACTACACTTGCACTTTCGTCCAACTTACAGAAAAACAAGCAAGGCGATGTAAAAAAATAAAAAAAGGGCACTGACACACCACTTCAACCATTCACATCATTCAAATGAGCAGAAGGATTTGTATCCAGTCATGGCTTCTGTCAACAATCTTGAAACAAGACAGCAACTGACAACAAGAGAAGCTTGCGGACTGCAACACGAAGTTCCCAAGAAAGGAGTACGAAAAGAGTGCACAAAGTCGCAGCAAAAAGTTGTGTAGTTACAAAAAGAAAGAAAGAAAGAAAAAAAACTTGGTTCATGAAGTAGTGCCACCAGAGTTCTGTTCCGCGCTGAGGTGCTTCGCACCACCGCTGGGGGGCAAGTGAAAAACGGGTGACGACTTGTGAAGAGTTCGAGAGCCTGCGCCGATGAAGCTGTCGTCTTCTGCCCGCCGCGCAAATTGGCCGAGGGAGAGACAGTCGCTTCCCGACCGAGTGAATGACACCCGGTTGCACGGCGACTTGGCACGGCCGGTCGCGACAGTGCTCACTTTTCAGTCTTGCGTTGCCTGAGCTCGACCTCGGCACTGTCACCTCCCTGCTGCTCGGTGTCGTCCAAGATCACGTCGTCGTCCTGCAGAGGAGCAAACAAAAGAGTACGTCATGGTGCGGAAGTTAAGAAAGGTCAACCTAAATTCGAAGGACGGGTGAAATTAAGAGATGTATAGCGGCATAAAAAGACGAAGGACAAAGAAGACATGAGGACGAAGCGCTAACTTGCAACTACTGGTTTATTGAAAGAAGCACACATTTAAACAAAAGCATAAATGATAACAGACAACCTACATCTCTTAATAATGATCGACCAACTAGCCCAACAACGTACTTTACGAGACGGGTGGAAAAGAAATTGGGCATGCATCTGCCAGCTATGCTGAAAATTTCTTCGAAAAGACAGTTTTCTGTTATTCCTGCCACATGATGACACGCTCTCCTATTTCCCCCTTCTACCTCACTTGCTTCTCCCACGGTGAATGCAATGGAAGTTTGGTCAAGCCCATTTTTCTGTGCCCACATTGCTTGCGCGACATCTGTGGGGCCCTTTTGTATCCGCTGTTTTATGAGCACCTCAAGCGAACAAACCCTACTTCGGCGTTTGCTTTTATCTCACCTTTCTTGGACACCTGATGTCTTTTTTTTTTAATTTGCTATCGTAAGCACCAAACCAAGTATTAGATTGGAATGGCCTCGCCTGTTTTTGGATGGACCAATGAATCGAAAGACAGAAAGACCAAAATTATCACGTTTAAAAAATTTTCCCATTTCACCGAGAAAGACTACTGCCTAAATTATTGTACATTGTATATCCAAGGTTCTAACGTCACACTTGGTTTTCTCACAATTTGTGTTCCTGAACTGTAGTCTAAAAACAAATAAAAAATTTTGTAACGTAGTTAACTGCACTGCCATAGATGCCCTCAGCACTTCATCATGTGCATTACTTTTGCAGTTTCTGGAATTCTAATTTTTGCATTACGGCCCCTGTAACGCCTTCCAAGCTCGTGCATCAACTTGCGTACAGATCGAGCCACAATTCAAAGGTGAACCACAAAAGAAGATTGTATTGCGAAGCTACGTGTAACTTTGAAGCGACAACTAGTTGAATGTAAATATGGAGGGATGAGCTACGAAAATTTGGGGGGACCGGATGAACTCTGCAAGCACTCGCTGGAAATTTTCGGGAGAGGCCTTCGTCCAGCAGTGGACAGGCTGATGGTGATGATTATGATGAATAAATATACAGCAGGGGTCTGCCACCGTTTGAGGTGGAAGGCCAAGTGAGGGGCGCAAGACAGCAAATCAAGGGTAAAGAGAAGGGGGAGAGGCAGAAAGAAAAAATTTGGCGAATTGACAATAATTCGCAAAACTGGAATAGAAATCATGTTTACGTCGAGTTTTTTTTTTTTTTTTTAATTTTGAAGTTTGATTCCTTTGTTGGAACTGTGCAAAGAGAGGAAGAGATGACGTTGTTTAGCTAAGTGTGAAGATGGGGGACAATGCCAACCAAAGGCGATTTTTTTTTGTTCCCGTCTAATTCCATGTGGGTCAAAACCGGTATGTCGGCCTTCAGACAGGAAGCGGCAAGGGAAAAGGTGTTCCGACGTCGTGCTGGGTGCTCCATAATACTGCCCCGCAGGCCACAGGTTGCAGAACCCTGGTGTCGAGAATTTTAAAATGCCACTTTCGGCATTTTTTGCACCACTCTCAGACAACCGGCGCCATCTGACCAGATGCTAGAAGAATGCACTCTTTTCTGTTGTGCGCAACAATTATTAAACCTGCTATTTGAAAAAAAAAAAAGGGGGCGGGGGGGATGGGGCTTCACAGTAGCAGAGAACAATGGCCATATGTGCGAGCTGGCCAGACGCAAACTCAGAAATGCCCAAAACCTCACAATTTCACTTATCCACAGTTGATCTCCATGACTGCACACACAGCAGTGAGTTTGTGGACGATGTGAAATTATTAAACTTCAGTTCCTGGAGAGGAAAGATCAAGGACTGGATCAGGGTCAACTCCAAACTGGCAGGTTTTGGTTTCTTCTTCTGCTGTGCTTAGCATGCCCCGTAACTGGTTCCAGAACTTCACCAATGTCGCAAATGTCATTTATTAGATCTATGAGGTGTAAACGTCATTTGGTCAGGCCTTATTGCCACGTCCTCGCCTTTGTAGCGGCCCGTGTCACTTCTCGAGCACTTTCAATGTCAAGAATTTTTTTTCACCAAACAAGGCAGTGAAGTGATTAGTTTGAGCCACAACAAATACACGTGGTCCAAAATTTTGGGAAAGCCGGCCTACAGCGAACACTGCAGATCATGGAAAGCAGCCACACCACAGGAGTAGCTGAAGTTTGGAGGAAAAAAAAGCCAAGCAGAGGCCCTTGACACTTACTCCGCGTAGCTTTTAATGTCACATTGGGTCGTTTCCCTTTTTTCTTGCATTTTGCGCATACTCGCTGCCTCCTCCGTATTTACTCACTTCCGTCGTCTGATCCTATCAGCCACTGTACATCAGCTAGGCCTTGCTGTGGCAAGGCCTTGGTGGGCTGGCCTTTCACTGCCACCGCTACAACACTGTCACTATGGGCATCAAAAGCCATGCAACTTTCCCCACACTTCTCTTCTAAGCCTTTTCCCTCCCTCCACGTGCTCAAGTTTACTGGGCTTCTTTACACGGGAATTGTGGAACTACCGTAACTGTACTCATCTTGGGCGGCTACTAACAGTGAAAATAGCGAACCACCTGGCAGAACTGCTTCTGCCACTCGCATAGAGGACTATGAGGGAGGAAGTAATTTTTGTAGCCAGAACAGTGCTCAAGCTAAGACTGTCATTCTTACTTGGCATTTTGCTAATGAACGTAAGGACATTTCGTAAATCCCACAATTTTTAAAATTTACGTTTGAGATATAAGCACATTCTTGGCATTTGTCTTCCAAGTGTCCCAAAGCTTTCTCTTGGCAAATTTAATTCTGCATTTCAATCCGCCACTTTGCCTCGTAAATTGTACAATTGAAGAGCATGTTTGTTCATTTCATTTTTATGTGCCTTCCTTATTTTTGAGCTCGACAAGGTTTTTTTGGGAAAAAACTTATGCAACTGCAACTCGAGGAAAAAAAAAAACTTTTTTCTTATGGCATAGCAGAGTTCAGAAGCTGAGTGGGCAAATGACAGACATGTGCAAACTAAGAAGACCACCTAACGAACTTCAGACACACTGGCAACATTGTCTTGCTGAGAAAATCTGCAAACGTACTGCAAATAATTATCCCTTGTTTAGATAGGCAGGCACTATAACAGCCTAAACATAACCACAACCACAGAAATAAAGAAATGCCCAACTGCAACAATGTAAAACAGCCTTTTTGTGTAAACAGCGAGACCACAACAAAGACACTACAATTACCCCCGACATTTACAAGATGGAAATCCAAGCCTAGAGACGCATTAGGCGAAAAACTGTCATGGAGTGGAAAGTGTTCAGGAGGTGCACCCCAAAAATTGAAGTAGCTTACCTTCGTTTCTGAAAACAAATATGTGCAACCAACCCATTCTTCCAGTGTTCAATAATGAGGGAGGAACACAACATCAACCTGATTACCTTGAAAGAGAAATGTAGACCAGACCAAAGATTCGTGAAAGCAAAAGACATTAGGCACTACGACTTGAAATACAAAGCCCCCAGGAAGGGACATTCTGGTTCAAATGGAGAAATGTGGAACTGAGAAAGGCATGAAATGTAAAAGCTGGATGAACAACGAAGGCCAACTGCAGGGCATATATTTTGAGCTCTTGAAAACCCCATTTCCGCATAGTCTGCCTTTTAAAAAGACTGCAAGATACAAAATATCACAGCTGAAGTACATGCATGCCATCCGCAAGCAACCAGCAAAAATCGGCAATTTTGAAACCGAAATTGAGAAGAGCGCAGCCATCACGGCCAGGACGTTCCCTTCGTGGCCGTCTACGCCATCCGCCGGCAATGCAGTGTTGTCTGCTACGGAGCTACTTCAAATGCATGATTAACAAGGCATTTCACGGGCCTCCCAGTCACGTCCCAGTTTGATTTGGCGATAGGCACTGCGAGTTCAAAATATATTTGGCTGAGGTGAAATTTCGATGCCGTTGGCCTTTAACGGTGTAAAGACCAGGGAGTGGAATGCAAAGCTGGGGTAGGCAGAACGCCAGGCGAGCTGTAAAAGCTTGGTGGCAAGAAACAGACTGATGCATGTTAAGGGGGGACGTGGCTTTCAAAATCAACTTTTGTATTTCTTTGTGGATTTTGATGAAAATTGGCACAGCAACTGGAAATGCTTCTGTGATAACACCATAAAAATTTGAAGTTAATATTTTGATAACTTTTTTATGTATGAAATTTTCTTTCTGTCCCGCTTGTACCGAGCTTGAGCGGCTTATAAAACACGATAGAAAACTTGTTCGAAGTGCTTTGCATTCCCAAATGAATGGACGAGGTCGTGACAGTTTTAGAATTTTTTTTTTACAACACAATGTTTTTCAGTTTTCATTTTTTTAGAGGTTAATGTGCAACAGGCATGTCAACTGTGAACGATTATTTGAATAAAAAAATCACAAAAAACAAATCTGGAAAACTAAAAGTGTCACGACCTGAACAGTTCATCAAGGAATGTAATGCAAGAAACGGAATCAAAATAGACCCAGCGGTCACGAAGAAATCCCTGGGACAAGCGACACAGGTGGCAAAAAAAACTGTTTTGAGAAAACGGCTTCCGAAGTTGCAACATAGGTTTCACATATCAAAAGTCGTCACGGTTGTAGCCTTTCATGTCTTTTTGAACATGGGGCTTCTGGAAGGCCTTGCCTTGAAATTGGAGTGCCTTTTCAGCCTTTCTCTTTCCAGAAAACATCATTTTCAGCTCCTCCGTGAAGAGTACATACCCCCCTTTGCAAACCAAACGGAGGGGAGATGGGTTTCAATGGGCTTTCAATGCAAAGTAGGTTAGTTGGTTGGCTGTATCGCACTGGACAACCTCCTTTTGCAGTGTTGTCACCATGGCAACAAGTTAAGCATTTTTTTAACTTAAATTTGAACATTTTTGGCTTTTTTTTCATGTTTTTCTTGCCTGGCACAGCAACTTAGTACTCATAGTGCAGGTGTTCATTGCCAAAAGTTTGCATACCACAAGGTTGAAAATGAGCTACTTTGAAGCTTGGTAGAGTATTCTGCATAACTCCCAACTTCAATGCAAGAGCATATCTTTTTTACTACTTTTGACATTCAAGGCATCCAATATTTCTCGCAGCACAGCTAGTATGCCCTGAGCAATGGTATTAATTTCCCTAAAAAAATCACTGTTAAATGCTGCCACAGTAACGTACATTTTTAACGCAGAGAGCATATTTTTATTCCTATATTACTAACTCAAAACCTGTTTGCATGATATTACTAACTCAAAACCTGTTTGCATGAAAATTACAAGTGCACGGGAAACTTACAAGTGCACGGGAAACTTACAAATGAAAATTACAAGTGCACGGCAAGAAAGGCGATATGGCTCGCGCGCATCGCAGCGCACGCTTACCGCGACATATCGAGCTTTGATTATACCTGATATGGCTGGTCAGGTCGCTTTTAAGATTAAAACTAACGTCGCAGGCATTAATTACAACTACTGGCGTTCAATCGTAACCGGTTGCCCAGTCATGTGATGCTCCAATGCGCGTCGGCTATGCCGTGCGCGCTGCAGCGTTTGACGCGTCGACCGTTTCTTTCTCAAGGCTAGCGAGCCCACAGTCAAAACACAGCAATAACTAAGCGTGTAAACATCGCAAATCCGACTAAAAGTTCACTTCACGAACCGCTATCGCAAGCGCGCACACCGCGTCACCCTCCGGGGTCTGGCGACGGTAGAGTCACGCGCACCACGAAACGTTCGATGACCTCCGCCTTTCGAGCCCCACAACTTCCCGTAATCTGGCTCGTTATCTCTGGCATTCCCATCGCGATAACGTCCGTGTTGAATACCACAGATTGAACAGAAACTCGGCCGAGCGAAGCGGCGAAAATGAACTCAATCCGCTCGCTACGCAGCTCAGGCGGCCGCCATCTTGCGTTGCGCCCGCGACATCCAATCAGGAGGGTCGCTGTTCTGTGCCCCGACCGGAGGACCAATAGCGCTTCAGCATCTATTTCTAGCTTCGTTTGTGCGTTTGTGAATGAACGAAGATAAAAGAGACGAGCGGAACGGGAAAGACGATCGCTCGGCCGATCTAACCATATCAAAATGGCCGCGCCCGGTGGCACCGTTGCGGAGATAGAGCGCTCCGAAAATTGCCGTTTTTTCGCCCTTTTGCGCTGATAGTTTGTCACCGCGCCTGACAAAAGTATTTTTTTATGCCACTCTGCGACGCTTTTCAGCGTAAAAACTTTGCAGACGCACAGAATAGGAAACATAGAAGCCGAATATGTGGGTTTCAAAAAAACGATGTTTTGGTCATTTTTCCGAAGTTGAAAGCCGCGTCCCCCCTTAAGAGGCAGGTTGAAGAAGAGATAAGGAGAGATGACACACAGCAACTGACGATGACGATGAAGCTAGCTGCAACCTAATACCCCTGTCACACGGGCACTTTCAATCGCGACTGAGTCGATCCGGATCGAGCTCAATCCAGACCAGGCACTGCTACACAGTAGTTTCAATCGCGATCGAGCTCGATCCCGCTTGAACTTCATCCCGGTTTCTCAAGCGTGATCGAACGAAAGCGGTGATACTCTCGTCCCCACTCAGTAATGGCACAGAAGGGAACAACTTCAACTAACGCCACAAATTGTGTCAAATAAGTTGAGCCAAATAAGCGTGTGGAAACATTTACATAGTTACAGATACCTACGATCGTGCAAAGTTACCAGACACCGGCCGCAAGTAGATTGCTAGCGCCATCTGGCGTAGACGGGTGCAACCGGTGCAACTTCTCGATCGCAATTGAAACGGGCCGTGTAGCAGCGCGCTCGAAAACTTGATCGCGATTCACTTCAATCGCAATTGAAAGTGCCCATGTGACAGGGGTATAACGCTGCTTCCGAATGCTACGATGCTGCCTCGAAACTGCGAAGGAATCCTTTACCCATCTCCTCTTCAAGAAGCTGTCCCTAGGCCGAAAAGTTTTCCCAAGGCCATCTCTATGTCGTCCCTAGTCATCCCTACGCCAGAAAAGCAATGATTTGGAACTGGGGTGGGGCATGGTGAAGGAACAGGAAGGCTGGCATCAAGAGCAGATTCAAATGAGTGCCGCAGCTCAGCTTCCAAGCAAAAGCTAGATGCACTGAAACAAGCATACCAGCCTTGATTTAAAATCATCTTTGCAACCTAACCGCCTCAACCAAATGGCAAGCTGCTTCGATGACCACTCGTTTGTCACGGCGGTACCAATCAATGCTTTCTTTTAAACTAGAATGCTTCTGAATGTGAAAGTAGCCTTATGTCCGTTACAATGTGCTGCACTGCACGGGTGGTAGCTGGCCCACGCTAGCAAGAGCCCACCTGCCAAGTCGAGGCCGCACTACTACTCACGGATTTGTTGCTGCCTTCGGACTCGATGCCCTCCTCTTCCTCCTCCTCCGCCTCGTTGTCAGACTCGGACTTCTTCACCGGCTTGTAAGGGGGCAGCTTGGGGGGGTACACCGCGTCTATGATGAACACGATCAACTGCAGAGAGAAGGAACGCGCACAAGTCACTGAAACCGCTCGCTGCTGACACCTACGGTCACTGAGCAGTCCAAAATAAACAGGGCACCGCAATACACTAGAGAGAGCTTGTAATATCCAAGGCTTGAACCAAGTTACTGACCAAAAAGTACCAGGAGTCAAGTGTTTCCAGTGCACCAAATAAAAAAATTCAAGGTCGACATGGACTCACAAAAATTTACGGAATACAAAACGGGGTCTATCAGAGTTGACTTTTTTTGTGTGTTTGCAGTCATAGTAGCAGCATGCTTTTTTGTTACTTGCCTTATAGGAATGGTGCAATGTTTACGCAACCTTTTCCATAGTACTGTCAAGCTACAGCTTTAAGCTAGCACATATTTGTGGTTATTGCTTCTTTCAGTTTAGCATGTGCCGAAGCGCCGTACTCTTACCTGTAAAACCTGTTAATTCAAGAGCTTTTATGACAAAACACTAAAGCATGGCCAAACCTTACAATCAGTGGCATACTGCAACTTTTTCAGCAACATTAAAAAAAAGGCGACGTTTTCCTTGGCTCAAAAAGGTTGCTGGAAGGCATTCCAATGCTTATTTCATTACAGTGTATTGCTGCGCTCTTCTTAAGGGCAACCCAACGTATTGTGCATCCAAACAACCTGTTCAGAATGAATTAGAGCATTACTGTAATCCTGTACTGTACACTTGCGTCTGACAACTGGGCAGAAATTTAGAGCACCAAAAGGTTTGGCCCCTAGAAGACCTGAACAAACTTTCCCTATTCAGCCCGATTGCACGTACACTTTGGGGTTTTATCACTGACCAACATCAATTCTTTCGCTGCTGGTGCCATGAAAAAAATTTGCGCAGTGGCCAAGGCGCTACAACGCTCAGACCAAAGGCACACAGCAGTCGTTTTTCTGACAACGGCAAGAGAGAGAATAAAACTTTATTTAGATGCTAACTGGAGTTCCTAGGCATCGGCCAGAAGCACCTGGGCTCCGGAAGCGTTTTTGGCCAGTTGGACGGCCCAGATTTGATCCTCCGGGTTGGTGCTACGCAGTACAGTCTCCCACAGCTCTATGTTATTAATTGCAACAGTGTGGCTGCCTGCGTACACTGCTAAGCATGTGTGCTAGGTTTGCTTGTTCCTGGCATCTGTGACAATTTGAGGGGTAACACCCTGGGTAACAGTAGATGTAGACAATTGGGCTACGTCTCCAGGCCACAGACTGGCGTTTAGTTAGGGAGGGATGTGTGGGTGGGAAGCGAACCCAGGTCAACCAACAGTAGTTGGCAATATCCCCGTATGACAAGTCTGTCCCTGCCTGACAGCGAGACGAAATCCTCATCCAGAATGACATCCGCTCGGTCAGTGAAGCCTCAAGCGGCGTCAACAGGTGAAGCCTCGTGCCAGGCCGGAATGGGCAGGAGCCCATATTAGCTGTACCTTACTGGTTCATTTCTCCGGGTCAAAGCCGGAAACTAAAATCGCGGATGCCTCCTCGGAGATCTGGCCTCGGAAGAAATTTAGCACTGCAGACTTAGAGTCGCTGATTACTGCTCCGATTTTCGTGGAGGCCACCATCGCCAGTGCTATGGCCGCTTCTTCGCCCACCGCTGATGAGGCCGTGCAGAGAGAGCCGGAAGCAAGGGAATTTCCCTGATCACTGAATACTACAATTGCCATTGTGTCGTGACCAAATAGTCAGTCGCATTTGTGTAAACACAGTCCTTGCAGATGAAAACAAAAACTTACCAGGCCCAAAATGGCACCGACAACGATGGTCCCCACGGCGAACAGCATGTAGGAACCCCAGTATGGGATGCCATAGTAGTCAACCAACGTCGTGTGAAGAGCCTGGAAAGGAACAAAGGCAGAGACAAATGCCATAAGAAAAAAATCGCAGGAAGAGCCAACACTGACACACCAGAGAGTAAGCACCAAAAAATGCAACAAACCTAAGAAAATTTTAAATCCCAGTGCAAGTGCCAAAACATCGTAACTGTGTACACTGCGCTTCGCCTGACCACCCAAGTCCAGAGCGAAGACTCTGTCCACGTAGACATCAACTCCCGCCTCTAACACTTCCCTGCCCACCCCTATTGAAATTGATAGCAGTTTATCGACTCAAGTTCAAATTTTGATCTTTTACCACTTGAACTTGGCGCTTTCCGAATGCACTCCGAGATTAGAAGAACTTGTTGGTGGGCGACTTGGTGCATCTTCAACGTGAAGTAAAAAAACTGCGCAATTTGAGACGGCCACTTTTAAAAAGGGAGGAAACACAGGACAGGTGCCGAGAGCTAGCACCATCTACTGAGTAGTAGAGACGCTTACATCCTTTTTGCTTTTGTTTTTTTAGCAAGGCGCTGATTTTTAAAGTGCCACTGGAGTCACGCGACAGGCGCTCTGAATGGCGACAGTGCCGACTTCGCGCACGACCAAGCTGCGGAAATGCCGCATTTCTAGCAACTTAGACGAGCCTACAAGCAAATTTTTGGACATTAGCAGCGCCAACTCCGAGGACAGCTTTTATTAATTCGATTTTAGTGTGGGAAGCGAGAGCGCGTAAAACCAGTCGAAAACTTGATACCCCTGTTCAACACAAGCCCCAGAAAATGCGAAAGTATCGAAAATGTAAATTGTGCTACGAAAAAAAAAAAAAGGGGGGGGGGGGGGGGGGCAATATATTTTATAATTAAGCATTTTTGCAGGAGTATGGGTAGTATGGGTACCCACTGCTAGTATGGGTACAAAATGTAGAACTTCAATTTTTTTTTTCTTTTGTGTGCAAAGACACCATGTTTATTTTCTGTGTTTGTCACACAACTTTTCTGTACAGCTTTTTAATTTTTTCTCCTTATAAGTATTCTTGTTTGAAACAATTATCATTGCAAAGGAAATTTACCCTACTACATTTCGATACCATACACGCATGTCACACATTTTTTGCGACCGGGAGAAAAATTATTTGTTAGACTATCCAAAATCACTGCTTGCCCGAGGGGGCAAGAAAGTGTTAAACTGGGACTGCAGGAATAGCGATTTTTGCTTTCAAATATCGAATGAGTAAACAGTTTCAAGTTGAAGCAAATACAGCGCTACAACAAGCAAGAAAACTACAATTTACGACGTCTCAGCTAAGCTTTAGCCATTGGTAGAGAAACAATTAGGGCCGAGCTTTGCAACAGCACTAAACAAGCGCACCAACAAACATAAGCGAACAGGTTCTCAGCTTAGCTGGAAGATTTGGGTGGGAAACTACCGCTTGCGGACTACAAGAATTGAGTATTAGTCGAAATAAATTACTACAGTCGAATCCTGCTACAACGAAATTGATGGGATGTGCAAAAAATTTCGTTGAAGCGAAAATTCGTTGAGGCGAAATCTGCCCCAACACAGCACGGAAGGGCAAGAAAAATAGCCCCGGATACTTCCGCATCATTGGCAGCATAATACATAATACAACGTTTAGAAAAAGGAGTGACGCACAGTAACGTCGTGTTTATTCAGATAAACAAACACACCATGACTATCTGTTTTTTTACCAGCACGCAAAAAACGCGATACTGCGGAGGAGGGAAGAGGTGAAGAAATGAAGAAATGCAGGCTAACAAAAAGGCGTATTGCTGTTCTACGAGGCGTTTCCTCCGAGCTGATTACTTGCAGATAGCTGCAAGGCGGTTGTAAGCCCCGCCTCGCTTGTGGCAGGAACGGCGCCGTTATCTTATCCTCTGACTAGGCACTGCAGCAACTGACCAGGCAAGCTAAGCGCGCTAGCATTTAAAGCGACCGCGCTCTCGCGACTAAGATAGGATGACGCGGGTTCAAGACTAAACACGAAAACATTATTTTTGCTTTTGACTGAAGAATTGTAGAAGGAAAACTGCAAGGACAGCTGCTCACAACGCATACATGACGGCGCTGCACCAGCAGCAGAGCACATTCGCGCGATTTCAACCACGGTGTTTCAACTGGATACGGCTTGGCTATACATAGCTCCAGCTCGACGAACCTGGCTTGCGCCTCATGTAAAGACGGCCCGCCACATCGTTATCACCATCAAACAATGGCGTCCACCTATGAGTTTGTGTTGTTTTGGGTGGCACTGTGGGCGCACCATGCATGTTTTCGGTGAAACAAAGAGTCCTGAATGTTTAAAAAGTTACAGATAGCTGGCGCTACGCTTATTTTATTGTAAAATAATTGTTCAAACTCAGCTCAATTCATCGAAAATTTCGTTGAAGCGAAAGCAAGCCAGACAAGTTCGTTGTGGCGAGGACTTCGTTGCATTGACTTCTATGGCTAGCTGACGGGAATTTGGAAATATTTTGTTGAAGCGGACTTCGTTGTAGCGGGATTAGACTATATTACCCTCATCTGTACTATTGTTATCCTGTCCTATTACTGTTCTTATTGCTATTTTATTGTTAATATTACAACTACTCTGACAAAGTGGTCATCACACTACAACTACACAACCAACAACAAGTCAAGAGTCAATACCAAACTTTTGCTTATATTTACAAGGAGGAGACTGGCTGTACGGACATGCATGCGAGGCGCAGGAAATTGGGCCGGGCTTAGCAAACCCTGCAAGCTTGAACCACGCTACCATTCCTGACAGTGCACCAGTTTTATATTCTGAACATCTGCGCCACCAATGCCCCTGCACGCATACACGCCCCGTAAGCAAAAAAAAAAATTTACGGATGGAACTCCATAAAGGCCTGAATTCAGGCCTAATACGGCTTTCGCTCCAACACTGTCCAACACTGACCTTCAAAGATATCAATTTCCCCCCAAAACTGCTGCCGCATGAGCTGTTTGCTCATGCAAGCCAGTGTTGATGATGATAGGGCATGGCAGCCAAGCGCCATCTTTGAAACGTCTTGCAAACTATGCGCATCCTCAATTTACTAGTCCTGGACCCCCTGCGAGCCGCGGACAGAGTTCGTTCCGGAAGCCGCATAGGAACACATGGAAAATCGAGCGCTGGATTGCATCTCGGGCAGTCCGCCGAGACGATCCAGGACTGATAATCGGGGAGTGGCCCTATTTGGGCTCAAGTGCAGGAAGTGTAGAAGCCGTGAAGAGGCATTCCGCCTATAGCGCAGTTTTGCCGTTTCGCAAATTCGCTCATCAGCATTTTTGCAGTGGGTCGGTCCCTTCAAGGAGCCATGAAGAGAAAATGCAAGTTGGTTTTATTCAAAAGATTTCGTGTTTTATAGTGCCCCCAGTGCTTGTCCGGATACAAAGGGTGCTTTATTCACTGAAAAATTAAACAATTTAGGTTAAAATTTTGATTTTCCCGCTCAATTGCGCGTTTTCGTGGTCCCAAATGACATCACAGGAACCGACCGCTCTGCAGCCTAGAGTACCTTCATTCACGCATCCGCCGTACAGGGTAGAGACACGTATACACTGGCGCCGCCATTTTCGGTTGCTCGCTCACCGCCGAAGCAAGTCATTGTGTCAAAACCGCGCTAAAATTATCACCGCAACGCGGTTTACTGAAGAAGTTTGAATCATATTGTCTGTTTCGCGTTGCTAGGTCTCGTGGGAAACGGAAAGAATAACGCGTTGAGCCCGTTGGCCCAATTGCGGCGGCACGGGACCGTTCAAAGGTTGTCTTCACCCTGTACAGCGGTGTTGGTTTGTTCCCACGTTTTTTTACGTTCCGTAACCTAGATGGCGCCACCATACCGTGGCAAGCGTTTGGTTTGTTTTTGCCTGCATTTAAACCTGGCTTGTTTTTGTTCTGGGAGAAAATATTCGTTCCCTGAAACAGTGCTCGCTCGACAAATGGGGTCACGTAAGACACCGTTGCTTGCGTCAATCAGCCAGTGTCGTCTGAGACAACCCCAAGCCCCGTAGTGCTGTGCAGCTAAACCAAACATGCTGTGCGCAGTACGAACAGCAGAACGCATCAGTACTTCTATGTTTACATGTGCTTTCGTAACTTCCACTGTTTGTCCCATCATTCTTATTGCTTTGTAAAGAATGTGCCCTAAATTTAAGCGCAAATCGCTCGTTCGTCTAGTTTGTAAGCTCTACCTAATTTGCGTCTGCTTCTGCCAGCCTCCGCCAATCGCAGAGCTTAGCTCATGTGACATAATAGGTTCTGTTGCGGGAAATGAGCTGGTGGGTCGAATGACCATTCCCGTTTTTCCTAATTATGTAGCTTATTTGAGCGAAGTTTACGTTAAAAGTGGTGTCAGTATGCTTCTAACGAGACAATCTTTTGAATGAACCAAACTTGTGTTTTCTCTTCATGGCTCCTTTCAATACCATCTGTATACACAGTTGTTCCACCATGAGGTGACATTAGCTGTACAGCTGCAGAGTTTTCTTTTGAGCACAGCAACCTTGCCTGCCAGCCGAGAATTCAGCACTGAGAAATTCTGCATCCTCTACGGGAGAAATCACAGGCTAGACAAACCGTGCCATGCATTTTACATTGGCAACTTCTTGTGCACTGAAGCAGCATGCCTCGAGTACAATAATGCACCCTGCGCAAACAGGTGTGCCGGGCAGATTGAACTAATACGTCACCAGACTCCTACAATCAGAAGGAGTGAGAACAGCCTCATGAAAAATTGTCTGGCCAGCAACAGGCTGCTGTGCAATTTATGTGGCGCACTGGAGGCAGGCAACACTGTCAGCTCTCAATGGCGGTTAGCAACGAAGCCACGACCAGCAAGACCGGATAGATAGGATTTGGCTAGTCTCCTCAAATAATGGCTTGCGCAGTTTACGCTTGTGTTGAAAGTGTACAGTCGGGGACAAATGGAATGTGACCACGAAAATATGAACCATACAAGTCAAACTGACGCGTGGCTTAATTACAGCAACAAAGTTGGGAAATGTGGCTTTCCGAACATACCCAACAGTGGCTTTCATTTTTGCATGCTCTGGTTCATATTTATGTGCTTGCATTTCATTTGTCCACGACTTCACATTCACTAAGGTAGGTAAAAACTGTTTGGAACAAAAAAATTCTATTTTTACGGTAGCTGGCACAAAATTTAGGTTGCAAAAGCTATGTGTACAGTTTCTTTTTTTTTTTTTTGCAGTACGACAAAACATTGCCGAAAAAATTTGCTCGCGTAGTTATCGCACCCCATATAACATCGGATTGATTTTTAGCAAAAAAAAAAAGATATTGCAAGCACTACGCAAGTAAATGCAGCACTTCATTTCTAACGTGTCAGGCCCAGATATTTCAGGATTGGTTCCATGAAAAGCAGAAGTTGTGCAAAGGAAAAGGCAACTTCTGCCAGCTGGTTTAATGTTGCCTCGCACTACTTCAAACAAGCAACCCCACTACAACAGCACCTATGCTTGCAACAAAGACTGGACTCAAACAGCATTACACAATAAAGCATTCTTGCATCACTTGGCTTTTTAAAAGTCCAAGTGCAGTTTCTGTTCAAGCACAGGCTATCTATTAAGGGGTGTACGCGAAAGGAAGCGAATAGCCCTCCCTCACACGTACCCGTACCTTCGTGAAAGAGAAAGTTACGACCTCACATTTAAGGCAGAGAGAGAGCGCACACCATTAGGCTTGCTACACAATGGGCGTGCACCTGAAAAGCTGAAACAGTGCATCGTTAAGCCCACTTCCACTACAGAAAAAAGAAAAGAGAAGAAAAGAGAAACGGGAAATGGGCCAATTATGAACAGAGCACAAAACAACAGGAATCGTGCATAGCCCACCTACCCGCACAGCCATGGACAGCTTGAAGAACTGCGCCACCAGGGACATCCTAAAACAAACAAGGAAATAAGGACAAGGGTATGCAAAGGTAATCTGACTGCTTTACAAAAAGTTCAGGACAAAAAAAAAAAAGAAAGGGGTAAAGGACAACTACAAAGCGAGCACTGAGGAAAAGTCTGCCGATGGCCTGCGAAGAAAAAATCCCCAGAGCCCTTACGCTTGCTCGCCTGCTTCAACGGCAAAAGCCCGGCGACACTTATTAGCAACTACTTCGATGCAACATCACATTTGCATCACTTTCTCCGCTTTCGTTTCTTTGTTTTACAATTCCACTTTGGACAATAACTAGAACGGTGACGACGGATGTTTTTAACAGAATGGGGCACTCAGTGCTGTTGCGGTGAAAAAAGTTGGAGTAGAATCGGGCCTTCAAATACCATCAACACTGTCTGCAGCAAAATTGGGAATTTGGAGCGTTGTTTGTGCGACTTCAACACAACTCTAAATTAGTCACCTCATCATTTCACAAGTCGATCTCTAACGCAAGTGTAAATAACACGCCGGAAATGACTGCTTTCGCAAACATTTTTCCAACATCTAGTTTATGACAACACACACAAAATTTACTTTCTGAACGATTCATAAACTGTATTGACATTCCAAGAACAATCTTGGTGGACCTTGGCCTCGACAGCATCACTTTCAACAAGTGAATAAATGCACTGAAGGGAATACTCAAAAACTACAAGAATGGCAGCAAGAAAAAAAAAGTGTAAATATTACACGAGAACAAAACAAAAAACAAAGCATTCGAAGTGGGAATGGAGCCTATGTTTTTTCAATTTCAATGTAACTGTTCTATACTTTGGGTAATAGCTTTTTCACGCTAGTAATTTTGCGAGGTTGCGTTGATGGTTGGTTGAACTCAGACCCTCTGTACACACACTTACTGCCACTTACTTAAACACAGTTTCTCACTGTATGTGGCCACAGAAGAGAGCAGTAAATAGGACATTTTGGTGTGAAGAAACAGAGGCGGGAACTCTTTTTTTATCAGTCATTTTTCTTTTAGCACCAGAACGTGAAAATTAGTGCCCTGAAAATTCAGTTTCGGCAGAAGTCAGAGAATGGTGAGCTTGGACAAATAAAGTTTCGAGTATCTGCAGTACAAATAGCATCAGCTACAAACGCATAAACAAAATGACATGATCGACCAGAGCAGTTTCAGAGTCGTGAAGAATTGCTACACCACTGCACCAGGGTTGCCCAGCACCAAAGAAAAGACTAAAGACAGAATGTCGCATGGCCGCCTTGTGTTCATGCTGTCAAGGCTACGCGATTAAAAATTCATCGCATCATCCATTATAGTACGCACCTTTCGTCCTGCCTTGCGTTTATGTTCATCGAATAATAATGTGTTGAAAAATTTTCAACTGCACAAAAAAAAAATTCTAATACTTTCAAACCAAGGAGCAAGGTAACACCTTAAAATATGCTTGTCATGGAGTTAAAAAGCTCTGATTGGCGTACTTTTCTACTATACATGCCATAAACATACACAGATGCATAGTGGCAGCTAAGGTACAACCTTTGTTCAAGCAAATCACAAATTCACGCAACACTACCACAATTCTACTCCTCATTCACCATTAGCCAGCCAATTGCAGAAAAAAGAAAAAAAATCGTCTTGCTTGTCCTAAAAAGCAACGCCACTACTACACTGCGTTCAAAAAGTTGGCTTCACGTATCCACGCATTGCATTATTTTCCATTAAAGAGAAGTACACTTACTGAATGGACTGAGGACTCTTCCAGGACGATACCGGCTCCACACTCTGCCATTTTTTCTCTTCGATAAAATTGATGAACGATTCCTTGTCCCTCGAACCGCGGTACTGCCTAAACACGCCGTCTTTGACGCTGCGAAAAAGAAAAGCATCAACACTCGATCACCGAGACAATTGCGAAAAGAAAACCAGGTTGTAAAATGCCCCGCGGGGGGGTTCACCACAGGGGATGTCTAGGAACACGTCATTGAAACAGGTTGAAGAAATTCTGCTGCGTTTAGCAAAACCGCCGGGCGATAGATAAACGGGGGCAAGTTTTTCTTCTTCTTTTCGGCCCACGGGCGGCGGGTTGGAGTATAAAAACACGAGGAGTTTTGATAAGACCAATCGATGATGCAGACAGTACTCACTGGTAAATCGTTGGCAGCGCTGTCACCATAAACCTTCCGCTCAGGCCTGAAATAGAGGCATTGACTTTGCGTCAGCCGAGGCTTCAAAATATATTTAAATCGAGAAAGACAAAGAACAAACAGATATGCCAGAAATGACCACAAAGTTCTTTGTATCAGTTAGGTCAGGTTACCTGGGTTCGCGGTGACGTCAACGTGAGCAACTCGGACGCCCAAATCTTTGCTCCAGGCAGAAAAGTCTTTCCAGATGGGTCCTAACGCCTTGCACGCCGGACACCACGGCGCGAAGCTGCATGAAACACAAAGAAAAAAAAAAGCATCACTTTTCTTTTCACTCAAAACCGGGCTAGTTCTTGCCAAGACGTCGATACAATCGAGCATTGGAAACAAAACGAAGTGTAAAGGAAGAACGGCGACAGCGACGGAGCGACCAGTTTTGGCAGCGGTGCCGAATAACAACTGCGTGAATACTGCGTAGTGTGCTGGATAATACGCAGTTTTCTGGAAGCGTGCTCGGCGTAACAACCCCACCCCAGGCGCCAGCCGACCCCCCTTTTTGGTGTGTGCAAAGAAGAACGCACGGCGAGAGCTCCCTTACAATTCCACCATCCATTCTCCTTCGAGAAGCTGACTCCAGGAGTACTCGTCGAGCTCGACGAGTTGCTGGCCCGAGCTGGCGTGGGTGCTCGAAGCGAGGAGCACGACAGCGAGCAGCACCGACGGCGCTGACAGGACGGCCATTTTGAACCACGAGCACGCCGCGGAATGAATGCCTCACGTACTTGCCCGAAGGTGCCGCCACTTGGTGGAGTAAGCAGCGCCATCTTTTCAGCGGTGGTAAAAAGAAAAGTGGTGGTATACTTGCAGAATAAAACAGGCGCGAGTTTCAGGTGTTAAATCTGTCCGTGCATATTTTGTGGTAGAATATAAAGCAAGTTTAGCTCCAGTTAAAAGTAATTATGCGGTAACGTACAGGTACGGAATCATTTTTTTTTGGACACGTGAGCTCGTGGCCCAAATCTAAACGTTGGCCAAAACCACCGTGTCACCGTGTTGCGCACTCTGAAGGCTCGGAAGACTTCTGTCGAGACCTGCGCGCCCTTGCGGATGACGAGAACCGGCGTATTCAGCATGGCATACCGCAACCGCACAGCCTATGTCCTAGCGGTCATCAAAGCTCCTACCTCTCTCACCCCCTCCCTCCCCAACTCACATCTCTCATCATCCGCACCCATTTACCTACTGTGGCAAAGAAGGAGGATATAGCGTCATCCCTCTCTCAGCGTCCTACCCAAAAGTCATCTCGTCCGATTCACAAATTGCAACTTTGCCAGAGGGCACCGTGGAGCCCTCGTGAAAGCGAAAACGGGCGAACGCTCGACGTAATCATATCAACGAGATAGAGGGGGAGCAACAGGGGACGGGCGATAAGCAAGAGATTGAGCGGGCTTTTCATGACTACTACAAAGAGCTATTCGCCTTCCGCAGTGTTGATTTAGAGGAGAGCCGTTTATCGGTGCATTTCCAAGAATTGATGAAGACTACAAGGAAAGTTCAAATTATCCGATTGCAGCCGCAGAAGCTGAATGTGGGATCAATACCTTAAACTTAGGAAAGTCACATGGATCACGTGAGTTAAGTGCGGACTTTTAGAAGGCCTTCGAAAACGATCAATCGCCACTCTTAACCCTACTGTTTAGTGAGGCCTTTGAACTCAAGGCATTGACACGCTCTTACGGAGAAGCGCACACAATACTCATTCCTAAAACAGGGAACCCCGATATACTTAAACAGGTTCCATCATATCACCCTACTTTCTTGACAAATGTCAGTTACAAGATTTTTATGAAGGTGCTTGCGTAAAGAATTCAATCGGTCATCAAGCAACTGACAGAACCACACCAGGCGTGTAGCACTAAAGGATGCACGATTTTCTCAAACACACGAAAGGCAAGCTGTGTGCTGGGGTGTTGCGTCCTGGGTTTGGGGGAGGGGGGGGGGGGGTATAAATCCTTGGCGACGACACCCAAAAGCTCGCGTTGCTGTTCTCCGCGGCTCGACCTGGAGAAAGATTTTGATTGTGTGCCCATAAATTGTTGTTGATTTTAGATTATGTGAACGTTGAGGGCGTGAATCTAACGTACCGGAAATGCACCACGAGATTGTTAAGGGGCCCCATTAGCGTACGTGGCACGCTGGGTGCGCCAGGGCTGTTCTCCAAACCCACTTTTATTTTGTTGTGTTTAAAGATAAAGATAATCGAAAACGAACACATGCGCGGGTTTCGGCTGTACGAGGCAGAAGTAAAACTTCTGGCCTACGCGCGACGACATTTCTGTTTGCTGTACAAAGAAGGAAAGAGTTACAAGCGCCGTGGACGTTATTAAACGTTTTGGGTCAATCGCGGGTAGTGGGGTATGTAAACGGGGGAAATGCCTGGGTTTCCCATATGGGGACTGATCTGCGACACCGGAATCTTCTGCCAACGTGAGCTGGAGTGGTATACCAGGTCAGCAAATCCTATTGGCGCGTCCAGACGCAGGGCATACAGAAAAGCGGAGAAAAGTGGAAAAGCTAGTTTCCTTCGATGTTTGCAAAACTGACCGCATGTAATTTATTTGTTGTTGCGAATGTGTGGTACCTCATGCAAGCGTTGCATTGCTCGCGTGTGAATGCGCAAAAGATGCACCGAGGACTTGCTGTGTTTATCTGGTCATCTACTTGGGAAAAATTTTTAGAAGAGTCAAGGAGCTGCCAGTCTTGGATTGGTGCACCTGTATGCCCTCCAGCTCGTGAACAGGTACCTTCTTTTTCTTTCTTTTTTTTTTCGGGATACAAGTGATCCTTCTTTGCGGACAGTTTGCCAGGTGCGGCTGTCTCAAGAGTTTATGGAATTTGTTGGATCCAGTTTTCACACGCAGAGGCGTATTTCGGTCTATTTTAAAGAGGCTGTTATGTCGGTCAGGTTTCTGTCAACACGCTTTTATCTGGACTATTTGAGTACAGTGTCACGTAGGAAATTATATAAAGGTGTGTGCGGCAGTATGTTCCTGGTCTCGCGAAGGAGAGAACTGTACGGTGGGCGTCCAGGACAGGAAATTTACTGAAAAAAGTTAAACCGGGGGTGAAGTCCTTTTTTTCTTTCAGACCTCATTCGGGGGCACGTATACAGTGCAGACTTGGTTCAAATAAAAATGATTATATACATACTGATTGATTCTATATAGTATAATGCCCCGAGGCAACGCAGGCGATGAGGCGCGCCGTAGTGGAGGGCTCCGGATTAACGTTGACCACCTGGGGATCTTCAAAGTGCGCCGAAATCTCGCACACACGGGCGTTTTTGCTTTTCGCCTCAGAAAAGCGGCCGCCGCGTCCTCGTGCTCAGCCACTGAGCCACAGCGGCGGGTAATGATTATATACAACGTGGGGCACTGACTGCACAATCTGTAAACAACCAGAGGACATAGAACACACTTCATACTCTGTTGGATGGCAGTACACCTCTGGGATGTTATACAGCGAACTCTACACAAAGACTCCCCATTTAACCCACATGGTATACGGCGTCTACCTGCAGACAATATCCAAGGTGGTGGTGGTAACACGCATTTATTATATGTACAAGGGATACAAAGACGCCATGTTACGCTTTAGCGAATTTTGGTGTCTAAGGAAGAGGGATGAGGTAATGGGAGTTGGGGAAAAAGTATGATACACGCAGTGCAATGGTACATCCGATTGGGTGTGGAATTAAAGGAAATGGTGAAGGTCAGAGTTCTCGATGAAGTTTCGTAGAGCGGCAAGCAGGCGCTGTTCTTTGCTCTGAGAGTCGCTGGTTTGAGTATAGGATGTTTTGGTGGAGCCAGTTCTAACCCAGCTGCGCCGTCAGGGGGGTCGAGCATCGCAGGGGCTTGGGGGCCCCTTCAAGGGTCGCCCGGCTGGTCTTCGAAGAGAGGCCTATCTAGAAGCCTGGTGAGTGGTCAGCGTATAGAGCGTTCGAAGGAAGAAAGAGCCCCTCAAACTTGGGAAAAAAAACTGCGGAGCAGCTAGAGCAGGCAGCCAGCGAAGCCGATCTTCGTCGCCAGTCTCCTGCTATTTAATATTGCTTCTGGGCCTTCACAGCATACGGCGGGCGCGCATAGCGTGGCTCCATGGCGATGTGGATGCCCGACCGGCGCGGCAGTTTTTTCGGGAGAGTGTCCCGCGGTTCGTCTTAGTGACCCAACAGCCGGTTCCTTATTGGTTGAACTTTGTAGAGCCGTTGACTACACCAAAGGGATTATCAAATGACAAAGCCAAGCAGAAGTGACGGCTGCTAGCTTTAGGTCGGTGTGCGCACCGCTTGCAGCATGTGGGTATTTTTATATTGTACATGCGTGCCCAAGACCGCGACAATAAAAAAAGAAAGGAGGTACAGCAGCGATAGCGCACCAAGCTGCTACTGTGGGCAACAAGGTTCAAACCCCGTCGGATCACACATGTATTTTTTTATCTACTTACTAGCTTCGTATAGCACAAAGATGAGATAACCACAGTTAGACGTAACAGGCACAAACGCTTGTGTCCATTCTTTGCACTATACGAAGCTATGAATCACAGACACCGAATAGCCCAACTCGACAGCGGTGGATATTTTCTGGACCGGACAACAACAAAACAAACAATAATTTTTCCCAAAATAAGCAGTTAGAGCTTTCGCCTTGAAAAATATTAATTCTGAATACCCACGTGAATGGAAATATTACGGCCACTCGATGAAAGCTCGTTCATTCAGCGGCCTGAATACCACCACGGCCACAGGTCTCTGTCGTCCAGCATTCGTGGTAACGTTATCACGTCAACCAGGTAAAAACACTACCCGCGCCACTCATACAAAAACAACAACAAAAAAGAAAACACTGAGCAACGTAACCCGCGAGTTCAACTGTTGTGCTTTGTTCTTCAGGTAGCTGCTGTTATTTAGATGTCACATATGAAGTTGCTGAAATATTCCTGCGGAAAAATACAAAAATATAACACAAATATAGGCCGCAGTTTTCTGCAAACAAGACTTTTTTTTTTTATCGAACGTAATAACGAGAGAGGATACATCTCGCGCCTTTTAGGTTTCGAAAGTAGCGGAAATTGTGCGTTTGCCAGCAGTAGCAAAGAACTAGCCGAGTAACTGGATCCATACATCTGCACGCATTTCGAGAACAACCAGGAAACCAGATGTGGGGCGCACACGTTCTGTTTCCGCCTTCGAACAATTGCTTGAGTGCAAAACCGGCTTCACAGCTGCACTGGATTCCATCAGTCGCCGCTGCAGCCCTTGTCATAAGAAGGGCTTTCGCCTGTTAAGTTCAGGCTCCTCATACAACTAATGAAAGCCGCCGGTGGCTCATGTATCCGCGTTGCCTCCGCTTGTAGCTGTCATGCTGCGTTCCTTTCATGCAACCGCAGGGGCGTGAAGTTGGGGGCCGACGAGTGCATGCTTTATGTTCCTTCCTTTTGTGCGGCAAAAGACGGGGGTGCTTAGCCCAAGGAGGTTGTTGGCTTAGCCAGAGTAACTCTGTTGCGTTGGTATGCGGTCAGCTCGACCGGGAGGTCTCAGTGAATAGCGGATGGGTGCGCAGCAGTGAAAACAGTTTCGGCGCGGGGTTCCCTCTCGGACGGCGCGCACGCCGCTATTATGGCCTGCTCGGTCGTCAAGGTTGACGAGCTGACGGGAAGCGAAAGGATGCCATATCTTAGGGTCGAAAAGGCGCGGGGCGTTGTCTTTGAGGATTTGCGAAGCCGGCGTGGTGCTGTTCGTTTATGGGTCATTCGCCTCGAGAATGCTCGCCTGGGTTTAGAGGAGCTCTTCCCGTGAGTCAGGCGGCGGGCAGCGGCGTCCCTCGGTCTGGGGAGGGGATTAGCCACGATTCCCTCACGCGTTCGGCTTCGGCTTTGAGCAGGTGCCGCCCGCTTAACGTAATGGTGTGACCACTCCGCCCGGTCAGTGACTTTGGATAGGAGATGTCTTTGCTTGTCGGTTGCAATAATTTACGCAGGAACCGTACTAGGAGTTGCATGAGAGAGAGCGTGGGGTCATGTGACCGCAGGTGGGAGATGTTTAGGATTGGTTGGTTCTTGTGGCCAATCCGTGGTCCATATAAATCATGTTGAAAAGGGTTTTCACTCTTTCTTGAACGCCCCCTTTGGAGGCGTGGTTTTTGGCATGAAAACCGGGGTTTTGGGTTTTGTCCGGGGTCGGTCGGTCGGTCGAGAGGGATCTAGTTCAGTATATGTCTTGGCCGAACAGGATCCTGCGGGCAGAGTGACAATGTAACCGTCATTCTGTCCTGATGTAAATACTTGGAGTAATGTAAATAGTGTAAGTAAACCTAATATCCAGCAAGAAAGGCAGTCCTCATCCCTCCCCTGCTTCAAGCATTGGACGTCGGTCATCGTAGCGGGTCGAGGTCGTCCTCTCGGCTCGAGCTTCTGTCTTCATCAGTCACCAAGAAGATGGAGAGGCGAAATCTAACTTCGCCCACAGGCGCGTTTACACGACTGCGACATAACCGCAGTGAGCCGAGTTCGTGCCTCGTCTTCGCAATGTGTAACGGTAGGATCGAAGTCGCTGAGTCAGCACCCTTGGGCAAGCTCCCTTGCCGCAGCACACTTCTGTCGCAGCCATAAAACACTGTTGACAAGTATGAACATTGCCACTACTAGATTTAGATGTTTAGAAATGGCTGTGCATATTTAAATAAAGGTCTCATTCAACAGATGTCTTAACGTAGGCCGTACTGAATCGAGTGACAGACAGACAGACAGACAGACGGACGGCCACTAGATTTAGATGTTTAGAAATGGCTGTGCATATTTAAATAAAGGTCTCGTTCAACAGCTGTCTTAACGTAGGCCGTGCTGAATCGAGTGACAGACAGACAAACAGACAGACAAACAGACAGACAGACAGACAGACAGACAGACAGACGGACGGACGGACGGACGTACGGACGGACGGACGGACGGACAGACAGACAGACAGACAGACAGACGGATGGACGGACAGACAGACAGACGGATGGACGGACGGACACACCAAAATTTCCGCGTTCAAGTAGCCCAAGAAAGGCTATCGTATTTAAAACCGTGCCTTACGTCGTTGGTACCGGGTTACTGCGGCCCCGCCAGCTCCGGACATCCGTGTCCTGACCCCTTACGTCCTGTGCGGGCTCGTCGAAGGCCATCGAAGCTGTTATCGTACGCAGGATGTTTCACGATGCCGGTGCCGTCACTGCACCGTTTTACGTCATCTCGTCGACGACAGTTGCGACGAGCCCACTTCCCGCAGCAGATCGAGTCGCCATTTAGCTGCGTAGCCAAGACTGCTGCAATGCGCGACCAAGACGTGCCTCTTCACCGAGTGCGAGGCCTCGTCAGCGGGGCGAACTGGAGAGCTACGAAGTTCGCTACACCAGTTCCGCCTCTTTTTGCCTGCGAACTTTGTGGAGTTATTTCGCCGACGACCTTTCTGTTGCCCTGCCTTCACACTCTGTGTGAGTCGTGTGCAAGTCAAAGCGCAAACGACGGGAACGCCGCGTGTCCGTTCGACGCGCAGTCATTCTCCGTAGGCGACTGCCCAAAGTTTTCGTTGCCGCCAGGTACCGCTGACAAGTTAGAGGTAAGAGATCTGTTGTCAGGTTAAAATAATTCATGGAAGCTTGCACTCACGCGCAAGACTTGAATGACAAAACTGTTGTAGTTTGTCACTGACGGACACAAAGTTGAGTTTTAGTATCATGGCCTTTCAATGAGCTCATGTTGAGCAAGGCCAGAGTGAGCTAGTCGCTTTGGTCGACGTTTCGTACGCCACTCTGCAAGCGCGACTTATCGCCTCTACCTGCTGCTTTGAACGCCGAGCCTCTGGAAGTGCGGCCTCTTCCCCGTCCGTGTGAACTAACCGCGGCGGGGCCCTGTGGAGTCGGGGATCACCTACAGCAGCTTCGACATTCCAGTCGCGGCTCTTCTACGGTACACGGCGCATGCGCACGGTGATAAGAGGACAAACGAACGAGGGGCGTATACGCTATGATGATGTGGGGGTAGTGGTAAGGATGTTCATTAAACGGGTGGATCTATCCTTGCGTGATATGCCGGCAATTGCTCTCCCGGTCAACGCCTTCTTGCCGCTATGCGCGGGAAATCACCAGGAGATACCAGCACGTTTTTGCCTCTATGCGCGAGAAATCACCAGGAGTCACTGAGGCGTGTGTCCGTTAAAAAACCGAAGATCAGGCACAAAATGTCTCTCCTGGTGATCCACTGTCCTATAGGAGAAAACAATATAATCCAAAAAGGCATGCGGAGCGGCTCTCCTTCGAAGTTCTTTAAACAAAGCTGACCTCTCCGTCGCATGTTCTCGGCAGCCCATAATAAAATGTCCGATATCACCTATTACACAACGTGTTGCGCACAGAGGTGAGGATATGAGGTTCAGCTTATGAAGCCACGCCGGTGTTCGCGTTGAGTTGGTCCGGATGCGGAACAGTAAGGATGCCTCAGTCCTCTTCATTCCTTTGGTAATTGTTGCCACGATACGGTGACAGCAAGAGTTTTGTTGTGGCCAATGATGGCCAATCATCCTAAATGGGCAGCGTAAGACGGCATATCCCGTTTGATTTTTTTTGCAGCCAGCCTCTTGAACCGTAATTGTTTCTTCACCTGGCTGACGTAGTTCACTGGAAGTGGGCGTGTGCTATAAGTTTGTTTGTTTGTTTGATTGATTGATTGATTGATTGATTGATTGATTGATTGATTGATTGATTGATTGATTGATTGATTGATTGATTGATTGATTGTAGGGTTTAAAGCGACAACGCAACGCAGGCGATGAGGCGCGCCGTAGTGGAGGGCTCCGGAATAATTTTGACCACCTGGGGATCTTTAACGTGCGCCGAAATATCGTACACACGGGCGTTTTTGCTTTTCGCCTCCATCGGAAAAGCGGCCGCCGCGGCCGGGAATCGAAACCGCGACCTTGTGCTCAGCAGCGCAACGCCTTAGCCACTGAGCCACCGCGGCAGGGGCTATAAGTTTGAATGATATATCTACTTCAAATATATGTGAACGTCTGTGTCAACGGTGCCTTTTCTAACGCAAAGGTAAAATCCCTCGCAGTGCTGTTCAGATATCTGTTTCTCAACGCCTAAAGAATTTGAGAGAATAGGGGTACGTGTAAACGCAATGTCTTTCTCCATAAAGCGACAGCAGGAAATTCGGCGGAAGTCCATAGCATTTGCGAAAGAGTCGGTCCGCTGTGATCAAGCTGCACAACAGCTCCCATAATGAGTATTCAGATAGTGTCCATGAGGAGGTCGAATCAACGATCAATAAAGTAACAGGGAAACTAACGCAAACGCCGGAAAGTCGCCAATAGGCGAACAGCAGTTAACTTTTTTAATACGTGGCCGGGATAGCCAAGGAGTTACGCCAGACGAACGTGTGAAGAGTAATAATCTGAATACAATGATTACACTTTTCGGGAACGAAGAAATAGGAAACGTAAAATGGAGATTCCGACGCAAAAACTAAAAAAAAAACTGTGGTTGATTCCTCTGCCTTAGGAATCGGTAAAACACGAAAGTGAAATTTGCAGCGAAATCTGCAGCTGAGCATGATTTGCGGGTCGGCGGGTGTCTTGTGGGTGTGCTTGGCGAGCGACGGCCTGCTGGCGGGTCGCTTCTGCAAAGGTGTACTGGCGTCATTTCCGTGACGAATATGACATCAGTGAAATCTTGGTGTATCCCGGTGCAAAACTTTCGTGTTGAAATATAAAACCCGAAAACGAACAACCGTAAGTATAACGTACTCTTCAGTACTAAGGGTTGCTTCTCCGCAAGAAGACGCTGCATGCAGGGGTGCACCCTTTACAGGCCGCTTGCTTCGTTGTGTTGGCGTCATTTCTGTGGCGGATATGACGTCAGCGGAATCTTTGTGCACCCCGGAATAAAACATTTTCGTGTCAAAAACGAAATGGATCATATTGCAAGTCCGAATCCAAGCAATTCACAGGAAGTTGAGATGCTGGCCATGATCAAAAGCAGTGATCGTAGGATGGCAGGGGGCCGATAACATTAGAGCTGGGAGGAAAAGGTACGAAACGGTCAAAGAGAAGGAAACCGAACTTGCAGTCATTAAGAGATTAAAAGCAGGAGTTTAGAATAACGCTTCAGAATAAATTCGCAATCTTAACCGGTGAGAGTGAAGATAGGCATGTTGATAACAACGATAATAACGACGATAGTGAGCGGTAGCGCTTCAAGAAGGGGAATTTAGTGAAATAACTCGTAAACTATCTCAGAAAAGGTAAGAAGTTTTTGCGAAACACAGGGGTATGAAAGGGTCTAGAACGAAGGAGCAAATCTAATTGCCTGGAGATGTGGAAATTAACAGAAGTAGGGTTTTGTGACATCTGTACTTCCAACATGGTAGGATTGAAGAAACGCTAAAAAAGGGAAATCCCAAAGGTAACTATGATACGGGCCATTGGTGAATACAGAATGTATTATTTCGAGACAAAAAGGTAACATTACACACAACATGCATAAGAGAATGGTGTTTAGTACCGATGCATGGTGCTTTAGTACCGGGACTACATCTGCGGTTACGATGACAACATGAAACGCCGACAGCTCGAGCCCCTAAAATGTCAGGCAGAGGACGTGACGAAAGAGGAGATACCCGGACATACGAGGATATACGAGGACATATGAGGACATACCCTGAACGAGGTCATGACGTAAGCACGTCCTAGTTTGTCACACGCCCTTTGAAATTTTTGCGCTGAGCTGCGGTGGATTTGAAGTAACGCTGAGCACACACGCACAAAGTTCCCCCTGGAGCTCGGGTGGCGATACGTTAGATAAACTATCTTGGACAAGTTTTATGGGGTGGTCCCGACGCAAAGAAAGAAATCCGCCGCAAAATTACCGTATTTTCGTGCGTATAACCCGCACAAAAATATTCAAAAATTTGAGTGGCAAAGTAGGGGTGCGGATAATACGTTTTTTTCCCTTTAGTGCAGCCTCACGGCAATACGCGTGGTGCCGTGAAACTGCGCTGCGCGTTGTGCCGTGAAGATGACCTCGTGCACAACAGTGAGGACTGCGGCTCAAGTGATAGCTGTAGCGATAGCAGTGACACTGAGTGAATTGTGACTTTCGCCTTGCGGTCAGTGTATTATACTTGCTGAATACACGCTTTTTCTGCCTACATAGTATGCGATGCCTCGTTTGAGCAGTAGCTTTGGTGCAGCCTTTCCTGTACCAAATGTGCGGGCAATACGCGAGGATTTTTTCTTTTTTTTCCGGCGGGCTCTGACAAGAAATCTGAGAAACACATGGCGCGTACGTGAAACCGGGATTTCACTGCGTCAAAATGGTTACTTTCAAGCCATGCAAAAGGAATGGTTGTAGATAAGACAATACGCGCATCGATAATGAAGAATGAGTACAAATAGTGTATACTGTGAGACCCAGTCACTACGCTCCCAGTACTTTGGGTTATGTTACCGGCGCTCCTTCATAATCACCCACTATCATCAGTGCTAGCCCCGATGGGCTCGGCGTCATCATCACCTGTAAATAATCATCATCACCGCTTGATCTTCTTCCTTGGCTCGAGCGTTGGAATAAACGGCCACGCCAACCGTCGTCTCTCAATACTTTTATCTCATAAACAACGTATCGGTATACATTTAGAACCTTCGTGGATGCGTTTACTTAGTGCGCGAGAAATGCTCGCACGGGTTCGTTCTTCCTTTGCGATTTGGCTCGTTGAAGGTTTGACAATCGACTGGACGCGCTTTCAGCGGAGGTTGGACGCAATTTTTCGACGCAGTTTTGATACTAGCAAGCTTTCGCGATTCTCTCCCGTCAGCGCTAGATAAAATTATTGAATACTCACTGACCAGGGGTCTCTACAAGTTGGTGTAATAACCTGGACCGACTGCTGTCATAAACGTAGCACGTATCTCTTCACGAAATCTGCAGACTATATCTTCACGGAACCATAGGCTTTAAAATGCTCCCCACCATTTCAAGTGATTGAACCTTGAACATTTTTTCTATTATTCCTTCCCTTCCTCCGTGTCCCTCTCCTTCCCAATTAGGGCATTCATGCCCCCTCTGACAAATTAAAGGTATTCCTCCTCCTCTCCAAACTTTCTTTAGAGAGGGATGGCGGGCGTGCTTTCTTCTAATGTAGTCAAAGAAACTTCCGTGGATTGATTATATTTGTTTTAGTGCTGCGGCTACAAATGCCTGTTCTATATTGTCAACCGTACGCGCTTATTTTGCGTTCCATTTTCTCTCTCTTTTTTCAAGGCTTGCTGCTGGAACGAATCGCAGGGCTGTACATTCATCGGCACCCTTCAAGCAGTCCTGACACATTACGAGGAGCACTGTGTTTTCCACGTCGTGTCATGTCCACGTTGCAACGGCTCCGTACTGCTGCAAGATCTTCCAAGGCACTACCGGGCTGGATGTCACGGGGAGGCCATTTCGTCTTCACCCGAACTACCAACGTTGGTTCAAGGGCTCGTGCTCCGCCCTGAAGGCGACACTGAAACCAGTCTTGATGAACTCATAGCGCTTCCCAGGGATCCTTACCAGGAAAAATTGCCAGAGATACAAAGAAAATTAGACGAGGTTTTGGAGGAAACAAAGAACATCGGCACCCAGCTGGAAGAACTGACCAAAACTTCCCGCGGTCGCGAGGACAGGCTGACTCGAGCCTTAGAGGAGCTCTCAACGACGTTTAGCCAGGAACTGCAATCTCAGCTACATGAGCTTCCCGCTTGTGCGACGGATATGTCTAACTTGGGGAGGAACACTAACGGAGAGGCGGGAACGACAAGCGCTAATGACATGCCGTGGAGCTTAGAAAAGAAGCACGTCCTTCGAAAGTTGGAACTTTTGGCGACTGACTCGCAGGCTTACCTGGAATTTCTGCGCCAGAGGTCTGGCCAACATCTACACCAACCTGCGGCAGAATACGAACCGTTCATTCCTACTCCAGGTGGCGACATCAAAGTTCTCATGTCGCCATTCACAGGCAAACTGGAAAGCCAAGGACACTCTCATGTAGTAAGTGTTACACACGTTGACAGCCTCTTTAAATCCAAGAGGGTTGTCGGCCTGTTGACGAGGTGGTACCGGAGGGATAAGTATTTTCAAATGGCCGCGCAAGGCATTGGCGGGGAGTGTCTGCACTTCTACTTGAAGTTCGGCGAAACTCTTAAAGACACGTGTTCCACGTCACCCGAAATACGCTTGTCCTTAAGACATCCGGACTACCCAGAAAAAAAGGATTTCCCTCTGGTAAAGTCGAACCACGTTGAAAGTAGCGCTTCGGCGTTGGGATTCCAAGATGAATTTGTTGTGTTTATAACTGATCTCAAGAGCTCACGGTTTGTTAAAGATGGCAGGCTGATGGTGGTTGTCGCAGTTTAAATATATCACTACTTCGTCTTCAACGTCAAGACCCCTTTTCGCCTGCTCAGATGGTCGACCTTAGCAGACGCGGCTCAGCCAGGGAGCCTCCATGAGCCGCAGCGTGACAGCCCCGTAAATGCCGCAACGCGACCTTTATCTAAACCTCCGCTATCAGCTGATACCAACGATGGTGAGCCCGGAACACTCATATTCAACATACGATCCAATTCTTGTGGGATAGCGCTTACGCCGAACGCTAAGCCTAATGTGCCGCGGCATCTCGGCCATCCGCACAAACAACTGCGCTCTCCCAACACTGCATACATTTCCACAGATTGCAGCACTCGCTCGCTCGCCTCTCCGAGGAACGCGACCACAACATCCACTATGAAATCTATTACCAGCGGAGCTGTTTAAGTTTGAGTTCCGTCCGTGCCTCAAAACTCGGCGCAGCAAAGTGGACAGGAGGAAAATGCTATAGGCCGTGCACTCCGGAAGGATCTATCCGCCGCCCCACCTACCTCTCACTAACCAACAAGCTCATATCTGGCACCGGCTACAGACCGGTACTTACTTTAACCACACGGGTCTCTCCCACATTTCTCCATATCTCTTCCAACGCCAATGCTG
This sequence comes from Haemaphysalis longicornis, assembly GCF_048455015.1. Taxonomy (NCBI): domain Eukaryota; kingdom Metazoa; phylum Arthropoda; class Arachnida; order Ixodida; family Ixodidae; genus Haemaphysalis; species Haemaphysalis longicornis. The sequence goes on along the minus strand of NW_027526445.1, from coordinate 129,928,636 downwards.
CACGTGTAACGTCCCTCTTGGTGCACTCGTGCCCAGACAACCCTATACCCCTCCTCAACCCATCACCTGAGCAGTGGGAGTCTGCGCTGACCAGCTCGGCTCCGGAGCAACAACGAGCTCTGGTCGACCGGGCACTGGAATCAGCGCGGGCTGGTGGCCCCCTGGACTTAAGAGGCTGACCACTTCCACTCCTACTCATTTTCTTTTCAGTACCATTAAACGTATATTACTGCTACTGCTGCCAACAAAGGAACGAAACCTCGTATAAGCGATACGCATGATAATGCGACCGGACGTAACATTTGTTCAGTGGTTAGAGTGACGTCGGATGGCGCGGCAGACACCGCAAAAAAAATTCTCAAATCCGACCGGCGTAGACAGAAAACCCAAGCGAACGTGAGCACCTCGCAGCGAGCGCCCGGCGTCTCCGACGCGATCAGGTGCCGGGCACGACCTTGCCGCAGTGGCTTTAGCAAAAAAAAAAAAAGTGCGGAGTGCCCGTGAGCACGGGCCTCGCGGCGACCGCCCGGCGTCGTCCAGGATTGCCCGTGGGCTTACGCTACATGAAGAGCTCCTACCTTCGTCGTCCTCGTCATGTAGCGACCGGCGCGCCACAGGTCCGCCACGCCGAAGACGAATCTGTCAAGCCATCCCTTCACAGTCCACACGTGGAGACGTCCCGCGGACCAGCTGACGAAGAAGTGGAGGTATAGAAAGGCGAGGACGTGCTACAAGAGAATTTTCCCTGCGCGGCTGTGCCGGCGGAAGACGACGACGAGAGGAGTGACGACGATTGACACTGAATAAAACACTGTACACACTTTTATGGCCTTTTCTTTAAAACGGATTTGCATTGCCGGGCTCCGGCTGCACCCTCTCTCCCGGGATCCGCTGCCAGAGTGGAGGGAGGCTAGGTCGACTGCTGTTTATTCAGCCTTGCAGCAGTTGCACAAGCTGCGCCAATTTTTTATGGCCACACAAAAATGCACTGATCTTTTCAGCAACGGATTGTGAAGGACCGCAGGATAGCCGGAGAAGCAGAGAGAGAGCGAGCGAGAGAGAGAAAATGAAATTTATTTATTTTATGGCCAATATGGGTTTTAATGGGAAGGTGTATTAGACCATCTACTTCGATTATCTGCCGCCCAAGATTTTTAACACGAAAGTGTTTTATTCCGGGATACACAATCATTTGAGTGACGTCATATCCGTCACGGAAATGACGCCAGTACAACCAACGAAGCAAGCGGCTTGTAAAGGGTGCACCGCAGCACAGAGGGTCTTCTTGCGGGGAAGCAACCTTTAGAACCAAAGAGTACGTTATACTTAGGGCTGTTCGTTTTCGGGTTTTATATTTTAACACGGAAGTGTTTTATGCCGCGACACCCCAAGATTTCACTGACGCCGTATGCTTCACGGAAATGACACCAGAACACCTTTGCCGAAACGACCCGCCTGCAGGAAGTCGCTCGCCAAGCACACCCACAAGACAGCCGCCGACCCTCTAATCATGCTCAGCTGCAAATTTCGCTGCACATTTCACTTTCGTGTTTTACCGATTCCCATGAAAAGAGGAGTCAACCACCATTTTTTGGTTGCTTGGAGCGGTTTCAGCAATTCGGACTGCTGGGAGTTGTGCCTCCAGGGTGGGTCGGAGCAAAGCAGTATTCCATTGTTCTGTAGTTTCAGTGTTGTGCTTCGAAGAGTGTTTATATCAGCATTGCCATCATTGCCGCTTGTCTCCTTTTGCAGCTCATCCCAAGACAATAACATAAGATGTGGGTCCGCTTTTCTGTCGCGCATTAGTGCGGAGGTTTTATGATCTCGATAGTAATGGCTATATAAACATTATTACAGATCTATAGATTACTCTATCTATATAATCATCTACACACAGAAAGGGATCTCGGTAATCTGTTAATCTGCAACCGTTGCCCCGTCACTCCCTCCCCTGTTTTGTGGCAAGGGTGTGGATTGCATTTACATCTGACTAGCGTGCGGGGTTCTATAGCGTCCCCGTGTGTCAATAGTCGACTTTTTGTGTGATACGGTAATGTTTACTTGTTCTCGGCCTTCGTGTACTGTCGGGTATGGAATGGTGGTTGTGCTGGCGTCGTTGGTAACACAGCTCGCTTGGCCGGAGCTCGGAGCCGGAGCAAGTTCATTACCCGGCAGACAGGATAGAAACGTAGACCGTATGGGATTAATTTTCCTAAGGGTCACAGGTCTTGTCTAACAGCGAGGCAGCTGCGCAGGGGACTTTTTACATGCAGCTCCAGACGCTTGGAAACAACGATATGGCTCCGTCGGCCAGGAGGATAACGACAATATTGAAATTTCCCGCGGATTCTTAGCCAGTCATACGGCGGCAACAATCATAACGAGAAGCGCAGCGCATGGCCCAATGCCAGTGATTATCTAGCGCTGACACAGGACGCCTCGTACTGCAGAAACGAAGCACTCCGTACGCCATCCAACATGGAACCAAGACTTCGCTCCCTCCACACCTTCAAAATGCCATCCACGTCACCGCCATACCCAGAAACATGCACCCGGTACACCACTCCGATGATCGCCGTCACGCCCGAGCGTCTGCCCTGCACCGGCGTTTCAGAGATGACCCTGACGTATGCTATGTTGACGCCGCTGACTACCACTCTACGCGTGCCATGACCATCGTGGCAATATATGTGAAAGACAACTCTCGGGCCCCAGCTTCTGTTTACACTAATCAAGCTGAGGAAGGAGAAGAGGCCGCTATTGCGCTTGCCGTCGCCTCCACAACGGCTGAAACCATCGTGAGAGACTCTAAAAAATTACCCCATCTTCCCGAGGGGAACCCTGAGTAGGATGCGGAGCATCGGGGGGTTCCGTTGCGTTCCGTTGTGTTAGTAGTTGGGTTTGGGGGAAATTGTCGAAGTTCCGGTACCGCCGCTCGACGTTCTCGAACCAACGCTGCTTGACGTTGCCGAAGGTCAGGATCCGCTGCTCGACGTTGACGCTTCGAAGCTGCTTCGCACTGATGAAGTTCAGGGTCCGCCGCTCGCTTCAAGCGTTTGCGTTCAGCGTCGCGTGCCTTTCGCTTCGCAGCTTTGTCTTGAGTGGACGTAACGTTGGTATTAGTGTTTGGGCTGATGCTGACGCGTGCTTGCGTCAGCCCACTCACTGACGGGACTGTTGCTTCCATCACACTTCATCGGAAGCATCAACGGAGTCAACCGAAGCAAGCTCTGCACTGAACGCGCGCAGCGCTCTACCCGCTTTATATTCACACTTGAAGGAGAGGAGACTAGAGGAGGAGAGCAGCGCATGCGCCGCGAGAGCAGAAGCGAGAACGCAGGTGAAGCGCAAGCAGGTGGTAGGAGAGAAGTGGAGAGAGTAACGAGCAGCTGTTGGAGAGCGGAAAGGAGGAGAGTTGCGCATGCGTAGTGTGAGTGCGGACGCCGACGCCTCGGGACATACCCCCGAACAAGAGACGCTCCGCATCTAAAAAAGGTCTCCGGCATTAAGAAATTGACAGGATCTCTAATACAGCCCTACGCATCTTACGCTCCGTCCAAGCCACTCGTATGAGGAGCGTGCAAATAATCTGGACACCGGCCCATGCATCTCTCCCAGGCAACGAGCTAGCACACGAGGCGGCCCGAGGTTTCAGCTCCCGGGGTTGCCCTAGGGGGCTAGGGCAACCCAGCTTCTATTCACACTAATCAAGCTGAGGAAGGAGAAGAGGCCGCTATTGCGCTTGCCGTCGCCTCCACAACGGCTGAAACCATCATGAGATACTCTAAAAAATTACCCCATCTTCCCTACCGGAGCGATGTCCCGGTAACCTACCGGGACATCGCTCAATTCTGTCGCATAGAGCGCCAGAAATCCCGCAGCGCATCCCACGTTCAACAGACATCAATATGTAGCCTGGTGTCAGCTACAGGCTAATGCATTCCCCAATCTTCCATTATACAATAATCAATGCAAGTGGTGCGCCCAGAGAGCCACACTCACTCACATGATTTCGGCTTGTGATGCTCAGCCACGAACTGTACGAGCATGCTTACTAATCACCAGTGCGGAGCGGTGGGAGACCTGTTTGCTTAGCTCCGACCCCGAAATACAGATCAAGGTCTTCCAATTGGCCGAAGATGCGGCCGCTCGCGCCCAAGGGCTGCCCTCTGATGATGATGATGATGATGATGATGTCCTCAAAGATTTTGGAACGTACGCACAAGGGGGATTGGCCAGGGCTAAATCGGCTGTTAAATACGTGGGGACTTCAAAATACTAAATTATTTCCGGAAAGAGGCTGTAAAAGGAAACTTTTTTTTTGTTATGAATAAAACCCGAATTACCCATTAATTAGCACCTTTCAGCAGTTCAAACGGCCTGAAGCAGAAAGAAAATTTTTAATGCAATTATGTATATCCCTTTTTGCAGACCCCAAATTTGATGCGCCAATAGATAATATAAGTGGAATCGAAAAAGTGAACCCCAAACGCTCAATTGGGCCCTTCAAAAGCAGTTGTCTAGCTGTTGAGAAACGGCGGCAGTCGAGAAAAAAATGTTCGATTGTTTCGGGGACCTGGCACCGTACACAAAGTTCCATAGGTGAACTTCCTGATATTAACAGATATGGTTGGTTGGCTGGATCCGGAACCAGAATGGCGCGTACCTACTCTGGGGGATTGGCCAAGTCTTGTGGTTTCACTGCTAAAGAAGCTTAGTAATTAGTTTGTGAGGAATTCAGGCAGGCTCCAACTTCACCTTCCTCCTTTCACCCAGTGTTAGGCAAAATAAAGTTATTACCATCAGCGTCATCATCATTAAAATATTGTTCACTTCTTTCGTAATTATTACAGCGAACAACGCGACAAAAACAGTATGGATGATCACCAATCTAAGCGAAGGGTGCGACCAAGTCACAAGCCAGTTCCGACTGACTGCTAGCGTTGTAAAATGCTTCCAAACCAACGTTCGGAAGCACGCCTCGGGCTGGCGCTTTTTCTTTCAATATTGTCATCATCATCATCTTCGCAATCTTCCTCTTCGCCATCGCCTGCAGTTCTCGGGAGCAGCAGCAGGGACGAAAGACGTCGTCCCGCGCTTCAACGTGCTCTCCCGGATGAGGGGAAGCCAAGCGCAGGATGGCATTCCTTTACTGGCATCTGTGTTAGATAATCCTCGACGCCACTCGATCGGCAACTGGATATTTCGCCGTCCGTGCTTCAGTGGCCAGATCGCAGTCTTGTCTTCGCCATCTATACGGTTCGTGCTGCGACCAGCTGGTCCTTCCACTGCAGTGCCTCAGTCCCTGCCCATTTGGTCAAGCCTCTTCGCTGCGGCAGCAACGGGCTCGAGTGCGAATTTCTCGACAAGGTTCTTCAAACTCCGCACATCGTCTTGTTTTAGATCAGAGCACAAATCCCCGCTTCAGACACTTCACTAGCGTCGGTGCCCACAAGTGCTCCGAGGTCCGAACCCTGGGAGCGCCTACCGCACCATCTACAAGCATGAACACGCGGGATGAACACAATGAAGCCGAGAACACATTGTCTACGCCCGGTGGTTGGTGTTGCAGCGAAATGGAAATTTCACATTTTAATTACACGTGGACAATTAAAAACTTCAGCTTCTACGGACAGAAATGTGGCGAAAAAGTGGAAAGCGCCATATTTCCTTCGGGGTGCCGTGAAGACGTTAAATTGTGCCTGGATGTCTACCCCAACGGAAACAGCGAAAATTACAAGGGCTTCATATCTGTGTTCCTGCGGCTAGTTGAATGCAGGAACAATGAGGTAGACGCAAAATACACTTTTTCCATTCTGGACTTTGAGGGCAAGGAGGCAAACACCTTCTCTATCAACCAACCGAATCGTTTTCTCCTCGGAGGATCTTGGGGATGGAGCAAGTTCGTGTCACGGGAGGCGCTATTCGAATCAACCAGCAGGTTCCTCCACAGCGACAGCCTCACAGTATTGTGCAATGTGAGCGTATCGGCTGGTAAGGCCGTTACGGTCTCCGGGCAGAACACTGCAAGCGAGGTAGATGTGACTGTCCCAAGTGTTCAGCTGTCGGAGGACCTCGGTAGACTGTTGCAAAGCGAACAATTCGGCGACGTTGTGTTCAATCTCGGCGGCCGCGAACTTCGAGCCCACAAGAACATTCTGGTGGCCCGCTGTCCCGTCTTTGCTTCAATGTTCGAGCATGAGATGACGGAGAGTATCCAGAACAGGGTGGACATCACGGACATCGACCATGAAGTGTTTCGGGAGATGCTCCGATTCATATACACTGGCCGGGCTCCTGATATCGACAAATTCCCGATGGACTTGCTGGTTGCTGCCGACAAGTACGCCTTGGAACGCCTGAAGGCAATGTGTGAAAGGGCCGTCACCTCCAGCCTCTCCGAAGACAACGCTGCGGAGGTACTCGTGTTGTCGGATATGCATAGCGCGCATCAGTTGAAAGCTCAGGCTTTGAAATACATCTGCGCTCATGCATCGGATGTGAAGAAAACTGCAGGTTGGAAGAACATGCTCAGCGGCAATCCCGCCCTGGCATTGGAGGTGTCGACGGCGCTTATCTCTCGTGCGACATCGCCCGTAGGCCCTCATGCCAAGCGGAGGAAGAACGACTGAAGGTTGCGGCACCGACACTTCTTACCGTTGCCACGGCTATTTCGATTGGCGAACTCCGAAGTATCATTTTCTAGGACTATGCATCTGCCAGTGCTGGTAACATATAGCCAGTGTTAAATTTTCCTAAGAGAAAAGAACCACGTAAAAATCTAGAGCTAAGATTTTTCGTTGCGTCCTGGCATTGGTCGATCTGTGTGTTGTATAGTATTTTACTCTTTCCTCCTCAAGAATACATGGAGCGTTTAGAGGTACTTCGATACATCTAAAGCCATGCAGACAAAACACAAGTTTGATTCATTCGAAAGATTGCCTCGTTTGAATCACACTGACGCCACTTTTAACGCACGCTTCGCTCAAATAAGGGAATGGCCATGCGACCCACTAGCTCATTTCCAGCAAGGGAGCCTATGATGTCATATGCCCAGCAGTGCGATTGGCTGAGGCCGGCAAAAGCAAACGCAAATGAGGCAGGTCTGATAGGCTTGCGGAGCGAGCTATTCGCGCTTAAATGTAATGCATATTCATTTTACAGCGGTAAAAATGGTGCGGTAAACAATGAAATGTTGCGAGAATGCATGTAAGCATAGAAGTATGCGCACTGCTTTTAGTACTGGGCGCACTATGCTTGTTTTAGCTGCACAGCAGTCCGTAGCTTTGGAGTTGTCTTTTACACGACACTGGCGGATTGGCGTAAGCGACGTCTTACGTGACCCTGTTTGTAGAGGATACCCCATGTTTCACGAAACGATTACTTTCTACAGTAACAAAAACAATCCAGGTGCAAATACTGTCAAAAACAAAGCAACGGCGGACAACGGTCCGTGGCTGGGTATGGTAGCGCCATGCATCTGGGAGGACTGACGGCAAGCAAGACTACAGAGCTGAACGACGCAGTGGAAGTTCGTTTGAATACGCGCACTTACGACTTCATGGCAGACGTCACGGACACACACTATTTAGCGGGAGAGTCAAAATTTTAGCCTACATGTATGAATTTCTCAGTGAAGACGGCTCACAAGCGCTGGGGAAACTATAAAACACGAAATAAACAAACTTGTATTTTGTCTCCATGGCCCCTTTAATGAGATAGTTGTAGTCAGTTTGCCTTGTGACCTTTGACCTGCCCCCTGAGCAAGCAAGTTGTAGACGAAACATGACAAATGAGGGACGGAGGAGGAAGGGGGTTGGAGAGCGCGAAAAGAGGAGGAGGAAGAATACGGGGGAAACATATTCGTAAATACATAAAGCCACACGAAAATCCTTCAATTCGCCCAGCGGTTTGTCATACTCTGCTTTTTTTAGGGGCGAAGCTCCTAAAGCCATGGGTCTGTCCATCCCTTGTGTCTCGTGGTACGTGACCGCCGCATGCTTTCGGAGATGTCGCAAAGTGGGCGGCGTTGCACGCGCAAGAACCAGCTGCAACCGGCAGCGCAAACTCGGCACCGGGAGCGCGAGCTTGTCTGTGTTCGCCAACGGAGGCGCGAGCGCACGTGCACTGCGAGGGGGAGATCACGCAAGAGATCACGCCACGAACGCAGGCAGTCGTTCTCGGAGATCGAACGAGACGCAAGGACCTTTGCTCGTTTCCTCTCGTCTTGTTCGGGCACAAGTTCGCCCTAAATAAAAGTTCTTTCTTTACCGTTGTGTCCCATCCTACGTGACAAATTGTGGTGGTGGTGCGGGGTAGTCCTCGATGGCGCGGGGTCTTTCACCAGGTCTGGGCCTGGGAGCATTGACTCCGAAAATAAAAGTTGATTTGTACAATGTACGCACACAGTCTTACGTCTTTCTTAATGATGTAATGGGCGAACTTTCACGGGAGAGTTACGGTTACCGATGATCTCCCCCTCTCGCGCTTCGCCCCACTTATCATTATTCATTCCGTGGATAAGGCGTGATTTTTTTTTTCGAGCTGGCAAGCAACGCCATGCTGCCAAAATCCTTGAAAACGGGATGTTAGTACAGCGAAAGCCTACCAAACGCCACAGGAATGATTTCGACCCGTTCGAACACTAAAGTGCGAACTCAAGTTGGCCAATTTCGGTAGATTACAATGCTGCGAAAACAAAATGCATCACTCGTAGCAGTAGCTTATGGGGCATAAAACGACAAACGCGGGGAAACGGGCATTGCTGCCACACAGACTTTTTCGTCCTTAATTCTGTGACATCAAGAATCTCGAATGGCGAATAGTAAGATCGGTGTAGCTTTGCACAAGCGTTTTTCTGAAACAAACAGTGAAGTGCAGATACAGTCGCGGCCGCTGTTAGAGACATCCATGGTTAGAGGGTAACACGGAGCGCGGATATGCCACAGCGCAATAGTGCCAGAGGCGGAGAGAGCCAGCTCCCACATCGCCGCGCGCGCTCTTGTACGAAAGCACTGCAGCCATTAGTTCATACCACAAGCTAGCTGCAGCACTGTGGAGGCTACACTGTGGAGGCTACAGGGCGCCTAACTCGCCGTGAAGGAGGTCCTGATAGGTCATTCCCTTCTCCCCTCTCGGCAAGTGGCACCGCAAGGCCCCGGCGCCTTTTGTCGCTTCCTTCGCGGTGAGTTAGGCGCCCTGAGGGGGACAACAATGTAGCCTCCACAGTGCTGCAGCTAGCTTATGGTATGAACTAATGGCACTACGTGAAAGTATTCGAACTGAGTTATCGAGGCATTCGTGCAAGATGCACCAATTAAATGTTTTGTAATTTATCTTCGAATGGATTTACTAGACAAACATTCTTTGTCGTGTAATTTTTTTTAACTGCGGAGCTGTTGCTGCTAGCCGTAATGTGTGCGGCGTCATCAAAAAACCACAGGTCATAGTTACTGCTACCGTTTACCGTTGGCGTGAGCACGCGCATTACGAGGAGCGCCCAGCGTCGTCCACGCTTGCGCGTGGCGTTCGCATAAAATACCAAGAAAACAGTTCAAGGGAAGGGGGGGGGGGAGAGAGACACAAGACAGCTCGCGCTACAGACACGCAGTTCGCAAAGCCGGTGGCCGCCGCCTCTATAGCGCGTGCTGACGCGTTCCACTTTGGGAGAAATGGCAAATCCTGCGGACAAAAGGATCCGGGCCCGCCAGTCAAGCAAGAGGAAGTGTTAAGTTCGGGCTCCGCATGTAATTAATGAAGGCCGCCGGTGGCCCATGTATTGGCGTCGCCTCCGCTGGTGGCTACTTTCCCGTGTCCCTTTCATGTAGCCGCGCGGACGCCAAGTTCGGAGCCGCGGAGAGCTGTTGTGCCCGTCCTTTTGTGTGTCAAAGGATGGGGGCGATTAGCCTGAGTGCCTCTGTCGCGTCGAGGGTGGCAGGGTCATTCGGCATAACAAGCTGACGGGCGGCCAGATGATCGTATCTCTTAGTGTTGAAAGCGCGCGCGGTGTAAGTTTGAAAAATCTTCGACTCCGGCGGCGGGCGCTCTTCGTCGACGGGTCGTTCGCCTCGACGATGGTCGCCTCGGCTGGCAGCGTCTCTCCCCGTGGTCTGTTCAGGTGGCCGGCGGCGCCCCTTTAGTCTGGGAGGGAATTAGCAACCCTCATTGTCACGCCGCGAGCGCAGACGCCCGACGTCGTGGGAGGCGTCGCGCGGAGGGAGGTCAGCCGCGCGGGGACCGCTCCGGGCCCTCGGCTTGGCTGTTGTTTGTGCAGATGCCGCCCGCTTAACGTAATGGATGGTTCACTTAAGGCCGCAGATGTCCTGTATTTCCTGGCCGGGTGTAACAGCGTGCGTAGGAAACGCACTTTGAGTGCATAAGAGAGAGGGTTAGGTCACGTGACCGCAGGTGAGGACATGGGTGTGATTGGCTGGTTACTGTGGCCAATCAATGGTTTGTAATAATTGTTTTGAAAGGTTTTTCTCTCTTTCTTGAACGCCCCCTTTTTGGAGGCGGGGTTTTTGCTATCAAAACCGGAGTGTTGGCTTTTGTCGAGGGTCGGTCGAGAGGGGATCTAGTTCAGCATAGATCTCGGCCGAACAGGCTGCTGCTGTCAGAGTGACAATGTAACCGTCACTCTGACGTGATGTAAAGTTGGAGTCATGTACATAATGTAAATAAACCTAATATCCAGCAAGGAAGGCAGTCCTCATCCCTCACCCGCTCCAAGCATCGGTCGTCGGTCATCGGAGCGAGTCGAGATCGTCCTCTCGGCTCGCGCATCAAAAGAACATCACTATTTCGTCTCCATCAGTTCGCCAAGAAGATGGAGAGGCGAAATTTAACTGGCGCAGTCGACAGGATGACCACGACCATGGGCTGGAGCTGGTGGGGCATTCCGGAGAGACTCCTTCAACGCAAGGTTCGGCTCCGACCAACGACGAGCCAGACTCCAAGCATCGACGGGGCGACACCTCAGCGGGAGGCCTCGTGAGTTCCGGCTCAGTGCGGCAGCAGCCGCGATTCAACGGCAACGGGGCGACACCTCAGTGGGAGGCCTCGCGGGCTCCGGCCCAGGGCGGCGTAAGCCGCGGTTCAACGGGGCGACACCTCAGCGGGAGGCCTCGTGGGCTCCGGCCCAGGGCGGCGTAAGCCGCGGTTCAACGGGGCGACACCTCAGTGGGAGGCCTCGCGGGCTCCGGCCCAGGGCGGCGTAAGCCGCAGTTCAACGGGGCGACACCTCAGCGGGAGGCCTCGTGGGCTCTGGCCCAGGGCGGCGAAAGCCGCGGTTCAACGGGGCGACACCTCAGCGGGAGGCCTCGTGGGCTCTGGCCCAGGGCGGCGTAAGCCGCGGTTGAACGGGGCGACACCTCAGCGGGAGGCCTCGTGGGCTCTGGCCCAGGGAGCGCGGCCCCATCCCAGCGGCGAGAGCGGCGCATCGGGTCCACGAGTTGCTGCACCAGCGACACTGCGACCCGACCGAACCCGGAGCGAGCACAGGTGGGCCCTGATTTGTTTTCTCCGGGTTTACCATGGCCACTATGCTAACGGGATGTCGCGGCACCGACCGGAAGGTTAGTGCCATTGTGCTCGAGATCGAGGAGTTGAGAGCTGAATTAGCTCTCAAAAATGCCCAGCACGCTTTGGAAAAAGCAAGGCTAGCGGGTAGCAGGGGCGCGGGTAGCCCGTCCGTGTGGACGGGTGAGGAGCTCAGTGCTCAATTAGCGCAAGGAAGAGCGGAGATCGCTTACGAAAAAGCGAAGCTTCGCAGGATTGGCAGACTCGAAGACGATACCAATGTTTTTACAGTGTTTGTTCCCTCGTGGGCGCTTCGAGCGCCACAGGATGAGGAGAGTGGGAATGTAGTGGAGGTGGCCGAAGCCACCCCAGTTGTTGAGCGACACCGTAGCATTCCCACTGCTACCGATGAGATCGTGGAATCTCGCGCGGCAGATGTCTTAGCTGCCGAACTTCTTTCTGTAGAGGCGGACAATGAGCAGCCGTCTGTCGCCGAGGCAGCACAAGGGGCATGCAAGGGCAGCGGAACGGCGCGCGCAAAGCATGAAAGTGCAGGCGGCCCGCGGCGTCTTGCGCGTAGGGCAATTCAGACGGGCCCAAGAACGCGGAACGCGGGGGCACGTGTGGCGGCGCAGGTGCGACATCGTCGTACGCGTTACCGCCGGGTAGGGTGTTCCTTCTCTCCCGGGAGCAGAGGACACCGCGAGCCAAACCAGGGTTCGTGTAGAATCAGCTGGTGGCGCACGAAACGGAATCAGTTTCCGTGCGACGGTCGGTGTGTGCCGCCGTGGAAGGGGCGTTGCGCTGAATAGTGTGCAGTGCTAGGCAGGAACGGGTCAGTGTTGTTTGCCGCACACTTAGTGGTTAGCGTTTTGCGTTTTTTTTCTGCTGTTTTTTTTTATGTGTAGGGTTCGCTCCGACGAGCGTTATTCTTAGTTGTCCCTGTACTGTAGTTCTCCCCCTTGTTGTTAGTTTTTTTTTTTTGTGCATGTGTTGGTTGGGTTCAGCTGTCGTAAGGCGTGTGATTTACGGGTAGCGCAGCTTGGCGGGTTTAACTGTCTTCTTGAGGACTAGAGCCGCTGTTACAGCACGGTAGGGAGTTTACCTCTGGGTACAATGGCGAGTGCATTCCTTTATTTGCGCCCGTTGGCATGTGGTCATGGTGGGCCATGGAATGTGCAAGTAGGGCCCACTTGTGGCGCTTGTGTGCGAACTGGTGTCTGAAGTACTGAAAAGTGAACTTTCAGTACATCGCATGTGGACAGCGGGTGAACCGCAACCGGAACGAACAATCTGTGTCGCATTCCGAAAGAACCGGCGTACGCGAGTGCGTGAAGAAACGCTGAACTTTCTTTAAACGTTTTGTTATTGGTACAGGAGTAGCCTCATTTTGAGCGTTTGGGTGTTGTTCGGGTGTTGTTTTTTTTTTTTTTCATTAGAGTGAAAAAATGTTCCTACATGCGCTGAACGGTTAAGGATGGATGGTGTCATTCATCCAGTTGTCAAGTTGTAACATTTATACCCTTCGTGGGGTTGGTTGCCTTTAATGGTAGAGGGTGTCACGAGTTTGTTCTCACGGGCCCTGTAGTTGAGCGCCTTCGTTTATTGTTTGATGTTGCGCAAGCCATGGCTAGGCAAAGGCACTGAGTATGCCGTGTTGTATCCGTTTTTGGTGCAGTTGGCCGGCGCGTTGTGCTGTTTGGGTTGGTGTGTAGCGGGTTAATTTTTTTTGTTGTACTGTATTGTACCCGCATTGTATTGTACTTGAGTAACGGCTTGAGTGTGTTTTTTTTTTAGTTCTGACTCTGCCGTAAGACATAACCTGCAGGAGAGTTAATGTTGTACGTACAGCTAGTGTACGGACAACATTCTTAGTGCGGAGGTGTTAAGTTCGGGCTCCGCATGTAATTAATGAAGGCCGCCGGTGGCCCATGTATTGGCGTCGCCTCCGCTGGTGGCTACTTTCCCGTGTCCCTTTCATGTAGCCGCGCGGACGCCAAGTTCGGAGCCGCGGAGAGCTGTTGTGCCCGTCCTTTTGTGTGTCAAAGGATGGGGGCGATTAGCCTGAGTGCCTCTGTCGCGTCGAGGGTGGCAGGGTCATTCGGCATAACAAGCTGACGGGCGGCCAGATGATCGTATCTCTTAGTGTTGAAAGCGCGCGCGGTGTAAGTTTGAAAAATCTTCGACTCCGGCGGCGGGCGCTCTTCGTCGACGGGTCGTTCGCCTCGACGATGGTCGCCTCGGCTGGCAGCGTCTCTCCCCGTGGTCTGTTCAGGTGGCCGGCGGCGCCCCTTTAGTCTGGGAGGGAATTAGCAACCCTCATTGTCACGCCGCGAGCGCAGACGCCCGACGTCGTGGGAGGCGTCGCGCGGAGGGAGGTCAGCCGCGCGGGGACCGCTCCGGGCCCTCGGCTTGGCTGTTGTTTGTGCAGATGCCGCCCGCTTAACGTAATGGATGGTTCACTTAAGGCCGCAGATGTCCTGTATTTCCTGGCCGGGTGTAACAGCGTGCGTAGGAAACGCACTTTGAGTGCATAAGAGAGAGGGTTAGGTCACGTGACCGCAGGTGAGGACATGGGTGTGATTGGCTGGTTACTGTGGCCAATCAATGGTTTGTAATAATTGTTTTGAAAGGTTTTTCTCTCTTTCTTGAACGCCCCCTTTTTGGAGGCGGGGTTTTTGCTATCAAAACCGGAGTGTTGGCTTTTGTCGAGGGTCGGTCGAGAGGGGATCTAGTTCAGCATAGATCTCGGCCGAACAGGCTGCTGCTGTCAGAGTGACAATGTAACCGTCACTCTGACGTGATGTAAAGTTGGAGTCATGTACATAATGTAAATAAACCTAATATCCAGCAAGGAAGGCAGTCCTCATCCCTCACCCGCTCCAAGCATCGGTCGTCGGTCATCGGAGCGAGTCGAGATCGTCCTCTCGGCTCGCGCATCAAAAGAACATCACTATTTCGTCTCCATCAGTTCGCCAAGAAGATGGAGAGGCGAAATTTAACTGGAAGATATATGGATATTACGATGACTACTTCTGCCACAGTGAAAAGCGACAACAGAACATGTAAATAAACAATTTCAAACCTAATTCAATGCGTGGTGGCATGTCCTTAATTCAGTGCTTACAAAAGAATCCTCCAGCTTCGCTATGGTTCAAGCCTTGCTCGAGTTAGTGCAAGCTTCTCCAATTTTTTGCGAGGGTAAAAATGCTGTACGCGAACCTCTGCGAAGGAAAGGGCCCTCCGCTAGTGGAAGGCGTATTTAAAATTTTCTGTGTGCAGCAGTGCGTGCTTTGATAACAGTTTTAATACGTTTTGTTACATTACCGTGGCTAGATTGTGTAGTTTCGCCGCGTGCGGCGAAGTAGACGACGCGCAGACGAAGCAGACGACGCGCAGCTCTCTCAGAGCTCTTCGATGTAGGCAGTTGTGAAACTCCGCCTCAAAAAGCGGCCCGCACCTGGACCCCACTGCTTTGGATCGTGCGTACCGTGGCGCCACGGCGGCCACCATCCAAAAAACGAACTAATTATTCAAACTGCCAATTTAACGTTAAATTTTGTTTTAAAGTGCATAAGTCTTTATTTTTTGTGCTTAGTAAGTTATTAATTGCTATCTTAACTCCGGTTTTCAGGTTGCGATTGTTTCTGCGTCCGCGCATCTGCCTCGACCAATTGGCGCTTAGGTCCGAACTGAATACCTCGACCAATTGGCGCTTAGGTCCGAACATAGGTCCGAACTGAAGTATTAAATTTGCAGTTATCGTTTGGTCTACAGCTCATTGTATGCCAAAACTAATCTAGTAGCATATCAAGCGGCTCTAAATAATCAATTTCAGCTTGCATAAAGCCGTCGAAGGGACTTATTTATTTTTTTACCGCCAGAAGACCGAAGAGGATGCGCAGCAGACGACAGTGCGCAAGCGACGGCTGATCCCATGGTCGCATTTCTTTTTACTACTTTTGCTTCGTATGCATATAAACACTTGCATAGTTGAGCACACTGGGCTCCTTTGGCATAAGAAATTTACGTAAGCACTCAAATACCTTTTTTCGCCCAGGTCGTCGAGCGGCGACGCAAGTTGTATAGTTTATTTTGTCACCAAAAGATGGCGCCACTGTAAAACAAGATCCAAAGCAGTGGACCAATCGTAGGGCCACTTTTTGATGCATGGGGCCTATGGGGAGTTTCACAACTCTCTCCGCCTCTGTCACTGATTGCGCATGTGCCTCAAGATGCCCGCGGCGCCCGTCGTGGCGGCGCTAACTTTAACAGTGGCCGTACCTGTACATGTAAATTCAAAATAAATGTATGCGGAAAAACTCTGCTCGTTACTTTTTAATGGACACAAATAGACACATATCATAATTATAGCTCACAATACTTACTCACACCTCTACATAGCGATTGACTCTTCGGTTCCCTTTCGATCTTTTGAGTGGGACGTGGGCACAAACCCATAGGGTAGTTAACACTTCCCTACCACATTAAAGCGCCATATACAGTTTACCTTCCCGTAAAAGATTTAATGAAGCAAGAACGATCAAGAATACATTTACAGAAACATGTAAAATTCACCACACATTTATAAAACACGTATGCACGTGGAAGAGGCCACCAAACTCTTCAAGGCGCATATCCTCGACGCCGCCGAAAAGACCATTCCCCATGCCTCCGGTGCCCCGCTCCACCCATGAGGCTCTGGTGGAACGAGGGCTGTAGGCATGGGCGTCACCAGGATTTGGTCTTGAGGGGGACCCATTGTATTGAGTGGAAAAAAGGAGAGTGCAAGGGGGCGGGGCAAGTGCCCCTTTTGCAGCCCCCTGCCGACGACAATGGCTAGGTTGGTTCGAGAGGTCCAGTACAAGGCATGGGGTATCGATCGGTACCCCACGTCGGATAACCTAATTCCCTTCAAGAGGGAGAAGGCTCTTGGTAAGCGTGGGCTGCGTGAGGCAAAAAGGGCGAGCTGACACGCCTCTCTGTCATCCATAAATTCATACCATGATTGATTGTAGGGTTTAACGCGCCAACGCAACGCAGGCGATGAGGCGCGCCATAGTGGAGGGCTCCGGATTAATTTTGACCACCTGGGGATCTTTAACGTGCGCCGAAATCGCGTACACACGGGCGTTTTTGCTTTTCGCCTCCATCAGAAAAGCGGCCGCCGCGGTCGGGAATAGAACCCGTGACCTCGTGCTCAGCAGCGCAACGCCTGAGCCACCGTGGCGGGTAAATTCGTTCCACTAGGCGTCGACTAAGTGGAGCACCTGGCCTGGAGCCTCCCCGGAGTCTGCCGCAGAGGAGCCAGAGGCAGAGCTCCCCCCCCCCCCTCATTATAATCATCATCGTCGTTGTCATCATTATCATCATCATATTTAATTATATCCATTGCAGGAATGTAGTGCACTACTCGAATATACTTCGGCAGGGATATTACAATGTTCTAGGCACTATATAAGGGAGAAAGACTCTCCCATAGATATCCAACCGCTCCTGCCTTGCTTTATGACTTCACACCGATCAAAAAACATCGTGATTAAAGCGCTACAAAATCAGGCTTCCATCTTAAGATACAGCTATAATCAAGTCCGCTGTCCACAAAAATTGCGATTCTGCGCTCGAATCAGCGCAGGCGGCCATGGGACCGCGGTCCAACGCTTTGTCATCCGTGTCTTCCGAACTTTTCCCCGCCTTTCGGATCCGACCAGGGCTCACGCCGCGACATTTTTCAGAGCCGATGAATTTGATGAATGGGCTGGCTATACTTTGTCCGCTGTGCGTGCCTGACGCGGAAAGGGACTTTCGGAGAAGGAAAACAGCCGGGCCACGTTGAGGGCTTTCAACGCGCGCCGTTAAGCGTGCCATTAATCAGAATCAGGCGAAGGACTCCATTAGTGTATACACATAGAGGCTGCAGTTCGCTGCACAAGCCCCGTGTTGCTTACGGACTGAGAAGCACTTAGCCGAAACCACGAGGCAAGATCCTGCGTCGCGGACAAACTTGCAGATTGACCTAATTCGGTGCAGTGCTATGGCCGTGCGACCGTAGCTGGATTCGAGGTCACTCGTCGTTTGAACATGATGGCTATGTCGTTATGATGCTTATCGTGTCATCGTGAACATGATCTCCATCACACCAAAATGTTACATGGCGAATTTTTAAACTATGACCGGTCCACGGCCACTCGATCTCCCCCCTGGATATCGGATCCTGTTACTCAAGCTCAAAACACATCCCGCTAATATTATTGAAAGCCTCGATTGCGCAGACACGTACCAGATTAATGTGCAGCGATATATACTGGCAGTTTTGTTTCGTATACCATCATTCTAGTGCGCCCATATAAGACTGGGCAATATAACTGAGAAGCATTTGCAAGTAGAGTCTTGCTTTGACAGGGCGGACCTTTGTTTTCACAAAGTAACCTCCTGTTTCTGGCTCAAGCTTTTACCAAACGTACTGCGCACGTATCTTTACTCATCGAAATTGTCACGGCGCTCGATTCAAATTCTGTTTTCTAACAAGGCCGCTGACTACAAAAGCAACCCGTTAGGACAGCAAAACGAAAGACTACGCAGGGCGGTGACCAAGTTCAAGTATTGACTGCCCGTAATTTGTATTTCTCTATCGCAATCGATGTAGCAAGTTGATGCGACTTCCACGTCCGCCCTCTTAACAGCGATAAGCCGTTTCGCCGTGCCTCTGAAGGTAAACAAAATGAACAAAACGGTCTGAAGATATAGAGTACTCACTCTGCATCCCGAAGTCTAATTTGTTATTTTGAATTTCCTTTCTTGCATTTTTGTTTTTGTTTCTGACTTAATTTTTGTCCGTTCATCCCCTTCCTCTTTTCTCTGTCGGTTCCAAAGGAAATGCTAATACTATTATGAAGGAATTACTGCGCCACTGATGGGGGATATAATCGAGCTTCCCGTTCTTTGTTAGCTTACAATTTATAAAAAATAGCCCAGCTTCTGTGTTAAGTTCGGGCACCTCACTTAATTAATTAATACCGCCCGGCAACTAGGTATCATTCGGTGGGCATACCGTCTTTACTTTTATGGTGTTTGTTTTCACGCCCACCGAATTGACTTGGACGCGAGGGGCGTGGGGCGAAACCGCGAAAGCTTCTTTGTTATTCGCCGCGCTTTTGTGTTCACCCGACGAGCGGGCTTGGAGAGGACCTATACAAGTGTGTCGGTCACCCCACAATAGTTAAACGCGATGCAAGCTTTTGAAGGAGGCTTTCCTCCAGTTCGTTTGGACAACCGGTGGATGGGCACCGTTGACATTTTAACGACCGCAATTACCGCCATGAGAAAGCCCGAAGCGGACGGCAGCTGAAGGTCAGTCAAGGGGTTAAGCTTTGGGTCAAACGCAGGAAGAGGGCACCAGACGTTCTGTCTGCGACAGTTGCACTGCTCAAAATTACTGGGCGAAGTTTCCGTTCGTCACACGTCTAAACCTGCCGACTCGGCGGCTGGGATGCGTCAATGGGTAGGCGACCAGGCTTTGTAAGGCGCTCCACGTGTTTACAAAGGAAAGGAATTTTGGCGGCGCGGGGCACAATCATAGGCGTGCACGGTATCGACAAAGCCGCCCGACAACCGATGGCCGACGATAGGTTTGCTTTTAGTTGGGTGATTTTCATGCGTTTTATTTGTGTTTTGCGGAATACCTTCGGGCCTGTATGAGAGTGGGAGAGCAGGGGGATAGCGGCGAGCCCCGCTCGACGCGGGCCTTGCCTTACCTCTTGTATGCGATCATGAGCCTTGGGAGTTGTAAATACGTAGTGTAAATAAAGTGTACATATTGTACATTTTGAGTTTGCGTGGAGTAGACCGTCTTCAGCTACGGGCCGTCGGCCAAAGAGCCATCCAGTTGTCGTTTCAGCGCTCATCGCTTCGATAATCGACGTCGGCGACCAATCCAACGGAGGGTCACACCTTTGAAGTTTTTAACTTTCTGACTTAACGTCGCGAACACTGATGCTAATTACGGCGAAGCTGCCTGGCGTCCTCTAAGCGCAAAGCTCAGCTTCATTGAACTTCTCAAAGTCAGCATATCAGTTCCCGTTCGCACCAATTCACTTTGGCCGTGTTCCGCTGCTCGCGCCATCTACTGGAACATTTTGTTACTTTTGAACTTGGGAAAACTGCCACGAGGGAACGCCGCGAGCACTTATTGTTTTTTCATGGCGTATTTTTTCTTTGCTATCGCAAAAGTCAAGCAGCTATGAATTTTTAATTAAAAGAACAATGAAAATACCCCTTATGTATTGATGTCTGGCCTCAAATGTGCTTAATTTTTTTCTTTTTGCTCTGCAATGTTGGCAAGTATATATATCGCCACCAGGTTTAGTAGTCAGAAAAAGCTTTTCCTATATAAACGTCTCGTTCAAGCATTATTTTAACTTGCTGCATGTTGCATGCTCTTCTTCTCGCTAGGCTATGCCATCTCCACATCTCTGCGACAGCGTTAGAACGTTTCGTCACATGAAAACCTCGACCAACAACAGCTTCGCTTTGAAAAAAGCAATGGGCGTTCTACGGACCCACGAACGATATCGCACCAAAAATATTCTGTGAATGCCGGAGTGCAGCCTTTTTTTTTATTTCGAACCAATTCTCTTTCAAATTCCTGCGACCATGAGGAATTTAATAAATGAATGAGAGGCGTCGAATAGTGATTGTTCTTTGTTATTCCGGAAATCCATAAGATTACCTCCAACTTCCCGCAACGTCCTCCTCACCGCTTACATTTTCTTTTACCCGAGTAAATCCGCTTGTTTCGCACCCGCAAATAAGAAAATAGACCCGCAATTTGAAAAGGTCCGCCCCGTTCCCTCGAATTCGACCGCCGCGTGAAATCGGCGCGAGCGGGCCTGCATACACGCGCCTATCGGTACGCGCCACACCCGTCCTATCAATTATCCCCGCAGTGACGCAGTACTCCCCTCTCGTTCGGGGGAATTAACGACCGAAGCGAGAAGCGAACAATTATTTGCCCAAATGCGGCCAAACACGCCGCGCGGTTGTCGGAGCAGAAACTTTTAATGAACTGCTCGGTGCACGGATCCGCGGCTCGCTTCGAAAATCGTGCGCAGTTTTGAATAAGTTAAACAGCGCTAATTACGGCTCGGCCCGCCCTGAATACGGCTTAAGAAGCAAGCTTCCTTTGATGCCCGCTTGGCGTCTCTCGCAAGCTTTGTTCTTCGTGTTTAAGCGGCTCGGGCGATAAGTGGGTGGTTGCCAAACAAAACTTTATACTTCCTGCCGATAATCATTCTCGAACGTAATTAGGAGCCAGGACTGCGCGGGCATACTTGTAAGTACGAAAAAACAAATCCCGAACTGCTAATGACTGGAGTTCAATTAAAGCATACTCCTCGATTTGTTGCTCTCAAGTTTATATATGCAGGCGGCGCCGAAATATCTTCCTTGCGGCACACTTTCACCGGTGAGACGGAGCAATAGTTACAACGACTATGGCGGGAACCGTTCCGAAATATATTTCTCCGTGCGGCTGGATAGCGCTAACATGCTCCCATTCGCAACCGAAAGTTTTTGGCGTACAGTCGGGCAACGAAGTGTAAAACAACCAATGCGGCACATCGCCACAGCCCGCAGGGCTAAAGGGACCACATGACCACGTCGAAATATCACGTCATGGGCGATACGAGCGCCGAGGCGCTCAACGCGCCACGCAATAGGTATACCGCTTCCTGCACGGCCCCATTCGCCGGTAAGCTCCTATGGTAGTGACGCACTCTTCCACGCCGCTAAAAACACGTGGTTTTGACAATGTAGCCCTGCTTAGCGGAAGACCAGTGGCGCTACTGAAACGGCTACAAGACAAGGCATTCGTCTTGCTTGCGTCAACTTGCAGCCTAATGAACCACCGACACTTCCAAGTTCCAATTCGTACGAAGCGTGTTCCAAGTATACGTCAGACATTGGGTAGAAAGCTCGCGCACCCTCGCCTGTGGAGTTTGGTAGACGCCAACTCACTCTCGATGACATACCACCTTTCAAGGTCGCGTTTTATAAGCACGGCGCACAGGTCCCTCGTGGTTGCCTATGCCCTTCCATCGTATGTTGGACGGAGGGTCGCAGCGTTCAGAAACCTCTAGTGGGGCGTCTCTCAAACGTGACCGTACCTTGCCCACGCTCAGTGCTGGCTGCGAGGAATAACGTCGCACAATATGCCTTAAAATTCGCGCCATTAGCCGTAAAATGCATCATCGTCCATTGTGTCACGCTATCGCATATGCCTGCATCGTCCCAGAAACTCATGCTCGGAGGGTTAGCATAGCTCAACACTCGTACACCTTCGATCGACTCGCGATGCGAAGTGCTGCGGTGTCCTGGAATCCTGGACATTGTGGGGATCCTGACGTCCGAGCCATTGCGCGATCGCTCGGTTTGTACCGTTGCGCGGCGCTTTCCCCCTCTCTTCCCGAAAGGCCGGCTCGTTCGGCGCCACTTATTGAACTGGTGCCTGAGGTGAAGGCTACTGTAGCCACTGTAGCCACCGTTGAGGCGATAAAGCAACGTCACGCAGCAGTCGCTCCGGCCCCTTTCTAACGCGACCCCAACCCCCTTTCGTCAGGACGCGGAACGCGCGCCCTGCGCGGGGGACGCGGTTCCGGGAGACGCTCTTCGGGACGCCCACAGTACGTCACGGTTCCTTCACCTCCCGGTCAAAGCTCTTTTGCAGCGGTTATAAGCCCGCAAGCCCTTCCGGCTCCGGACCGCACCTTGTCCTGTTGTCTCTACGCTCACATATAGGCTGTACCAGAGTCCTTCAATAAAGCATTGAAGGACTCTGGCTGTACTTAACTTGACGATCACGCCGTGTACGCGGCTGTGAGCGAACGGACCGCGTCTCTCGCTGCTGCGAGCCGATCTGGCCAGCACGGTGATGCGGGCGCACAGCACCGCGCTCCGGATTTTGCCCTGGTTCTGCACGGCGACATACTTGCACGCGGCGCTTTATCGCCCCTTTTCAGCTAAGGGAAAGTACGAACTGTACATGTAATTGGAACGTCGGCGTAAAATAAACGTCTTGCCTCCGTACCCTGGGCATCTTCCTTTTTCGCCCTGCTCGCCTGCCCAGTAGAGGCGGTGTCGAGTTGGCGCGGCGGCGTTTCACTCCCGTGAGCGGGCTCAATAGCTCGAAGCCACGATGGTTTCTCTCAGTGTGTGTGCCTGGTAGGCTTTGTAATTCATTGGTTATGCATATTGCGAGGTAGAGATCACAACATGTACGATTTTCGAAGTCCCCACTTAACTCACAACACTTTGCTCTGCTCATCGACAGCATTTCTCGCTCAATGCGCGTCCCACTTGTTAAATGCATCCCTGGGGCGCCGTGAGCGCCTCAGGTCACCCGCGCTTCCTATGCGACTATTTATAAGACTGGGCAATCACTATGTGGACGCGGCCGACTATATCGCCGCCAAGATGCGCATAGTAATCATCGATCCCACATAAGTGCCGCGTCAGTTTTTCCGTTTCTGTACGCTACCGTCTAAGGCGGCAATAGCTCGGTCGATTTGTGATATCCGATTCAAAAACGGCCATTCGAAATTTTGCCAGGAGATTATTCTCCCAACAGACCCTCAAAATTGTCACTCGAAATCCCCTTCCACCTCAGTAGGACTGATTTGGACCCTTGGAGCGTGATGTGATGAGGTGGCACATTCTGCTGCTCGAGAGCTCACTTTCCCAGTGACGCACTCTTCCACGCCGCTAAAAACACGTGGTTTTGACAATGGAGCCCTGCTTAGCGGAAGACCAGTGGCGCTACTGAAACGGCTACAAGACAAGGCATTCGTCTTGCTTGCGTCAACTTGCAGCCTAATGAACCATCCGTGTCTCCTCGCGGGGTGCCAGATCAGCCAGTGATAGCCTCAGCTAATGCGGCATAGCGACCCATTTCTGGCTCAGCCTTAAAGGGGCACTGACACAAAATTTTGAAGGCGAGATAACTTCGGAGATAGATTGGTGGGAACACATATACATCATCTGCAAAATATCAGCGGCGAATACAGAATAGAACATATTTAAAATCAATTTTAAAGTGTGCAAAACGCAACCGAGCAGCCAGCAGAGGACCATGCGCAATCGACATCCCGAGGATATTGTGTAAATAAACAACGTCCAAGCACGTCACGAGTTTGTGTTTGCCGCTTCCGCACTGCCGGCGTTTTTCGCCGGCTCGCCCGGCTCGCCGCTCCAATCGGAGGGCTGGAGGGCGGAGCTTCTGCTCTCGAGAACGAACGACCCGATCGTTGGCGGCGGTGGCGGAGGGTGCCGTGATTTCATCAGCTCATCGGGCAACTGGCCGCGACCAAAGTTCTACAGCGATTCCAGGCACTCTGTTTCTATTACTGTTTATTACCACTGGATGCGAAAACGCGCCGGAGGCACGAAAAGCCCACTGAGCTAGCCGCACGGTCGCTGTGCAGGCGGCGGCCACGGCCGCGAAGTGGCCCAGGCCGGCGCAGGTAGCTCGAGTGATAGCTTGTTACTGCTGCACGAAATTGTCCCCAAGTCCCGACCATGGTGGCTTACATGAGAAAGGTGTTGATGATGCGATGGCGGGTTGCATTAAAAATTGTCATCTGCACCGCTTACGAGAGCGGCACTCGAATATCCGCCGCAGTGCTGAGCCGAACACATCTGTAGGCGGACCTGTAGGCAGACCGGCCGGCTGCTCCCAGCGCGCGTCTTGCCACCCACCGTCTCGAGCGTCGCACGTCGTTCTTTAGCCGCGGTAGCATTTGCACTCGCAGCGCCTGCGTCAAATCCACGGTCGCTTTTTAATTAAGCGCCTCACGAGATCAGTACGTGGGGGCATTCGCAGAAACTGCCGTCGATTCAGATTCGATTGTGCTACGGCGGCTCTGCTCTGTGATATCCCTCTGACGGTCACGTGGTCAGCTTTGTTCACACGAAATCCACAAAATCCATCGTTTCGCGGCACTCGCTGAAACCGAAACTGCGACTGGCCGCATTGAAAATGCCTCTAATTAAACAACCGTCGCACGCTGAAGCAAATGAGGTTTCTACAGGTTATAAGTAGGCCACTAGCTACTTACCGCAAAAAAAAAAAAAAAAAAAAAACAAGATGCAAAATTTTTGTGTCAGTGCCCCTTTAACAACGTGCAAGAATGCCCCTGACGCTTACATTGCAAACACGGACCTTCCCCTGTCGCGCCCTGCTTCATCCGATTCAGCCGTCATTATTTCCACTCACGAAACGCCCATCATGTGGCATTCCCACCACCCTAGCTCTCGCCATGTGCCTTTGTCCCAATGGTCTCTTTCCTTCTATAAACTGTGACAAGCACTGGGAGGGGCGCTGGGAAGCTGCGATCCGGTAGTTCAGGCCTCCTTAACCAACTTGGCTGCAATTGTCACCGCCAGACTAAAGCCAGCGGTCAATACGTTCCCGCTACGGAGCTCGGCTAAATAAAGTTTCGCTGTGTCTCTCGGCAGCATCTCTATTTGCCATTTGAAGCATTAATGCAATTTCATAATGCTTTGCGCGCGTGCTTGAAGACTTCATTGTGATTATTGGCTTCGCGTAGAGCTGTATTTATTTCTGCTTGGACAAAACAAATGCTGGATGCTTTGCTGGATGTACCCACTTTTGCTTGTGCAAGCGCATTGACCTGCAGTATGGCGAAATAAATAAATAGCGCTACAACGCACGGGTTCATATTATCACGGAGGCTTCTGTAATTGTTGTGTAGCTATGCCATCGTATAGAGATGTCACGAGGGCAATTACAAGCCAGTGGAACTGGCATAGGGCCAATCCCACACGTTCGCTGGGCGTGATACTTCCAAAAGGAAAAAAAATGGCTGGCGATTACGATACTCCCTAATGCGAAATTTGGGCGCAGCTATTTAGCTGTTTTGACTGTGCAAAATATGTTAAGGAAAAGAGTTTCAGACGGATATATTTGTATGGTTACCAGAAATGTTTATTTGCAGCTGCTGACAAAGCACAAGCACCGTTTGCCTCTCTCATTGTTCAGCCCTCACTCTGGGTTCCAGCGTCGGCGGTGCCAACCCTCCGCTGGGCAGCTCGTTTTGCTGCAGCGGCTGACGAAGCACACGACCGGTTGCTTCACTCGCAGTTCAGCACTCACTCCTGAGTGCTGCAGTGCGCGGAGGCAGCGCTCACGCGTGCGTTCTCTCGACGGCAGCGACGATGAGCCTCTGCGTAGGCGGCGCGAAGTGCGTCTCAGGGAGAGACCGCGACCCGTGTCTTAGGAAGCGAACGCACATCATCGTCACACGCACGCCTCTCTCACGTTTCCGCCTAGCGTCGCGCAGATGAGCGTCTCACGCGGGAACAGCATACCACCCCCCCCCCTCCCCCACCGCGCACTTTCGGAGAGCTTTCGCACCGCCACGGCGAACCATTCACCCCTCACAATTTCGCGACACTCTCCTCTGCTTTCTTGCACTCGTAAGTGTTACCATCGTTCGCTCGGTCACACGACGACGGTGATGATGCGAAACTCCAGATGCGGCCTCCAAAGGCTGCGCCTAAGGGTGCGTTCCAATTTCCCCTTTAGAGTACTTGCCACTTCTGAAAACGCAGACTTTCGTCCCTCCTTCAGTAGTGTATACGGGTTCTCCCAACCACGCGCTTGACGGAGATTTTTCCGAGGGAGAAGTTCGTTTTGCGATTCAGGAACTTAACAGTAAATCTGCTGCTGGCCCCGACGGTATTTCAAACAGAGTTCTTCGCAATCTTGAGGCTAATTCCCTCAGCTATCTAACCAGACAAACCAATAATATCTGGAGAGAGGGATACATTCCAGATGCATGAAAACACGCTAATATGATACTCATTCCTAAGTCGTGCAAGCCTCTTGGATTAAAAAATCTCAGACCGATCTCTCTGACGTCCTGCCTCGGCAAGGTTACGGAGCATGTTGTGCTGAACAGGCTCTCCGGTTATGCGGAGGATAACCAGCTCTTCCCTTATACCATGATCGGCTTCAGGCCGGGTCTTTCGACCAAGGAAGCTATGCTCCGGATCAAAAAGAAGCTGCTAGATCGCGTCCCTCATGACACGAGGGCCATTCTGGGCATTGATGTAGAAAAAGCCTTCGACAATATACGCCACACGGCTATACCCCAGGCCATATCAGACCTCAGTCTCGGCGACCGTTTCTTTTATTACGTTCCATTTTTTATTAGCGGCAGAACCGCCTCCCTACGCATTGGTGATATTATATCAGCACCCCTCGATCTTGGAGACAGGGGAACTCCTGAAGGATCGGTACTGTCTCCCTTTTTGTTCAATCTGGTCATGTCCAAATTAGCTAGAACAATTCTTGATATTAAGGGGGTTGAACACACCATCTACGCTGATGATGTTACCGTACGGAGTGCGGGGGGCAGTGACAGAGAATTGGAGGCTCGACTGCAAGAAGCTGTCAGGGCCACAGAGCTCTACCTCGTCCCCGCGGGTCTTAAATGCTCCTCAAAGACGTCGGAGTTGCTTTTCTATAGCCCATATAGACCAGGACGCAAGCCCAGGGGTTGGAAGCAGGAAAGGAGGCCCAACATCGCGCTTTTCGACATGTACGGCAATCGCATTCCAGAGGTCACTTCCATCAGAGTTCTGGGCTTAATTATCGAAGGAAACGGATCCAATAACTTAATGATACAGAGGATTACCGCGGAAGTGGAAAACGCGTTACGACTGCTTCGACGCATTCTCGACAGGAATAGAGGTATAAGCGAGGAGTTCGCCATCATGCTTATCCATGCTTTCATCCTATGCCATATTTCTTACGTCGCGGCTATGCTCAATTGGAAGAAAACCGAAGAGAAACACCTCGACACGAAATGATTCGTCGGGTTCTTAAGGTAGCTTTGGGGCTTCCTATCAATGCATCCACATATCTCCTACTGAAACTAGGGGTTCACAATACGTTATCGGAAATCGCAGAAGCCCAGCACACTTGCGCAGGTAGTTCGACTGTCAGGCACTGGAGCAGGCAGAGAAATTCTGGTCACTCCGGGCATCTTTACCGAACAATACAAGGAGAGTGTCAGAAACCTTAGCAGAGAAATCAGAGACTCAATCGTGATCCGTCCTTTCCCCAGAAACGTCCACCCTGTCTTTAATCAAGGGAAGAGACCCGTCTCGCGACAAGGCACTTCTACCTGCGGCTCTCGAGAGCCCTACGGAGTCGGCTTTTGTAGATGCTGCTCAGATAAATAAATAAAATAAAAAAAACAGGCCGTTTCAATAGCCGTAATTGATGCTCCAGAACGGATGTGTAACGCACTTTCCGTGTTTACCAAGAATCCGGAGGTTGCTGAGCAAATGGCCATTGCACTTGCTCTGCTTGATACTCAACATAACGTAATTTATAGTGACTCCAGGGCTGCCACTCGGGCCTTCGCCAGGGGAGCGGTTGATGCCAAAGTCTCCAAGTTATTGGAAGGTAGAGACATTAGTAATCATTTCATAGTCTGCTTTCCAGCCCACATGGGCGACCTCGGGGGAGGACAGCGGAACTTCAATGAATCCGCACACGAGGCGGCGCGAGGGCTCATCAGCCGCGCTCCCTCCCAACCACCCCCGTCCCCACACAGGGCTTTTAAGGATCAACTTCAGACCCACAACGAGCTCAACAAGCACTTCTACTTAAATCGACGTGAATTTGCACTCCAAAACAAAGGACTCAACCGGCCGCAGTCAGTCACTCTCCGCATGCTACAAACGGACTCATACGCCAATCCTTGGAGGATGAGCCACATCGACTCGGACTATGACGGAACTGCTACGTGTACGAAGTGTGATGGGCGTGTGAACTTGGGTCACATGCTGTGTGGTTGTGCTACGCAAGCCTCCTATCTGGAGGACAAGAGCAAGTGGGACCGGGCTCTCAGGAGCAGCGAACTTAAAGGTCAATTCTGGGCTATCCAGAAGGCCCGCGTAGCTGCGGAGAGTCTCGGGCTCCCCGTCCCGACGTGGGAGATGCCCTGTACACCTTGACACCTGTCAGGTGTCCTTCAGGACCCTGTCTGGAAATAAAGTTTCTCCAGCACGGCTTCGTTGCTGTCTTCACGGACAGTCCGCCATGTTAAGTCCCGTTCCAATTCGAACGAGGCAGTCAACGAAGACTGCTTCGAGGAGACAGCATCGAAGTCAGCAGCGATGCAGGCTACCTTCCTGTACAAATTATCGAATGACACCAGCGCCACCTTTTTGCGCAATAATGTTGTACCAAATGCAGTTATTCTTTTATTGAAATATTTAGTATGATTTAAATTGGGGAAGATGCTCTTGTTTAATTTTTAAATTACGTAATGTATGTTATAATAACGGCAATATTATTTACGAAAACTGCGGCCTGCATTACTCAACATGTCTGCTACGAGGCTGTCGCCTGCGTTGGTGACCGCTGCGCCGCTCTTCTTCATTGATAGGTCCAATTAGACTCTTCGTTAGCTGCCTAGGCATTGGAACGCAGCCTAGAAAAGCTTCACTGGGTCGGCAATATCATCATCTTCAGGTGGGAAAAAAGAAGCAAAAGCAGGAGCGCGTGCCGCAGCCGCAATCATTGCACCTTAGCCTTCACGTGCTGTTGTGTTCGAACGCCATGTACGCTTCCGACGCTCCCGAGAGCTCTCAGCCCTCTTCAAGTTCCAGTGACCAGTCGTTGCTGTCTTTGAGCTTCCCCAAGAAGCTCTATAAGCTGGTCAACGAATGCACGACCGGTGCCATATCCTGGTCAGCCGATGGCACCGCTGTGGTCATCGACTTCGACAAGTTCCAGTCGGACTACCTAGACAGCCGGTCGGACATCTTCAAGACGAGCAGCATGGCGAGCTTCGTGAGACAGCTCAATCTGTACGGGTTCCGAAAGGTCAGCCCCTACCGAAGACACAACGCGGGTAGAACGGGGGGTCCCAACGTGCACGTATTTCGACATGGATCCTTCGTCAAAGGCAGGCTAGATATGCTGCTGGGAGTGGCTCGCCGGACTGGAGCCTCGCGTTCCAGAAGCAATACGAAGCAAGATGGCGGCTTTCCCGGGTCCTCCTCGGGAGGATCACAGCAGTGCATTGGGCACGTGTGTGATGAGGGTGGGCTGCACATCCGAGAAGATGCCTTGTCATCGCGGGAAAGGAACAAGGCGCTGAAGCGTGCCCTGGAGAGACAGCAGCTTGATGAAGAGCTCGCTCGGCTCAGGAAGTCGTTTTGGCGGCGCTCTGGAACGCCGTTAGGGTCTGTCGGCACGTCGTCGAGCTTGACGGGAATCGACCGCCGACGCAGCTGCTTGTACAGCATGCTCCAGGAGCCGGAAGACTGGACCAGCGACTCGGATACCAGTGATGAAGAGTACGGTTGCAGCCTGTATTCGGCTGCCAAGAAAGGGACCACGTCAGCTGGGTCGTCTACCACAGCAGCTGGAGAACTAGTAGTTGTTGACTACGTCGACCCCATCGTGGACGGTTTAATCCAGCACACGATGCCTCGTTCCGAGACCCCGCCGGGCGGCTACGAAAGTGACGTGAAGGCCCCGTTGAACCCGAGCAAGTAGGCGAGGGGCATGGCGATGCACTGCGGGTACAGTGACGGCCACAACCGAAAACTGCCGATAGAAGACGAAGCCCGCGCCGTTAGCCAGCGCCAGCGACGGAAGAAGAGGATATATCCGACACTTCGCCCTAGACGCGGACGCCTGGCTCGGCCGATGAGATCTCGCTTTGACCAGTGTCCAAGTTCGTTGTTCGTCATTTTAAGACCGTGCAAGCGATCCCAACGTTCTTTTCGAAATCAAGACCTGCCAGTTCGGCTTCTCAGGCTACTCAATCCGTGCAGTGTTGTTCTTTTCTTTTATTGCCTTCACATTCCCCTACTGCGTCGACCTTGCTCCCTTCTTACCGTGAAGTGCAACGACTGTGTTTTTGTAATCCTCGTACGTTGTGACCAAGCCTGGGTGTGTTTGTCCTTTTCTTTTTTTTTAATTTTCTTAGCTGTGTGTGCGCGTGTGCTGTGTGCAAACTGTCTGGGATTCGAACAGTGGTTTAAATGTGATTGGGTTATGGTCGGCTTGAGGTATCTGGTTGGTTCTCTTAACGAATTTGTGCTTGGGCTTTGGTTTTGCTGGTTTAATTTTCATACCTGTTTGAGTGGCCATTTGTTCCCCAGTTCACCAGTTGGGGCTGTGACAAGCGTGTAGTAATCCTGTTTTTCTGGTGTCACAATAAAGTTTTTTCTCGCTAAACGGGCCATTGTCCTCGTAGACAGCCCTCAGCAGACATTCTGGAGTGGATGCCTAGGAAAGATGCCACGCAATGTTGCATCATCAGTGCAGGCTTGCAAAATATACCTCGGACACCGACAGGTTTTTCTGGGGTGGGTTTTTACGCGTAAGCCAAGGAAACTCAAGCCGATGGGACCTGTCTGTCCTGAGGTGTGAAGCCCCCGAAGCATGCATGCGCAGTGAGGAAACGTGACGTCAGTGGGGCTCTGGCGGGCCGGCTCGGGAGATTCGGAGCAGAAGCGCACCGTGTGCAAAGGGTGTTTGAGCATGGAGGAGAGGAAAGTTAAGAGACGGCATGACGTCATGCAACCAGCATTCGCAAGCGCACCTGCGTTGACGTCGCTCACTTGTTTCCCTTTCCCGAGCCGCAGGAGTCGGCCCAGCACCTGGCTCACAACATTTTTAAAGACGATAGCCTTTCTTGGGATACTTAAACGCAAAAATTTTGGTCTGTCTGTCTGTCTGTC
Organism: Haemaphysalis longicornis; assembly: GCF_048455015.1. Classification (NCBI taxonomy): domain Eukaryota; kingdom Metazoa; phylum Arthropoda; class Arachnida; order Ixodida; family Ixodidae; genus Haemaphysalis; species Haemaphysalis longicornis. The sequence continues at coordinate 129,897,331 of NW_027526445.1, read as the reverse complement.
TGTCTGTGACTCTATACAGCCACCCGGTCAAAGTGAAATAAAATTTGCGCAATAGTCAAATCTAAACGTCTAAGTCCGGTTTAGATGTTCATAGTTGCCAACACTGTTGAACAAGAACAAGAATTGAGGCAGATATGAAGCACAAAATCAATACACAAGAGGTACTTACAGTGTTCCTTTATTAAAAAAAAATTATGAATGCTTGTTTTTTACGATAGCAAACGAAATACTACATCAACGGCAGAAAACCGTCGCCTGCTGTTAGCAGCGCTACCTACTGGCGTCAATTAAATTAACAAATCAAACGGAAATAGCAACGAAAGGTTCCACTAGATGGGATACACGTTCCGCTTGGAACGCTCGCGCAGTAGGGCATCGTGGTTCTATAAATGTTGTAGTAGGGTGCCTCAATTCACGCGCGTCTCCGCCGTACGGCAGCGCTGGCATCGACGCACCCGACTTGGAGCAGTAGAACGCGGTAAATTTAAATGGACTTGCGCAAATATAGCGTGTTATCTTGGGAGGAACTGAACGGGAAAGCAACTGCATGAGAGGTGAGCGGGAAAGAGAAGGGAGGCCTTTACTTGGCAGGGGCACAAGTCAACTATCGTCGGTCGCCGACATTTGCAACGACAAGAAAAGATACGCGGCCAATTTTTTTCTTGTTACGTCATGCCAGTGGATGTTTGGTTGGAGGTAGTTTTTAGTAGGCCCCCCTGTATTAGGAGGCCAATAAATCCTACCGCGCGCTTTCACATGGCGGGGTCACGTGGAACAATGACGTCTGGGCCAACTTTGATTTTACTGTTTATGACTATTCTCAAGTGGAGAAGTCTCCTAACTTTTTTCTTCCTCTAGGTGCCTGAGCCTCGGAGCAGAAGCACGCCGTATGCCAAAAATGGTCGGCGCGTTCGACAAAATTCATAAAAAAGCGTGGACGCCACGCAAAGTTGTGTGCCATCGTGGACGAACCGGGATCGTCCACGGACACCGAGTTCAACATCGAACACGCCTTGCTTGGAATGAACTTTCCCGGCGCCACATAGAACGTTATTGATCCGTGCTGCTGCTGATGATGATGATTGTGAAGATGTCGCCAATAAGTTTGCAACGTACCCACGAGGGTGAAATGGTCAGAGCTAAAGCATCTACCTCGCTCCGGTTGGAGGTTATAGGTAAAATATATAACTTGTGGAAGATGAAATAAAGTAGGAAATGGAAACCGAAGAAGTTGCGATGCAATTCATTAGAGAGTTTTAGAATAACGTACGCAGACGTACACAAAGAGTTAGCGAACGCCATTTTTTGCGTAGTTCGCACTGCGCATGCGCGGTACGTTAAGACGCTTCTGCGTTTAGCAGACGGAAGAATAGCGGACGCTATTTCAGCAAAATAGCGTGCGTACGTGAAGCCGCCTGCGTTTCCAACATGGCGGCAAGTAGCACGACAACCATCCACGGTTCCGCTCTTCTGTGGACAGTAATTTGCTTCCGATGGACCTAGTTCTTTGCTCCTGTGTTTTTAAATACGTCGAGTGGTTATCACGTCGCTCTCGCGCAGCTCTGTATCGTCGTAACATCGCTGACTGCCCGAATGAAGCTTGCAGCCAAGCCAGCGACTGAAGCTGTGTGTGTGTGTGTGTGCGTGCGTGTGTGTGCGTGCGTGCGTGCGTGTGCGTGCGTGCGTGTGCGTGTGCGCGTGCGTGTGCGTGTGCGTGTGTGCATGTGTGCGTGCGTGCGTGCGTGCGCGTGCGCGTGTGCGTGCGTGTGTGCGTGTGCGTGTGTGTGTGTGTGCGCGTGTGTGCGTGTGCGCGTGTGTGCGTGTGTGCGTGTGTGCGTGTGTTGTAAACGCGTTCGCTTCGCGATGAAATGCGACGTTGTGCTTATGCGGGTGGATAGTGCTTCCCATGCTCTGAATTATCTTTCTCGAGCGACGTGCGATTCAACCTAGCATCAGGTATGTGCAGTGTGCGTAGCTAAAAGCCTTCTCGGCTTGCTCGCCAGAGTTAAGTGACTTGCTGTTCGTCACCGCAAACCGCGCGCGAGGTGAGTGTCGAATTTACGACGGGCGGGAGGAGGCAAACAACCGATCGCGTGTCAATCGCGGTTCAGACTTGAAACCATAGGTGTGCGCAGAGTTATCGATTAGAGCGTGCAAAGTCTTACCGCTGCGCCCCCCCCCCCCCTCCTTTTACAGCAACTGCCGACCTCTTCCTACTGAAGGCCTAGCGGTCCGAACGCAGTGCAAAGAGGGATGGTTTTAAATTTTTATTTCAATGCGATGGAATTGCAACACATGCAAAATATTCCTGAGCCGAAATTTTTGATTTCATGTGTTACATAGGCAAGGCATGGGGCAAATTTGGCGCCCCCCTTCAGATGATTAGGGGGGCGCCCCCCCCCCCCCCCCCCCCCCTTTGTGCGCACGCCTATGCGTGCAACGCATGTTGTGATGTTGTGTTCGTTCGAAACGCATCTCTGGATTGTTTTCAAGTTGAATAAAATGTGTGCGTCAAACCCTGGCATTTGGATCCGGGCGTTTTCTGCGATTGCACGAAAATGCCACGGGGCTTATACGCTTTCTTTATGAAACGTACTCAGGTAAGAGAATATGCATGTCGTGTTATGGCCGTGTTGCATTCAATACTAACGGGAAAGCGTTCGTTTACAATTGTTTGGATAGTCGTAAAATGTCCACACTCCGGCACTCCGCTAGCAGATCAGCCGGCGATTCATTTCGCAAAACATTCGACAGATGGCGCCGTAAGCATTAGCGTGCCGCTACGCAAAACTGATGAGACGCTCTGCTAAAACTTCTGTCGCGGTGTTCACGTAGCGTGACGCAAAAATTTAGCGTTTACCGTACGCAAAGGCAACAAACGCTGTACTAAAACTCTCTGTTAACACGCTATTAAAACCCAAATAAATAGTTTTTCAAGCGAAGCTTATACAGCCGGGGTTCCATGCATTTTCCGGAGAAAGGCATCAGTACACAATTCTACGAAAAAGCGTCGTTTAATTGTTAAGGCGTAAGCCTTGAGTGTCCCATTCTGCGGAATATCGTTGTCGTTGCCCTTGTTATAGTTTCCCAGCCAAGAAAATGGCCACCAAGGTAAAGAGTAAATAAAAAGAATAACGAACCCCTTCCATTCGGAAACAGGGGTGCACGCGAATCTTGACCTCAGTGAAAACGAAAACGACCAAAATCGAAACGCAATGACCGCAAAACGAAAACTACAACGCTTCTGACAAAATCAAAACGCAATGACCGAAATGAAAACGCAAGACCATCGATCGACCAAAACAAAACCCTTCCATTTCGCTGAGCTTTACCCGAACGCAAATGTTTGGTACACCTCATTGTAGATCATTATTCTGTGATTATTAAGAACGTTTACGTTCTTCAATGGCTGCCCCCTGTTCGGCGGAGAGAATCACGCGCGGCCTGTAACTGCCCGATGAGAGCGAACGACTGCACCCGCGCTGTGGCGTGATGCGAGCGACGACGCTGATTGGAACCCACTGTGGCGTGACATAGTGCGACACTTGTGCGTAGGGTGCCTCAATGCCAGCGCCGTACGGCGGACGCGTGAATCAAGGCACTCTACTTGTGCAAGCGCGCCCTCGCCATCTGGAAACGGCGAGCAAGAGCTTTGGCCGCACTTTTTGCGGCAAAGTGTTTCGGCGTACGCCATCACCGTAGGCGCAAGTAAATTCAGTCCATAAGATCCAACAGGCGCACGGTCCACATATTATTTCAGGCCAATCCCTCCGTGTGGGTGCGTTCCAAAGACCTCAAGAGCGTCATCATCGTTAGAGCACTGGACAAAGTTGGTTTCGCCGCAGGGCGTTTTGGCATATACCACCACTGATGGTCCAAGCCAGCCAATACAAGCTTCGCTTGAAAAACATGTGCGAACTGATGAAATTCGAACCCTGGTCTTCGCAGTAGCAGCGCAGTGCTCTCCCAACTGTGCTATGTCAGCCTGTTGCCAGTGCAGAACAAAAGTTAAGCTGTCGTTGTTGTAGTAACTTGTTACTTTATTTTGGCGCCTATGCACTCGGGAGATTGGCCAGGAATAAGGGTCTTTGAGGGTGTATACACTAGCCCAGGTGATCCGCATTCTCCCTACACTATTTCGTTCCTCACGATACCAGTGTAGTCTTAGAGATAATTACAGCGTGAACATAAACAAGGACACATAAAGACGACGGGACGAGCGCTGTAGCTTCTTTTAAAATGAATTACCAACTCGTCCAGCAGTATACATTGTAGTTTTTAGAGATTAAGACTGAATTTCCAAAAAGCGCCCATTCACTTCGGGTCGCCGTAGGCCTTGTTATTACGAGCGTTGGATGGGCGGGCAGTGCGGATAACATATGGGCAGTGAAATCACTAGTGACCGAGTACAGCAATGAAAACCATTTTATTCCTAGAAATAAATTTACAGCTTCGCTTCCCATCTAGTACCGATGCCAGATGTTCCAGAATCGTTGGCGTGGCGTGAGGAGTTTACCTTCACTGTGTTGTTTAGAAATCGTTGGGATCGTTTGTTCTGGAAAAGCCAAGCAACATTATGAAATGTTACACTCTCGAACTAAAGCACGCGTAACACAATTCCCTACAGACACGCGAACGTTATCGTTTGTTCAAACTAAGAATTTTGTCTTTACATTGCACGTGTTAAGGCTCGCCCTTACGTCTTAAGGGCTCAACTAACAGTGTTTAATGAATACAGCAGTAGGAGCAGTCTGGTGAATGGTTAAGGAAAGTAAAGCAGTGGGCCGAGCGCCATGTATATAGATTTGACACGCGCGTAGTACTAACGTGCAAGTCAAGTTCTCAAAATCCGACGTAATAAAATTTTAAGCCCTTTTATGCTTTCTTATAAGGCCCCTAAAAAGGAACATAAAGTAATCTGTGTTCCGATCCGACTATACCTGACATGGAACGGCGGTGAGAGGTGAAGCGTTAGTGCCCGACCCAGCGGACGCGTTCAGGCAGCCCACATCACCTCGACAACCGGCCGTATCCGCGCCATCGCGAATCTGATTGCGTTAAACGTGAACTATTTGCTCTTGGACGTGCGTTCTGTTAGTCATGGACGCTTTTAAGATCCACGCCACTCAACTTTCTTCCTTTAACACGCGCTAAACTTGCCATGGCGTCACAAACTGCGTTATTTGTTGGAAGGAAAGAGACAGGTGTGGAGTAAAAACATTTTTTTAAAAACGCAGGGGTATTTTAGGGAGCAGTGTGTATTCCGTTTAAGAGTACACTTTATCTTCCTTATTATTCTGTTATTGTTTGTCGAATTATTACTGTAGCGCTAGAGCAGGAGGAGCGCCGCTTGGTTGCAGACGACGGTATAGCAGACGACGCGCTTCAGGCGATCCCGTCTGCAGCGCCACACACCGAACATACTGAATGTTTCGCGGCAACGCGTTTTCTTGCTTGCGCGACATTCTTTCCCTCCAAGACGTTGAATGAGAAGCTCTACACTTTTACAGAACGACGTTGCTTCGTAACGGCGCGTTCCTTTCTCAAGCGGACTTCTTACAATCGCGACATCCACTCACGACACGAATAAAAGAAAATGGCGCCCTACTTACAGTGCTTGACGAGCGTGGTGTATCCGTAGGGTCCGTAGCCGTAGTGCAGCCCGTACGGGCTGAGTCCGTAGGCGTAGCGGTAGGTGAGCGGGTGGGCGTCCACGCGGTGGCTGTAGCGGGGCAGGTAGGTGTACCCGGGAACGTGGTGGACGGGCGCTCCGACCACCGCGGTGGCCACCGGGGCGTGCACCGCGGTGTGGACGGCGGTGGCGGCCGGGGTGTAGGTGGACACCTTGGCCACGGTGTGGGGCACGGCCGGGTGCACAGACTGGTACCGAGTCACGTGGGTGGCCTTGGAGACGGTGGGAGCATGGTGGACGGTGGATGCCACGGCAGGAACCACGTGGTGGGCGTAGGGAACGCCGGCCACTGGGACGCCATACGTGGGAACGAAGCCCGCGTAGGCAGCGCTTGCCAAGGCAACGACGAGGACGAGCTGGAAATGGGATTCAAACGTGAAACAGATATTGTTAAAACTTTGCGTGGTGTTCAGTTCTGGATGATCATGACCCTGTTATAGCGCACCACACTCAAGGTAGCCTTCTGCCTGTACAATCTCTTCTCTTTTTTTTTTACTATTCACCTTAGCCAGTCATGCAGCCCACTATGAATTAACAAGCTCTGTCGCTCGCCCAATGCCATCGGAAACCCTTCCAGTCCCACTGAACCACCTCTACAGAAACTCTGAACAGGATTGTTCCTCGCAATTTTCACAGTATTTCCACAGGCCCCGCGGATTCAAATTATGAGCTAAATGAGCTTGCTAAATATGAGCTGAATTATTCCGCTAAATTAGCTATAGGAGCTAAATAATGAGCCTTGGTCGGCGCCGCTGGGCAGAAAGACATTCACGGGCAGAAAACTGTGAAAAGTAAGATATCTAGAGATCCCTCACAACGCCGTCTCGCGGAGCTTGCGAGACAAGGACTTACTACGTGGGGGAATATCTTTTTTGACAATCTCCTCGGTCCCAAAATGGAACGCACAATTTGCAGGTTGCCGAGTATGAGACTTGGCATAACTTCGACGACGGGCAAAAACTTACGGAAATCATGCTTATCGTTCTGGTGAGGCTTGTGCTTCTCTCAGAGGAAGATCTGCTTTGAGTGACGACGAAGTGCTCACCTTCCTTTTATACGATGCAGGACGAGGGAAAGGAAAGCGAGGGAGGGAAAAAAAGGAAATGACAGAAAAAAAGAAAACAGCAAAGAGCCGGAGTTGTTTATGATGAATCGTTTCTACTTTCGGAAACGCATATACGCTAAACGAAGCAGTGCGCAAACCGTAATGTAAGAGGTAATGCATGCTAGAAGAACCAGTAAGCGCACCTTCTATACGTGATCTAACAAAGGAAGTACAAAAAAAAAAGCGCCACGAAAGTGTCGTTTCTTTTTATCTGCGGAGGTCGTGGTCCGGGGCCTAAGTACACCTCTTCTCAGTTGTTTACAAGGGTGTCTCGTGTCGCTGTGTCGACGGCCCCTACCATCCACGCCGATGAGCCGAATAAAGAAGCAAAAATGTGGTAATCCGATAAAGCATCTGCGCCTGAACGCATTTAGTGATAGGTGAGTGGCCGCCGCCGAATATTCGTCGATCAGTATCTCTCGATCGGTATCTGTGTCCCGAGGTCAACCTCTCTGTACGCGTTGATTACCATTATCGAGAAGAGCTCAGTCGCTACCGGGTTGCTCCCCTCTCTACCTTCTCTACGGGGAATGCGAACGAGAACACATGCTGTTCTCCCAAGAACGAACTTGACCTTTAGAATAAACTCTCCGCAACTGGTTGCGAAACAGTATTCGCAAGAAACTGCTGTCAAGGGTCAGAAGAGGAAAAAGTGAAAGCGAAGTGACAGTTGAGTCGATTGAGTATTACTTCGTTTGCGGGACGGAGTCCATGAGGCCCTGGGGTCATATCTGGTGACCACAGGACTCCTTTTGGCTCTCCGCTTTCTCCCGAGATAAACTGAACTGTCTGTCTTTAGTTTGTGTGTGTGTGTATGTGGCTTTTTTTTTCTTAGTGTTCTCAGTGTTTAGTCTTGTCTTGTATATAATGTATAGTGTTGAGTCTTAAGTGTTGTATATATTGTACATATATGTACTTATCAGTCTTGTATATATGTATCGGCCCCTTCTCTATCTCCTCCCTTTCCTGTCTACCTGTGTTCCACATTTCCCATACCCCCCCCACACACACACACAGGTGTTCCAGCGTCCACCCTTAGGTGGGACGAACTACGCCTGCTGGTGGTCTTTCCTTTCCATGGTGGTAACAATAAATTCATTCATTCATTCATTTGCGGGCTCTTTGTGAAGTCGAGTTCCTGTTGGTGACCTTTTATTGCCACGTGAAGGTGGCACAGAGAAAAACCGATTTTGTGTCCCTCTCGTGAACGGCGGGCATGTGATGATGGCCTGTGATGCTGCTTCCCTCTCGCCTTCTAGTGCGGTTGCATTAAAAACAGAACCTTTTTTTAAAAAATTAAGACACCTGTACAATGAGGATGACTATGTATACTCGGACTACCGGCAAAAAAAGCAAAGAAGTCATAGCTACGTACGTGTCTGCGTCTCTATTTAACCTATTTAAAGGGGGGATGATTGCGATACCAGGTGCGCCTTTAATATATATTCTCATACAACGCAAAGAGATCGCAATTGAAGGGAGATGGGGAGCGCATGCGTCAGCGACACATCCTTAGCGTAACTGGAAAATGAAATTAGGTATGCGTGTCAGTTTACCCAAGTGAACTTTAGCCCGTGTCTAAACGACGCGGTAAGATCCCCAGACTGCAGCACCAAACTTCACGAGTTCTGTTGCGGTGAAAGGGAAGTCTTTCTTGCTCTTCGTTCACATTCTCGCTTACATTTTCCCGCCGGATTTAGGGGGCCCATTTGCTTGTCAGCGCCCTGTGTAGTGTGGTTACCTTTCGCTGTTAGTCTTGTTTTCGCGCCATTCTCGTCTCCCTAGATGATGCACTTGAACGCGAACCTGCGTCACGTTCATATTTTATTATTGTTCTTGGGCATATACGTTGCTACATGCATACATCTAATAGCTCTGTCATAGCATAGCTCTCATACCTGGCTACACTACCCACCGTTAGGGGCAGCTCATCCGTCATGTTAAGATTTAACGAGTACGTAATAACGTGAATAGCTCCGTGCTCTGCAGCAATCCTTATGTTCATGATTCGTTTTTCTTCTGTTTTTCCACTTTCACGACGCCGGAATGGCGGAAAAGCACTGTGCAACGTGTGCTTCTGTTCCGATGAAATCATTTCGGCGTCGCTTTCCGCGAACTTCGCTCTCAGCTCGCAGTAAATACACCATTCGAATTACGCGCCATTTTTCTTCGCATCGAGTACCATAAACCAACCTCGCGGCGCGTAAACAGTATAGACGTGAAAATAAAAGCACTCGCTGCATAGCGAGTGGAAAGAATGGCGGGGTACGTCTGACTTGGACGTGGAAAAAGCGGTGTAACGACCGAGGAAAAGGGTGTACGGAAACCGGCTGGCGGACGAAAAATAACCGCTTAGATTGAATAAGTGTTGGGTCAGAAAAGAGAAAAGGCGAGGAAAGCGACAGGGGGGAAACAAGCGAAAACTTAGAGAACGATAGAACTTTCGAGGGTTTATTGGTGTGCTGCAAGGGGTGCCTACGTATATATATACACTAACTCGACGCCGTCCAAGCGCCCCAGCGGCGTTCCCCTCTCGCGTAAAAGTCGAACACGGACCGACGTGAGCTGTGAAAGCCATAAATCGGCTGGCGATAAAAATCGCGCGCCGTACTCACCGAAAGCGAGAGGTGCGAGGGCACATTCTTTACTGGTTTCCCGTGCTTCCCTTCACGCAGCTGCAGCGAAAAGTATATATATATATATATATATATATATATATATATATATATATCTTGCTTACGAGTGAAGTTCTCTTTGATTTGTATGAAGAAAAGCCTTGAAGCTGTCCAGATTTGAACGCCATTCCGGAGAGAAATGGAGTGCTCTCGATTTCTTGTACGGGTGTTAAAAATAAAGCTGCGTTGACTGGAATCTAACCTAGGTTTAACGGAAGACCGTTGTCATCTGCGATTAGGTAAAAAAAAAGAGACCCGCCGCGGTGGCTCAGTGGCTAAGGCGTTGTGCTGCTGAGCACGAGGTCGCGGGCTCGATTCCCGGCCGCGGCGGCCGCTTTTCTGATAGGGGCTAAAAGCAAAAACGCCCGTGTGTACGAGATTTCGGCGCACGTTAAAGATCCCCAGGTGGTGTAAATTAATCTGGAGCCCTCCACTACGGCGCGCCTCATAGCCTGCGTTGCGTCGGTGCATTGAACTCCACGATAAATCAATCAATCAAAAGAAAAAAAAAAGAAAGAAGCGCCGATCGCGCAAGGTTTAGGTGCAGCGCATCAAACTGAGGAAATGCGGGGTTCTCCGCTAGGCGGTACAGTTCTTCTTGCAGGGAGGGGTCTGGGCTTTAAGAAAGTATACAGGTCATTTTTTTAAAGGTTACGCTGTAACCTTGACGATTTCTAATGGGTGGTGGTACGGGACTATCTATACTCCGCGTCACAGCACTCGCTTATTCAGTCACTCACTCACTCACTCACTCACTATAACTCTCTGTCAGTCAGACAGTCAGTCATTCGCTTACTCACTGACTGACTCATTCACTGACTCACTCACTGATGATGATTGATGATTGATAGTGGTATCACCTTTGTAGCGGGGGGATGACGTGTGTCATCTTTCCAAAAAAACGACAAAAAGACTAAAAAACTGTTTAGCTATGTTTTACACTGTTTGTTTAATACTAGTGCTGCTCTTAGGGCAGGCACAAAAACATTAGGCACAAAATAGTTATTTTTTGTGTTACAGGTGGTAGCTGTCCTAGGCAATATTCCCCTCTCTGCTTTTCGTCCACCAGCATCCTAATATTCTTTTCGTCGCCTCGACAGCCTTGAAGTTAACTCCCTCTGTGCCACCTTTAAATCCCAGGGCTGCTGGAAGCCGAATATTTCCCTCAAGTAGATTTGGATGGATACCCTTGCATTCTAACATATGTGCTGCATTGTTTCTCTTTCTTTTCCGCAGACCACGCATGCCCCATAATTTTGTGAATACTTCCCCACAAAGCTCTATAACTCACTCACTCACTCACTCACTCACTCACTCACTCACTCACTCACTCACTCACTCACTCACTCATTCACTCACTCACTCACTCACTCACTCACTCACTCACTCACTCACTGAGTGACTCACTCACTCATTCACTATCACTCACTCAATCATTCACTATCACTCACTCACTCACTCACTATCACTCACTCACTCACTATCACTCACTCACTCACTCACTCAATCACTCTCTATCACTCACTCACTATCACTCACTCACTATCACTCACTCACTCAATCACTATCACTCACTCACTCACTATCACTCACTCACTATCACTCACTCACTATCACTCACTCACTCACTCACTATCACTCACTCACTCACTCACTCACTCACGATCACTCACTCACTCACTCACTCACTATCACTCACTCACTCACTCACTCACTCACTCACTCACTCACTCACTCACTCACTCACTCACTTACTCACCCACTCATCACTATCACTCATTCACTCACTATCACTCACTCACTCACTATCACTCACTCACTCACTCACTCACTCACTCACTCACTCACTCACTCACTCACTCACTCACTCACTCACTCACTCAAAAGAGAGCTACAGTTACACTACCATTGCTTCCCTAGTTGCGTCGAGAAAGCGTGCCGTAGTCGCATTTCAGAGACCCCGAGTTCGGTGCTTATCCCGTCCGAAAACTGTCCCCTCCCATTGCACTCACTTACTTTACGTTTATTCTCTTTGCCCCTTGGGCTGTTTTAGGGGCCGGTTGCAGTCGCCGGCCGGCTGGTTTTCTGCTTAGTGAGTCATTTAGTGCTTTCGCGTTGAAATACGTCTCGTATGTGTTAATATTCCCCAATCGTATTCCAACGACACCTACACGTGGCTTTCGCCGACAGGGTATCCAACAAAATCGAATCGCAGATCTTCGGAGTCTTATCTTCTTTACCTCAAACGTTTCAAAATAAAGGTGCAAGTGGCATCAAAGCAAAATAATAAGACACTCCCAAGCAATAAAACGTCCAAGCAAGGCAATATCAGAGCCTTCATCACCTTTGCCTTGATCATAGAATTGAGCTGTTGCATTTGTGACGACATTAAGCTTTTAGATGCTCTGATGATGACGGGCTCGCTTTAAAACTAACATACACACGTGTAGTATTGCAAGTTATTCCGAATAAAAACAAGCAGCTTATGCCCGATCATAAAATTGAACGATCGCTCGTCGTGCCGTGAACAGAATTATCGGTGCGATGTTCCGTATTTTGCCAACCTGCAAAACTGCTGCAAGGTTCGTGCCCTTTAAGGGGCGAAGCCCCTTAGGGGCTGGGACTGTCGGTGTCTCCTGTCGTCGTCGTCTCATGTAGTCATGGAACTAAAACACCTAAAGCACCGGGACACTAGTTTTCCAACGCCTCGCGCCGGAAGGTAAGGCGCCCTAAAAGTAAAGTGTATAATGAATAAAATCGGTTCAAAATAAATGAACACGATGTAATGATTTGTGGGACGCTCCCTGTCCGTTTCAGCAATCGTCAAGCACAAGCAGAAGCTGTTTGTAGACGGGTTAGAATTGTGTTATACTCAAATACCCATCGGGTCGGGTGGTTGGTCGAAACAAGAAAATGCATACTTACCTGGTCTCGTTGATTACAGAGGACGAGACCCTATGGCGAGGCGTGGCCTCATTTTTACCGGCCGACGTCAGAGATTTCAGCTGGCAACGTGGCTGGGGGTTCTGCCCATGGCAGACCGCATTGCAGCACGGGGTGTGGCACCCTCCAACAGGTGCCCACAGTGCGGGCGGCGTGAGACGCTGCAGCATGCGATGTTCGATTGCCAGGTTGCAAAGACCTACTGGAAATTGTTAGCTCGGTTGTTTGGACACGAACTCGACGCGCGCACAAAGTCACGCGACGCACGTGTTCTATTTTTACTGTGCGTTGGTGCCCAGATCATCTGGAAATAGCGCGACTTAGCGGCTCTCAGAGCGCGGCCGCAAAAGTACATGTTTCCAATGCTTCGGAAAATGCGCTCGCGTCTTTTCGATCACCTTGAGGCTGAGCTCGCCGCGCTGGGGGAAGAGCAGTTCCTTCAGCGGTGGTCCACACGGTTTATCCGTGTGGTAAACAAACAAATAGAAGTGTCTATTCTACCCTATTGACTGTTGTATTGACCTTGACGTGTTGTCGTGAACTTTCGAGGATGTGATCTACAGTGGTCTTTCAGAGTAAGTGTGCTTCTAATAGTGTAAGTACTAGTGAACTGTGGAGAACTGTGGAGTGAACTGGGTGTGTAGTGAGTGGTGTAGTGAGTGAAGTGATACATTTAGTGTGTATGGTTTAGGCGACCCGTGTAGTAATGAGCACAGCGGGTCTTTGTATCGGCTATTAATAAATTTCCTTGATGGTATTGCACTGCGCTCGCGTTGACTCCTGTCACTACACAAAACTAGTGCAGATGGGGCATGCAAATTGACTAAATCCGGTTCAACGCAAGAGAGGGCGCCACCCCCTCAGCAAGCGAGCTGAGGGGGTGGCGCCCTCCTCCCACCGACGCTTCTCCGGCGCCCAATCAGAGCGCGCCGCGTGGCAAGAGAAAGACTTACAATCTTTGGATACACTTATACACTGCATGCTTCGCTCTTCCCCAGGATTCACGCCAGTGGATATAGCCTGGGATTTGTTTAGTAGCGTTGCTCTCTAGATTAAAATTTCACACTAATTTTGAATGTAAAGTTATTATTTTTAGAGTATAACCTTACCGAATATACTTTCCTGTTAAGTGAAATACGGCACTCTCTGTGAAAAAAATACCGGACACCTGTCCTTCCTTGCAGCAAATGACGTCGTTAAAGGTCCCCAAACCAAGCTGGCGGCATATTAACACCGGCAAGGCGTCCAACGGTGTAAGAAAAAAATTCCCCCGCACCTCCCCGAGGGGGATTGTGAGGATGCAGAAATGCACTGGGTGCACCGATGAGTGTGATGCGATTAATGGCGAAGAGAGAGGCGAGAGTGTGAGCGTAATAATTTATTTTTTTCTTTTCCCACACCCGTCATTTCCGCTTCCTTATAGAGAAGCGTCTTCGAGACCGCGTTGAGCGCAACCGCCAACTGCAGAGGATCGTTCACGTCAAAGTCGTCGGGAATCGTTTCGAACTCACCGTCAGCATCATCGACGTCGTCTTCCTGCGGTTCCTCTCGTTCGCCGCCGTCATCGAAGTGATCGAGCCGACTCCAATCGACCCGAACGTTGATGGCGCGATACAGCGGGGTGTGTTCCAGGTGCTTGAGCCCAGCCAGGATGTTGCCGCGCTTCACCAACCCGCGCTTGTACGTTGCCGGACTCATCAGCCTCCGCTTGATGTGAACGTCGAACGCAACGTCCTCGGGTACCATGCGAGGAAGGCACCGCACAACCTTCGATACGTCGATGGGCACGTTCACCGCCTGTCCCTTGATTCCAAACTGCCCGTTGCCTCGAGTCAGCCGCCTGATGCTCATGAAGGGGAGTCGAGGCGCGATGAGCCGCTCTTCGACCGGGTTCAGATCGGGAAGATGCGCCGGCCGAGGAGGATAACGGTAGCCAAAACTCACGCAGCCCTCCTCTTCGCAGCTTTGTCTTCTCCTTCTTCTTCAGCGGTTCCCCTACGGGAAGATGACGATGGTGGTTGAACGCGAAGCTATCTCGTGATGGATTGTTTGGTTGGCCAATCCCTAGGGGCATCATGCCACAATCATCATCAGACGCGCTGCGCACACCGGCCAAGGGACGCACGACAACCCCCGACTATAATGCATTTCTGCATAAAACCAAATTGTTCACATGTTTTTATAAGGCTGCTCACTCAGGGGTGAGACAGCTGAATCAGATTTGGGAGCAGTTTCTGGAGCAGCGAAATCTCGGTTTTGGAGCAGAAGAACCTTGATTTGGAGCAGTTAACGAGATTTATTACGTCACCTTAGGAGCCTGAAAAATAAAATTTTTGGCAACTCGGGGGGGGGGGGGGAGTGCAGCCGTTTTTAATCAGTTTTGAACGTACACAACACTGAAACAGCCTTTCAATAACGTTTTTTTCTACCAGAGTATGACAAGGTACGAACTGCGCTACCTTTTTACAACCCATTTTTAAATTCTTAGGCTCTATGCATAGATAGCATGGAGTGCAATTGAAAATATCGAATTGAAAAACTAAGCAATCGTAAGGCAGTCATATCCTCATGTGAATGCCGAAATTATTGTTTCTGTGAACCCAAACTCGGCTTTACGCACAAGTATGGAGCCACGGCAAAAATTGCGCAAAACGAGGTGACAGTCGTCGCACCCCACCAGCCCTCCCATTCCAATCCCCAAAGCGCACGTTCACTACAATCATAATTTGAGTAACGTTGGTATGCTTAGCCACCTCCCTCTTGGCATTAAATTTCACTTCAGATAGATGAACCATCATTACTAGCGTGCAATAACAGCCCGGGCTTGAACCTTTTGCGGCGATGTAGCTTGCGCCGCTCCTTCTGCAGTGTCGACCATCCCATTCCCGCCGCTCGCAATCTCGCTGTCAAAGGCAGCAATAACTCAGCGTTTTATAACGCCGCAATGAGTCCGAAATTTCAATTCAAGCACGCACCGCGCCTCACACTCAATGCCGAAACACGGCGAATTCGCGGGCACCGCGTTATTTTTGATCAACCGTCTTTCGAGTTGCGCAACTTCCCGTAACAGATCAATCGATTGAATGTAAACCTATCCACCCTCATAACCAAAACCACGGTAGAAATCTGCGAAGAGCGCTCGGCCTGCACTAGAGTGAACTAGCCTCCGCGGCCACGTTTTCTAATGTCGTCCCAGTAATGTCGTTCCGGAGATACGGCGCTCCGAAAATTGCCGTTTTTTCATCAGCTTAGACAAGTAGTTTGTCGCCTCAGCAAACATAAGTATTTTATACAGGACCTTTCAGTGGTTTTAGACGGGAAAACTTTAGAAAACGCACGGAATATAACATGGGCAACCCAACATTGTGACTTTCGAAAAAAACTACTTCGGGGGCGATTTTATGCGTTTTTTTTATTGAATGGTCAATCAATTAAACCTTTAAAAATAGCATCACCTTGGGGTCAGTAAGCCGTAAGTAAGCGTTTTTCCCACTGCAAATGACGGTAGCGTTAAAATCGATTATGATGATGATGATGCCCTCAATGTTTTTGAAACGTACCCACAGGGAGACTGGCCAGTGCGAAATCACTTATTGTAATTCGCCAGGGCGTTAAAATACTAATTTATTTCCAGAAAAAGTCTAATCAAACGCGATAAGTAACGGTAGTCGTCGTCAACACGAATGCTACCCCTATTGCCGCCGCTGTAAAGATAAAATAAACAAATAAAACCGCACCTGTGCTCGTGTGGGATTTGAACCCGGACCGCCAGAGCAGCAGCCAAGTGCTCTGACCACAACGCCGACCTCCTTTTTGTATTGCAGGCTTCGACACAATCACGAGACCCAAACACAGTGCGTGACTGGTTGGGGCGTGCTAAATGACAGAGCTAATTCGGAGCCCTGCCAGAATAGAACAAGAATTAGCCTGATGCCCGTGAAAGGTTAAAGTGACAGCACACGAGTAGAACAGAGTCACGCGGATGAGAGCTCTGACTGTGGGGTAGCTGCCACGTGATTTGCAGTCAGTCTGCTTCATCCGCGAAGCGAACACTTTCATGTTCATTTAATCAACTTTCGTCATCATCAACTCATACCCCCTCATCTATGCCCCGTGGCAAAATAAACACTAAAAAAATTGGGTCAAAAGATCAAGAAACGAAAGCTAAAAAGAGACGCAATAGCAGTAAGCAAACCTTTGACATTCGCTAGACTTTCATGATCAAAGCACGTCGGCAGAAATTCAGGAGGAATTTGCATTCCTTCTATTCAATCGGCGCTACTTTTGCTTCGTTGTCCTAATTAATCGTCAATGGGAAAGAGCGTTGCAAGCCACACGCACCGATAGGCAGATGGCGCCAGTCCTTTCGCGCTGAGTGCACCAGAACCAGACGCTGACGCTATGCTCGCTTTGCTGTTACGTTACGCTCGTTACGCCAGAGTAGTTACAGTGAACGGTAACTTAGCGGCACAGGCTTTACCGTCGCCGCCGAGCTTCCTGAGCAGCCAAGTGTATACTGTCGCGTCTTGATTACAGCAAATGCAATGGTATGGGGGCTTAATGCTTGGTACAGCCGATCAAATTAACCGTCGGTGATGTTTATTATGTTATTGTCACTAAATGATGCTCATTGGCACGACAAACGACGAATTTTCTCAAACGGTGGTGGTGGTGATTTATTAAGAAAGCCGACAAGAGAGAGAGAGAGAGAGAGAGAGAGAGAGAGAGAGAGAGAGAGAGAGAGAGAGAGAGAGAGAGAGAGAGAGAGAGATAGAGAGAGAGAGAGAGAGAGAGAGAGAGAGAGAGATAACTTCTATTGGAAAAGGATGACCACTGGTCACGATGGACTAAAGGAATGGGGAGGGAGGGTAAAAGAAAATAAACAAATGCTGGTCATTCAGTTCGTGATGATCGCAATAGAGATCGCAATAGAGTTCAGAGTTTGTAGAGGTTTGCATGTTCGTTTGGGGGAGGACCCACTCAGAGAACCCGTGCTAGACCGCTTTTAATTGAATAAACTGCTATTTCAAATAATAGTTGTGCATGAGTTTGTTGTGGATCTTGATGTGGTTGGGGTGATTTCAATGTACGGTGCCTGGCGAAAGCTGGGCACCACCAAACTAGGTGTGTGAGGTCTGATGGAGTGGTGGTACGGTAGTAAGGACATAGAGGGGGCAGGGGAGGGGTATACCACTTGCGAAGTGTTTCGGGTGTGTAGGCTGAATTTGCAAAAAATTACACCATCTTCCCAGAGAGGAACCCTGAGTAGTATGCGAAGCAGCCATGGGGTCGATTCAAGTGCCCATTAGTTTTCAGTTCGTCGTTTCCGTTAGGTTGAGGTACGTAGCTACCGTTATATTTACCGTTTGGTTTCCACGGTAACTACCACACTTTTCACTTACCGGAACTACGAAATGGGAAATTGCGTTGACCCCATGGCTGTTTCGCATACTACTCAGGGTTCCCCTACGGGAAGATGGTGTAATTTTATGGGAAGGGGGGAGGTGTTAGAGTGGAGAGGCATTACAGAGAGACAGAGAGACGTTGTACGTGGTATGAGTTTGTCTTTATTTAGGCATTATCATCATCATGTTCAACGTGGGTGACGTCGAGCTGTTGTTGGCGTTCCCCTTTGATTATGACTGCCTTATGGTCTGTGAAATGTAAAGTCAGGGGCTGTTGTAGTGGATGAACCCTAAAGTTGCTGAAGATGAGGTCGATGCACGTTCCCCGGATGGTTGTGGGCTGCTTGTAATCACGGCCCACCAAGACTCGCCGACGTACGCCGCTGCCGACGACGATGAAACGTCGAAGGCGCGTGAAGCGTGCTCGTCTCGTGCCGGCCCAGGAAGACAACGGATACACTGTCGCTCCAGGAGCCATTAAAGGGTAAGACACCACCGGGCGTTGAGCAAGCCGAGCATGCGCAGTGGGGGTGTGGACGGCGCACTAACAACAACAAGGGATGGACATAGCCCCGACCATGAGATGCTTCGCATCTAATATATTTGTTAATAAAGATTTCGCCTGAGCGGAGAATAGGAGGTAGGCGGCTGAGGTAGCAAGCGGGAGTTAGGGCTTTTAGACGGGCGCGTCGATCCTTCTTGTACTGGCGGATGCGCATCGCTGGGGATGGCGAGGGGGACCTCGACAGCCTTACCCCAGGCACCAGTGGAGGGTGGGAGGGGAAACTCTCCTGAGCGGCCCCATGGGCCGCCTGGTTGCCTGAAGAAAATGGTTCGTGGCCAGGTACCCAGTCGACACGGATGTTGGTGTTGTTCCGTTGGAGGAGTTGAATTTGAAACAGAATTTTGTGGATGGCAGGGTGGGTGGAATTATACGATCGCAAAGCTGTGAGGGATATGTAAGATTCTGTGAGGATGCGTATGGAGGGCGGTAGAGGTGGGTCACAATCAAAGGCGATAGCTGACACTGCGTGGTTAATAGCGTACAGCTCCGCATCGAGGCTGGAAAGTTCTCTGCCAAGTATGGTGGTGTACCCAGAGAGAACCGGGGCCTCAGGGCATGTCCAAGCAAGGCCCGCGGCGTGATGGTTTACGCTTGCGTCCGTGAAAATGTCAAGTTCGTTCTGAAGACTATCTCTTTGGAGGCGTCGGATTCGCCGATGTCGCAATGATGTATTACTACGCCCCATAGGTTTGCTGTGCGTAGAAGTATCACGTGCTGGTCGCCGCCAGGTGCAATGGGGACTGGGTAATCGGGAAGTACTGGTAGTGTTCTGGCGTCCCACGCTGCTAAGGCGTGTCCCTGGTGTGTAAGGGGTCTGTTAAATCTCCTCCTGGGTATGCATCCGCAGTCACCACTATCATTGTCATCGTGCGGACCATGTCAGTAAAGTGATGATCCTCATTCGCAATTTTTTTCCTGACTATCCTGTTCAATTCAAAGATTTGCTTTTCCTTCTCTCAATATTTTTTCCGTACTCCACTTTTTTCTCTCTCTCTCTCTAAAATAAACCGGGTCACAGCCTAATCATTACAGGCAGCTTCTTGGCCAATCCCCCGCGTGGGTACGCGCCATGACTTAAGGATCCAACCAACCAACCAACCAACTAACCAACCAACCAACCGTAACGGGCAGCCATGGCTTCGGTCTCGCTTCGGTCGTTCTTCCGTTAACATTTTGGTGCCGTTAAGCCCGAGAGAGTGAACATGTGGGGCGAAGGAGACTACCTACGTCCCCTTCGGCTTGAGGTTCGAAGAACCCCGTAATTTGACTGACGTCGACCGCCGTTGCCCCGCCCTCAGCTGGAGGTCACCATGGCTGGCCCTGACTGCCCACCTACGACCGACGGGAACCTTCAACGGGACGCAGATACGCACCGTCACGTCCAGGGTACCACGCTTGGGATCAGCTGCACGTCCCCCGAGAACCAAGCTGGTGACGACGTGGACGCCCTGCGTTCGTTGAGAAAGTTTCTTCGCGCTGCAGTTACGAGGCTGCTAAAGGCAGCGACCCAGCTCCGGCAAGCTCCCTCACCGTGTGTGTTGGACTTGCTGGAGGCAATCAACGAGCTCGATCGGAAAGACACTGAACTTAACGAGCTGAACGAGGCGATAGATGAGCTTCTCGAAGGAGACGAGTTTGAACATGATTTTTACGACGTGATGAAATATCAGGAAAGGATATGCGGGGCCCTCAGTAGGTTGCGATCGACCTTGAAGGACCTGCGGGCACCTGGCATTAAATGTACAGGCCAGGGCACTTCACCCCGTCCAGACGACCCTTCCCACGTCGGTTGGCGCACGTCGACCTCGCGAGCAGTACTGCCGAAGTTGATCGCGACGACCTACAGCCACCTGAACGTTCCCGATACTGACAAAGTACAGAAGCCTGATACGTCAACGTTCCCGTCTGCCACGCTGTCTGCAATGTCGACTTCTGATAGGGTGAGGCCAGGACGTCCATTGGACTACAATTGCTCTAGGGAGGAGATGCAAGCAGATCCAGTTCCGTCAAACGCGACGTGCGACGAGGAGAAGTGCTTCTGGCCCCAAGGAGAACGAGAGAAGACATTGAAGACTAATCTTTCTGGAAACGTCTCGCATGTCTCCGTACAGGATCAAGCCGTCATTGCAGGGCAGGATTCAGTATTCCCAAATGCCGAAGACGACGCTGAGCGCAAAGACATGCAGGTGGGAACCAGCTACGAGGTAGTGTCGAGCGTCCAGATGAAAGGCAACCGTCATGAACACGAGTTTGCGCTTGTCATAGTAAAGAACGAGACAGCGGCAGTAATCCAAGCAGACGACGAAAGCCCCAAAGAAGTTAAGTACGTGAAAGAGAAGACATTTCCGCCATCATTTCCGCCACCGTTCGAGTGTGTCTCCGGTTCAGACGCAAGGAGAAACGAATACTTCCCGGAAGTTATTGAAAGCCGACCATGTCTAATAGACGAAGTAGGGCGGCAGGTTGCCCCCAGGCGCAAGATTGAGGTGTTACATCTTAATGATGTGGGAAAACATGAGCAACTCTTGCTCGGCCTTTCTGTTCCATGCAAGAAGACCGCGCAGCCTGGTCTAGAACCACCAGAACAGAACAGTCCCCTGGCTACGAGCACGAAAACGAGCTTGTCAAGAGAAGGGAATACCGAAAGACCGATCCGAGGTAGTTCTAAGACTTTTCTAAGAACGCGGCTCGACTGGATTCACACGAGCAACCGCACCACCGAGACACTAACAGTTGCCCGAGAACACCTTCCGGCCACTGGTCGCAAGACTGCAGTACATCAAACCTTTCAGGAATCTGAGTGCAGAGCTTAGTGGACATCCGTTTTGCCTTGTCGACGCCTCGCTCCACTGAAAGCTGCACGACGAGGCAGGCACCGCTGGAAGCAGAAAAGCGTGGTAGCATTCGAGGACGGCTACCCAACTGTATCGACTTTATGCCAAGAAAAACAGAACTAGGATTGCGGACAAATTGTTCATCGTCGCCACGAATTTCTCGCGGGCTGGAGTGAGAGCAGCAACAAGCCATTTCAAGCCAACGAAGAAGCAACCCACCTTTGTTGCTACGCCGCTCGGATCAGCTAAACGTGCCAGTCACCGAAAACAGCAGCCCTCGTTGCTTCTAACTACGAGCCCCGGCAGCCGGAAATATCGTGATAAAATGTGTACAGAACTCGCTTCTTCAAGGCTGATCTGTGACTCAACGTAAAGTAGCCTGAAACTCGTCAGGAGCAGCGTATCAGCCGTGTGCCGTTAAAGGAGCACACAGAAGCGGGATCGAGACGCGGTTGCAGCTTGTGTTGTGCTGGTACACTGAACGCTTGTGCTGGTACACTGAACGACGTTGCGCGTATTAATAGCAGACGTCAACGTTGCGCGCGCGGGAGTGTGTTAAATCTCCTCCTGGGTATGCATCCGTAGTCACCATTATCATTGTCATCGTGGGGACCGGGTCAGTAAAGTGATCGTCCCCGCGAAGGGCAGCCATGGCCCAGGTCTGCCTTGCGTAGTTCTTGCGGTACAGGGTATTTTGAAGTCCGCCTGGGCTTTGCCTCTTGAATGATGGATTCAATAGGAGGAACATAGATAGATAGATAGATAGATAGATAGATATATAGATAGATAGATAGATAGATAGATAGATAGATAGATAGATAGATAGATAGATAGATAGATAGATAGATAGATAGATAGATAGATAGATAGATAGATAGATAGATAGATAGATAGATAGATAGATAGATAGATAGATAGATAGATAGATAGATATAAACCTTTTTGTTCATGGAATGGCGGAGCGAATCAGCCGCCTCGGTCAAGGCAGCCGCTGAGGGTCCTGATGATGTGGGCGGCCAGTTCCCGTTGCTCCTGGAGACTCACCACAACAGCCAGCCACTCTCAGGTGTAATTGTGTGGTTGTGTAGGGTCGTAGGGGCACTCCCACAGAATGTGGTCCTGGGTAGGGGGAATAAGGCAGTGGGGACAGAGTGGGACAGGGGTGTCTGGCGTGCGTTTAAATAAATGGAGCCGAGTGGGTGTGTGCAGTGTATATGTTTGCGCCTGCCAAATTACGAATGAATACTTGCTCGCGAAGGGTAAGCCCGGAATGGAGGGGAGGGAACGTGTGGCGTGTGCTTAGAAGGTCAGCTAAGGTGGGGAGCGGAGGGGGAGGACAAGGATTTGAGGTACAGATTGCTCCAGTTTACCAATGGGTGTATGCTTTGGTAAGCTAGAGAATGTCCTAAGCGTCGCCCGATGTAGCACCTGAATGGTTTTGATGTGGGTCTCGTTGAGGTCGTAAGCCATTTACCCGTACGTGAGGGTGCTCACAGCGACAGCCCTGGCCATATTCAAGCTGGCTTTCTGCGACGCTCCACCATATTTATTAGACAATCGACGGATGGAGGAGGGAAGAAAAAAGAACTGGGGATATTGTTGAACTCAACGGGGAGTTCACCCTCATACAACCCAGTCCAGGGATGGGAAGTGGGGGTTTCAGGATAGGATGAGAGAAAGAGAGGGAAGAAGGAAGTGAGTGGGGGACAGTCTATGTCGCGTTCGTCTCGTCCAAGGCTCGACGGCTACAGACGATGCACTAGTCCTGTCAAACCAGGAAGTTGAGAAGGTGCGGGAAGACCTCCCGCCGTAAGGCGTCCGGACCCGTTGGGAACACGAAGTCTTCCAGCATGTGGCTTGGTGCACCGAGTCGCTGGAGGGCGGCCCGGAGTTCCTCCCTCGCGGTGTCATGATGGTTGCAAGAGCACAGTAAGTGCTCGAGTGTCTCGGGCTCTGGGCAGTCGGCGCAGGTGGGGGACGCCCGGCGGCCCTGGTGGTGCAGGCGGGCTCCCACGTTGCAGCAATTAAGCCGCAGGCGAAGCCGGAGCGTCCGGGCAGGCTCCGTGGGGCCCGGCCACAGACCACTCGGGTATCTGGATGCAGGACCTCCACCACCCGGTCCAGGATAGTCTTTGCAGCGTCGAATGACACCACGTCCCGGGTGGCTGGGACCCCTGCCTGGCGAGCAGCACCCTTGGCCAGGGCTCTGCTACCTCGTTGCCCATGATGTCCACGTGCGATGGCAGCCAGTGAAGTCGCAGTGAACAACCCTGGGCCTCCACCGCATGAAGCTTGGCCGCCAGCGACCACTCTATGCAGCCGCTGGAGCTGCCTGGCTGGTCGGCAGCTCGCAGACGGAGGAGGGCAGACAGGGAGTCAGTCAGGATGATGGCCCCACGGACCTGGGTCCCCTGCTGTAGAAATAGATCCGCGGCCAAGTGGAGTCCAGCCAGCTCTGCGTGGGTGGATGAGGCCGGAAAGGGTAGGCTGCACACCTGGCTGGTGCCAAGTTCCAGGGCCGTGCAGGTGGCTCCGGCTCTGCCCGTCGACTGTTGCACGGAGCCATCCGTGTACACCTGCAGAAGTCTGGCAGCGTAGTCCTGCAGCAGGGCGGCGACGTCTTGGCAGGTTGCCTGGGATGGAGTGGACCTTTTGCTACGCACCCCCGGCAATGTGGTGCAATGCGTAAAGCCTGCCCCGTGCCTAGTGGTGGTGGCTCCAGGCGGGGCCGCTGCGGCAACGCGATATGGTTCTCGTAGGTACTGAGCAGCATGCCCATTCGAGAATTGCGCCGGCTGCGGTAGCGCTGGAGGAGTACCGCGCCGTACGGTGTGCCCTGCAGGCAGTGGATGTGGTGGATCCCCCCACCCCCCCTACAAGGCCCGCATCTGGATAGGCCAGGAGCCTGCCTCCGGCCGCCACCGTCGCCGCCACCGTCGCCGCCACCGGAGGTGTACTGGGAAGGCACAGGCAAAGGTGGATGGCTCGGCGCTGATCCACCTCCAGTTCGTCCTACCGGCGCTACTTGACTTGCACCAGAGGCAGAGCATAGAGGACGGCGGACGACGCCACCCCGTGGAACACCCGCAGGGCCACGGTGTGTTTGCAGCCCTGGCCACGCGCCAGCAACCTCCGCATGCCCTGGTGGGCCCTCGTTGTGCATTACCGGAGCACCTTCCCCGCAGGTAGCCAGGACGACTGGCAGTCGACCAGGAGCCCCCAATACTTGGCACTAGTGCACCACGGAAAGGACTGGCCGTTCAAGGAGGGCACTATGCCCCCCTCCCCCTTGTGCTAAGCCTCGCCTGTCTCAAATACTTTGGATAAGTTACTGAGTCCGCAAAGCGCTCTTACCCCTTCAAAACTGTACTGCGTAGGCAAATGTAGGTTCTTGCGTAATTATTAGCAGATGCTTTACTTCTTTTATGAATAAATATTTAGCCTAAGCGGGAAACCTGGTCAACGTTATTTTATGCAAATGTGCCCAGTTGATGGCGGCATCAAAATCATGTTTTCTTTTTTAATATGCACTGGCGTTTTCTGCATTATTAAAGAGTTTTAGCTGACCGTTTTTGACGGTTCGCTCCGGTACCGGCGCTTAGCGCAATCGGAGCCAATGCCGTTTGCGGACAAGCGCACCACGCATGCGCAATGGTGCTCCCGCTTGCTATCAGAGCGGAGCGGCCCGTAAAAAACAGCCAGCTAAAACTCGCTATTCTCAAAATAAAATAATTGTTTGGTGGATACTTATTCCAAAGCATCAGAGAATTAAGCTACTTTAAACAAAAGTGCATACGTCTGACTAACAAAGTTTGTGTCATTTAGTTTGAGACTAATTCGCCAGACGTCGCCACTCGCATTACGGCAGCGCGTAAGCCAGAATATGGAAACCGCAAACGGTGTGCTAAAAGTGTCCTACCGTTTTCAGCGGTAACCAGAAACTCCGGCTGCCGGTAACACGGTGAACCAGGCGTATAGCCAGAAATATTTTTCGTGGGGTGTATGCACCATCGCTTGGAGGAGAAGGAGGAATAAACCTTATTTCTATATTAGTTCTGTAGTAGGGGTAATGGGGGGTCTTCTCAGTACAGAAGTCCCTGGGTGGTCGCTGCCAGGCGGGCCCTTTCAACCAGCCGAACCTGATCGCCGGGGTCCGGGCTGGCTAGCATGCCTTCCCACTGCTCATAATTGGGGAGGGAATAGGGGGTGTGTGGGAGCAGGCCCAAATCATATGGTAGAGTGTGCAGGACTGGGGACAGTACTTGCAGGTGGCGGAGTAGGAGGTGGGATGAATGGCGTGGAGGAGGGTGCCGTGCGGGTAGGTGTTGGTTTGAAGGCGGCGGTAGGTGGTGGCTTTTTCCGTGGGGGGGTGATGTAGCGTTCGAGGCGGTAGTGTTCGAGGGTGTCTGAGTTTTTGAGGTACAGAATGGTACGCTTCCGACGGTGACGCTGGAGTGTTGGAGGGGAACGCTCGGTAGATATGCGCGCGGGCGGGAGCATGTCCCGGGGTCCAGAGAATGTAGAGGTAAGGGGGGTTAGGGATGGATGGTAGGATGCGGAGGGCTGAGGGAGCCATGTGACCGGGGGCGTAATGGCGACAGGCAGCTCGCGAATCTGTGACTATGGTGATAATGTCTTGAGATGCAGTGGCTGCGAGGGCTATTGCGATTTCTTCTGCAGTTGTGGAGTCGTTGCCAATTACTGTTGCGGAAGTCAGTTCAATTCCTCGGTGATGTACTGTTGAAATTGCGAAGGCTGGTTTATTGGCATATTTGGCAGCGTCAACGTAGCGGATGTCTCGTGGCTTCACTTGAAGCATCTTTGGAAGCATTCGAATGCGGGCTTGTCGGCGACCCTGGTTATGAACCGGGTGCATATTCTTGGGTATTGGGGCGACGGAGATGCAATCGCGTAGTTCCAGGGGATGCGTTGGCGGGGGGGATGGGTGGCAGGTACTAGTTGGTAGCCGAGGTGACGTAGGAGGTGACAGCCAGTGTGTGAGAGCTTGAGCCGTTCGATCTGGTTGACATGATGGAAAAAAAAAAGAAAGAGATCCTGCGCCCCACCCCCCAAAAAACGTTATTAATTTTTCGCCTTTAATAAGCCGACACGTTCCCTTGTTATTTTTGTTTTTACCCTGCAGTATATATCGATTCGCTGTGCAAAAGCCACCAGAGAAAGATAGGGGTAAATATTAACACGAGCAAAAAGCCCTTACCCATTGGTGTTTTTCGTCCTTCATTTACGTCACAAGAACAGACCCTCCCCGGGCGGAAGTGGAACACGCGACACAAGCCTTTCCATGCGCCACTATGGCCTATTGTAATACGAACGCCGTAATCAGTTCCCCAATTGAAAACCAAACCTCGAATGTTCGGTATGAGTAGAAGGAATGCGTGGGAATCTTGTATTTCAGTGGACATTAGTGGGGTGAATTTGTACCAGGGCACACGGCGCGGAAGACAACGCGCTTGTTCTTGCCCTTCATCCCCGCTCTGGCGAAGTATACGTCTTGGCAGCGATGGAGTGCTTTTCGCGAATTGCAAGTAAACCGCAAAGAGAAGCTGGCCTCGGGAGACAGATAATGATCAAGTGGACGACAGATACAGATCGAAGAATCTTTGGCGACGGCCGTAAAACCGTCGCTATATTATGCGGTCAGGCACATGTGCTCTATCGGGATGCTACATTTTCTTTATTATTTATTTAAATCATCGGCGTGGACAGGGGCCGTCGACACAGCGACACGAGGGAGCCTTGTAAACGACGGATGACGGGCGTAAGCTTCAAGAATGCACTCCCGAACACGACCTGCGCGGAGAAGAAGAAAAAAACAGATTTTGCCTCTTAATTTCTTTTGCGCGTCACTTCACAGAGCACGTAGAGAAGCTGCGCTGATTGCTTCTTCAGGCATGTTTCACCACTTGCAACTGCGCTTGCGCATTGCTAATCCTCCAGACTTTTCGGAATGTGGACCTGATTGGCAAGTAACACCAGCTCTCTATTTGCTACATTTTGTTTTGTGAATTTCACTCTCTCTCTCATTCTCTACTCCATCCTTCCTCTCTCTCTCTCATTTCTGTCGCTGTCTTGTCTCTTGCCTATATCTTATAAAAGGAAGGTCCACGCAGTCGTCAGTCAAAGCAGATCTTGCCTTGGAAGCTTTAGGAGCTCCCACCAGAAGGACCATGATTTCCGTAAGCGCTGCCTATCTTCACAACCATGTCTCCCTCGTGGTGAACAATTTTGTACATCACCCGTTCATTTTAAAGATTGAGTTGAGTCGTTCTGTAAAAACTTTAGTACCCATCGTGAAAGTTGGCGACTTTGAAATCCCGACACAGCGAGTGAAAGTTGTGGAGATTCCTAGATATTCTCAGCAATTATTCGTCCAGATTTTCTCCCACAAAAAGTGCGCGAAGTGGTGCAAAGCAGGGCTTAGCTGAATACTTCAACTCTCGGGACCAGTGAAAATATGTGAGCTTGTATGGTAAAAATGGCGCGTAACGCCTTCATTGGCAGTTTTAACAGAGGTGGTCCGTGAGAGTAGACGGGCCAAACCACCCGTGTGTTCGAGATTTCGGCGCACCTTAGAGATGCCCAGGTGGTCAAAATTATTCCGGAACCCTCCACTACGGCGCACCTCAACGCCTTTTTGGCGTCGGCTCGTTAAACCTTCCAATCAATCAATCAATCAATCAATCAATCAATCAATCAATCAATCAATCAATCAATCAATCAATCAATCAATCAATCAATCAATCAATCAATCAATCAATCAATCAATCAATCGGAACTGGAACGGTATCGGATGATACTGGAAGTGCGACGGAACTAGTTATTTTATAATGGGTTATATGAATGCTTAAGGTGGATAGTAAAGAAAAGAAGAGAGGTTACCTTCGGGATGCTGCACTGTAACATGGTCAGAATCGGGAACTAGGAACGACACGGAGTCTTTTTAATCACTATTTCTTTCTTTTTATTGCTCCTTCTTCAGCTCGTCCTCGTCGTCGCCTTGGCCAGCGCTGCCTACGCGGGCTTCGTGCCCACGTACGGCGTCCCAGTGGCCGGCGTCCCCTACGCCCACCACGTGGTTCCCTCCGTGGCCTCCACCGTCCACCATGCACCCACCGTCTCCAAAGCCACCCACGTGACCCAGTACCAGTCCGTGCACCCGGGCGTGCCCCACACCGTGGCCAAGGTGTCCACCTACACGCCCGCCGCCACCGCCGTCCACACGGCGGTGCACGCCCCGGTGGCCACCGCGGTGGTCGGAGCACCCGTCCACCACGTGCCCGGGTACACCTACCTGCCCCGCTACAGCCACCGCGTGGACGCCCACCCGCTCACCTACCGCTACGCCTACGGCCTCAGCCCGTACGGGCTCCACTACGGCTACGGACCCTACGGATACACCACACTCGTCAAGCACTGTGAGTACGGCGTCATTTTCTTTTATTTATTCCTTTCGTGAGTGGATGTCGCGACTGTAAGAAGTTCGCTTGAGAAAGGCACGCGCCGTTACGAAGCAACGTCGTCGTGTCAAAGTGCAGAGCTTCTCATTCAACGTCTTTGAGGGAAAGAATGCCGCGCAAGCAAGAAAACGCGTTGCCGCGGAACATTCAGGATATTCGGGGTGGGGCGCTGCAGTGCAGACGGGATCGTCCGAAGCGCGTCGTCTGCTGCCGTGTAAAACCACGCGAAACGCGCTCATTTGGCCCGAGCGCTACAGAAAGAATTAGGTAAATAATACGGTAACCTATTAGATAAACAATAAGAGAATATTCCGCAGAGCAATTAATGTAGAAATGAAAGTGCGCTTAAACGAAATACGGGTTCATTTAGAGGAAGGACCCTTTAGTTTTTTTACACCCTTTCGGCCTGAGCCAGGTCTGTCTTTTTGCTTCATCCTTCTATCATAGGTATAAAGTGCGTATAACACTGGGTGGTGGGAACTTTAAAGCGGCCACGAAGGCAAACTACAATTTTGTCCAATTAAAAATAAAACATTTCGTAACTCGGTCTGCTCCATTCCAGCCGTGGAAGACGTTTTTGTTTTAACACCAAAAAACAAACACCGAAATTATCAAAAACGGTTTAAATTTTGCGCCACAGTGACACGTGATATGGGAAGGAGTGACGTAATATCGGGCAGCAATAAAAACCGTTATCAGTGTGTTGACTGCACGTTAGAATTCAAGTGACACGATCCAAGGGAACTATAGAGGCCCCACTACAATCGCCCAGTCAGGTTTCTTGGGGCTGGCTTTCGTCGGCGGCAGCCAATCACACATGCAGGATTTTGTGACGCCACAGTAAATGGGAAGTGGCTGGGGAGTCGCTTCTGCTTCATGTGTTCCTTTAATGTCAATTATTTGTTGGAAGTGTGCGATGGAATTGATATTGTTATAGGGACAAAGCGGTCTTTTTAGTGAGCGAAACTTGCATTTTGTCTTGATGGCCCCTTCAGAGCTCCCGAAACTGGCCCTGCTACTGCATTTCTTAAGCTTTAAGAGCTGAGCAGGAAATTGGTATCTCCGTGCCCTTAAAGTCACTGTTACAGCGCAAAGTTGAAATTCCGAGTTTCTACAAAAGAAAAAAGAGTGCGTTCGTGAGCCCGTAGTGAAGTTGTGCGCCCTTATACCTTGCGAGTGTAATATTTGTAATGTGTCTTGGATTTTTCAGAACACGGAATCCCAACCGCTCTGAAACAACACCATGAAGATGGGTGCCTTAATTGGTGGCAGCGAACCTGAACCAGCTGGCATTGTTGCTGAATGGCCAACGAGGCTGCGAATCCAAGGCTAGGAATAAAATAGTTTTCGCTGCTACACTCTCCCACTGCTCATTTCTTATTCCGAAAATCTGTAGACGCACTGCCCACCTACCAAACGCTAATTAAACCACGTTCGTAGTGTTGCGACATCAAAGCAGGCTCTTCATAAATCGGCTCTTATAACGTCCCGCATCGAGCCTACTCCCAGCCACAGGGGACAAAAAAGCAACGAAGCGGCTCATGCCACGGCCCGTAATTACCGACTACCCATATTAATACCCAACCCTTCGCCTTGTCCCCAACTCCATCGACTCCTCTCCTTGTCTACGCCGATACCCTTATCCACCACAAGGTACAACGATACAAATACAATCACCATATTCTATCCAGATACGGCGCATGCAGTGACATTCCGTAAAGTACGAACACTTTCCGTCTCAATACGCTTCACCACGCCAAGATATTTACCTAACACCCAGCCGCATGTCAATACAGAGGTTTAGCTTATCGTGTGTACCGTGGGTACCGGGACCCGACTGCGCATGCGCGCGCGGGCACGCGAGGCGGGCTTTCTTTCAACTAAACGAATGCACGTGCACGGAAAGGGCCGGCCGCCCGTCAGCGGAACTAGGCTAACCTACCGGTCGGGTCCCGGTGCGCACAGTACGCACGGAACACATGGTACACACGGTAAGTTAGCACGCTCTACCACATCACAGTAGAATGTCCCCGCACCCGTACCCAGCCACTACAATCCCACCTTAACTGCACAGTAGTGGGTGGAGTTTTCATTTTCAGATAGATTGCACTACGGCATAACAGAAAGTCTTCAAAGGTACAGCACTGAATCCGTTTGGCGCAAAAATTCGAGACTAGACGGGTTCTGTGTCCCCCATATTAAAATCTGGGGGTTTCCCAGGATGTATATTTGGGTTTGGAGGTGTTGCGTTCGTGGGTTTCCAAGAGCTGGGAAGGTCCACAACAGGTGTTCAGCGTCCCCTTCTGACGGAGCAAGAACACAGAAGGGACAGTTGTCCGCAAACGGCGCGTAATTTGACCCCTCTACCAGACTCATGTCGGTGGAGAGGGCAGTACAAGCTCGCAACCTCCAAGGCATCTGGACTGAGGATGCCTATCACCAGGCGGGAGCCCTAACATCGCACTTGCTGTTTGCAATGAAGTTTATTTGATTAATAAATTACGAAAAAGAAAACCCCACCAGTGATGTGAGGTACTCCTAGTGGAGTATAGGGGGGATGTAGGCCATCATGCTGATGTTCATTGACATTTTAACTAACGCAAACAATCTCTTACGCAAAGCCGTTTCACAATATTCGCCTACATCACAGGAACAGACAACCCCGTTGGAGGCATTCGGGCCCTCGACCTTACGCTTTATAGCGCAAGGCTTTTGCTCTACAACACCACTACGGTGGGTTGTATAGCTCACTCCAAAAACCATTGATTCCATTAAAATCAATAATCTATGAAGGTTTGGTTTGAATAGAGGAAATATGTTGGCTTGCACTATTGACTCTCCATCAGCGGTGTGAATTCGTCCAACGACACACATTTACAAACCCGCCGCGCGGAGTGTTGAAGTATCTTTCAGTTATTAAGAGAATAATCTTACGGGGCAATATCGGCACATACTATTATAAAACATGCCTCATAATACAAACATGCCTACCCTGGTATTCTGAGTCCTCCCTCCACTCGAACCTCTCCTGGAGGAGATCCTTGAAATTGATTTATGCATGCATTGCGGAATCCTCCCCTCAGCCGAGTGGAGGGGAATACGGCCACTCAGAGAATACGGCTCAGAATATGGCCCCTAGTATTGCAAACATGTCGTAAGGTGGAGCTGATATTCCAGAAATGGGGAGAATGTGGATTCGAATGCACTCGAGGACTACGAGCTCTACAGCAGTACATACCACATCACTCACAAATAGGCCGGGTACATTCCGCGCCTCAATTTGAACACACTCCCTTAGGGCCTCATCCCAGCAGAAGGAACCTCTTTACCTCCACACAATTTTTAGCGCTTGGCACCACATGCACAGAACTAGGAACTCTGAAACAGAATAGTGGGTGGCTGAGACAAGTCAACACTTTCCAACCTCAACCTTTTCACCTAACTTTAGTTGAGAGTGTTGGTTAGCTCTGGCGTCAAAGATGAGGTATCAATGCCTGATCGCACAGGCCATCGCCGAGACGCAGGATCAAGGCACCTGAACTGAGTACGCCTCCTTGAAGAACTTTTGGACACAAAAATTTTTACAGTTCAAAGGCGTTCAGGAGCGTAGCCAGAAGGGTTGTTTTGGTGTCAGAACAGCCCACGAAATTTTGAGAGCACCGTGTCCCAACGTCCCCTCTTCCGTTCTTTTTACCACGAAAGTGCTTTATGCCGGAGTCCACCAAGATTTATATGGCGTCATATCCGTCACAGAAATGACATCGCCAGAAAAACTTCGATTGACGCGGCTGCGCCCGGATTCGAGCCACGACCTCTCGCGGCAACGGGAGGTACGAAACGCGCTCTCGACTATAGGACGACAAACGCGCCCTATATAGTCGAAACGCGCCCTATATAGTCGAGAGCGCGTTTCGTACCTCCCGTTGCCGCGAGAGGTCGTGGCTCGAATCCGGGCGCAGCCGCGTCAATCGAAGTTTTTCTGGCGATGTCACTATAGTCGAGAGCGCGTTTCGTACCTCCCGTTGCCGCGAGAGGTCGTGGCTCGAATCCGGGCGCAGCCGCGTCAATCGAAGTTTTTCTGGCGATGTCATTTCTGTGACGGATATCACGCCAGATCTGAAGGCACATTTCACTTTCTTGTTTTACCAGTTCCCATGGAAGAGGGAACAACCTAATTTTTTTCCCATGCTGTAGACAGCCCTCATATATAACAGCGTAAGAAGGACGATAAAAAAATCAGAGCCAGCTTGTGCTACGGCGCAAGCCTGATTTCGCAACAGCTTTGTTCGTCTCACTAAGCTAAACTTGACGAGCGCCATATAAGTCACTCAAAACCATTTACCCTGTGTATATATATAGAGCTCGTCAGCAGAAGACCAAATCAAACACAAAGTAAAGTACATAAGCACTTTATTTGTACAGTACCCTATTCAGTGTTCGTAGAATTCATTGTCCGCCGCCGCAAACTCTTCGTCGAGCGCACCCTCGACGTTGAAGACCTGCGTTACTGCTTCTTCTTCTTGCTCTTATGAGCGATTGCATTATCGCTTCGCAGCGCGGTGCGCTTCTTGATAAACCGCTTCTTCCACGACGTCTGGATCTTCTTTGGTCGCCTCATCCCCCATGTGCATGGCACAGAGTCGGAGAGTATTATGATCGCAGGTGGTTAGCCCTTGCAACGCGGAGCGGATGACGTTAAGAGCAGACGACAGTAGTTCTGTCGGCGACGCTGTTTGCTCAAACCCTGCGCCACACTCGCTCATGGAAACGCGCTTCGGGCTCTATGGGAGATTCACCGAAGTCTCTAACCTAAGAAAAAAATGCGACTTCCGCTCTTTTCTACCTTCAGTCTCAGAAAATACCCTGTTACCGTTGAACATGATATTATTATGGCTTTCTTCCCCAACGCACAACTCAATCCCCCTCCCTCTCTTCCACATACCCATTTTCTCGCCGCAGGACCATCTCGTCCTTCCCTCCACGTTCAGTGACCTTTAGTGGACCATTTGTCAAAGTAAACCTAAATCTGCCCCTGGGCATGACGGCGTAACCTGGAAACACCTTCGCAACTTGCCAAAACCTTCCCTTGTCTTACTTGACCGTGTTAACCGCTGCTCGTAAACTGGCAAAGTTCCTGAACATCTTAAGTTAGCTCTCATTTTCCCTATTCACAAACCCAAGAAGCCTGCTACCGGCCCAACTGACCTTACCAACCTCCGTCCCATCTCGCTCACTCCTGTCTTCTGCAAACTTATAGAACGGCTCACCAATAACCGTATCACCCTTACCCGGAATATGCCCAACCGTACTTTCTACATGCACAAACTGGCTTCCGCCCAAACCTCAGCACTCAAGATAGCCTCCGGCTATACCGCCGTGTTATCAATCGCTCCAATCATAACCACTCTCCTCCCGACCTGATGAGTTGACCTTCGAAGGGCTTTTGATCGCGTCAACTATAAATGCGCCGTACTAGAGGAACTGGCACACGCCTACCCAATCGCCCGGGCTCAAATATGAATCCACAATTTTCTGAACACCGGGCCAATATGAATTCAAGGATCTCACCCAGGCTGGACTCCTCGCACATACTACCTTGAACGCGCGGTACCGCGAGGATCCATACTTTCCCAATCCTATTTAACCTCTCCATGGTAAGGGTAGCTCGAAATATCGAACGTGACTCTGTTGCACGCTTCAAAAGATATGCAGACGACGTAACCACACGAACGAAATCAATCGCCTTTTCATGCCCCGAAGATATAAAAACCGGATTCCAAGCCGCAGCAAATAGCCTTCAATGGTCCTTGGCCACTCTTGGTCTCGAATTAGTCCCTGAAAAAACTTAATTCTTACCCGTATTTGGACACAGACCCGCTCCACGCTATGATCTTCCAACTCTTCTCGCCGGTATTCCTACAACCGCCAGTTTTTACCCCATGGGATTGCTAGGAATCCTAATGGAACAGAAAAAGTTGTATGATACCCTTCATAACAGCATAGATCAGAATGAGGTTTCGTTTGGGTTATTTCTTGATGTTAAGAAATGGTTCAATACTGTGAACCATGGTATACTCTGTACTAAATTATACCGTTACGGCTTCCGCGGACCATTTCTATCTCTGCTACAAAATTGCCTTCGGGATCGTTCTCAAGTGGTGTCACTTCGATCGGTGCCCAGTGATAGCATAAGACTTAAAAGATGAGTCCCGCAAGGGTCTATCTTGTCACCTCTTCTTTTTAATTTGTATGCTAATGACTTAGCTACTGTTATTAAAACTTCAGAAATTTATCAATACGCTGATGACACCTTGCTGGTTTCTGGCAACTCTGGTTATTCTCTCGCTCTCTCAAATCTTCAAGACGATGCAAGAAATGTTGCGGATTGGTTCCAAGCAAATTTAATAACAATCAACCCTGTAAAAAGTCGGCTGGTTTGTTTCCGAAATCGACAGAAAACAGTGCCGGATGACCGCTTCATTAAGATACACACATCGAATTGTATATCTTGTTCCTGTGCCCGTATATTCTCTGTCGAGTCTGTTAAATACCTACGTGTATATTTTGATGGAGATCTTTCGTGGAACACACACATGACTCCCATATGTAAAAAGCTTTGAAGTACTGCCTGTATGTTGTACAACTTAAAAGTGTTTCTGCCTTTCTGTGTTCGAAAAATTCTAGCTCAAACTTTGGGTTATAGTGTTCTTCGTTATGGCGTGTGCTGTTTTTTCAACTGCTCTGCTACCTGTAAAAAAACATCCCCCTCTCGAGGGGCACGATCAAATGCAGAGCATTTCCGCGGGGGCGCGCCTGCAAGTCGTATGGATTACGTATTGGTTGTTGTTGTTGTAATTGTTGTCTTCCAGCGTAGACATTGTCGATGAAGTCGATGGTGAAACGTGAAACGTGCCGTGAACTCCCTGCCGCGGCTATGACACAACGTGGCGCGACTGATGGCGCGGCTGCTCCGCTGGAGGTGGAGGCAGGGGGACTACACTAGTGGCAGGGGACGACGCCGATGGTGAAAAGCGTGAAATGTGCGGTGGCGATGCGTGCGCGGAGCGTGCGGTCACCTCTTCAGCTGCAGGCCGAAACAGGTCGTCCGTGAGGCCGTAGTGCACGAGCACGGCCGCGCGAAGGTCATCGTAGGGGGTTTCGCTGGGCGGTGGTAGGATGAGGACGCAGCGGAGCTCGAGCTGAAGCGTCTCCCAAAGCATGGAGTG
The DNA here is from genome assembly GCF_048455015.1 of Haemaphysalis longicornis. Taxonomy (NCBI): domain Eukaryota; kingdom Metazoa; phylum Arthropoda; class Arachnida; order Ixodida; family Ixodidae; genus Haemaphysalis; species Haemaphysalis longicornis. Next base: position 129,861,408 of record NW_027526445.1, on the reverse strand, counting down.
CTTGAACGGCTGTATTGTGACGTAGTTCAGCGAGAAGGTAGCCTGAACCTTGATAAACCAATCTCTGAGGTTGCGTGACTCGAACTCCGGTACGGGCGGGTCCCCCCACGTCGCCATGTCGGTGTGCCGCTGCAGGCCGGGTGACAGGCGCGGAAAGTCCGGGTCACCACTTTGTAGGAAGCAGGCGTGAAGCTGATGCGGCTTCCCACATTTATTTAGGTCGCGTAGGCCCGGTCAGAACGAGCGGCCACCCAGCTGCTGAGTCACGTTCCAACTGACTCTCGTGGAACTGCCCACGTGCCAGTCCAGTCCGCTGATGATGTTCGTGGTGCTGATGGGGACAATGGCGATGGTGTCGCTACAGTACCATAACTTACGCAGCCCAATCCTACGACCTCAACAAAACAGGCCATGAGAACACTTCAACATCTGCACAGAGCCACCCTTCTCGCCATCAGTGGGCTGCCAAAACGTACTTGTCTAGAAATTCTGCAAGCTGCAGTTGCTCTGCCCCCTCTTGGAAATTATTATTCAAGAGCAAGTAAATCAATCCCTTCATCAACGCCCAATTACTCATCAAGGTGCGCCATCGTCGCCTGGGATACACTCAAGCCACTACAACCCCACGACATCCCCCCGCCTCTGGCTCCGTGGAGCCGCCCTTCTGTTACGGACTCTACGGCCACCCATCCCGTCCCGCGTAACGCCCGACCCGTCCGGGCCCCGACGGCAGGCGCGTGGTTGCAGAAAGTGCCAACAGATGGCGAGCGCTACACGAACGCGGGAAAATTCAACTGAGTTCTACGCCCAGAGGGGTGTGAATTAAAAAACCTCGCTTGCCTTTTTATCCGCATGTTAGGAAAAAATACTGAAATTGATTTTTGGGCAATTGTATCAGCAGAATTTTCAAGCAAAAACAAATGCGATATATCAACTGGCTGTATTCCTATTGACGAATGTGTAAAAACACACTGACCCGCCACGGTGGCTCAGTGAGTGGCTAAGGCGTTGCGCTGCTGAGCCCGAGGTCGCGGGTTCGATTCCCGGCCGCGGCGGCCGCTTTTCTGATGGAGGCGAAAAGCAAAAACGCCCGTGTGTACGAGATGTCGGCGCACGTTAAAGATCCCCAGGTGGTCAAAATTAATCCGGAGCTCTCCTCTACGGTGCGCCTCATCGCCTCCGTTGCGTCGGCGCGTTAAACCCTACAATAAAATAAAAAATAAAAAAAACACAGTGTTTTCCGGAAATCCTCTGTCACGTCTCGATGCCGTTTATTGCAGGAACCAGAAAGATTCCAGCCGATGGCTGCGGCTAAAACATGGCGTCGGGTACGCTGCACCCTCTGGCGCGCCGGGACTTCGTCTTCGTCGTCTCCCATTCGTGGGCACGGGCACCCTAGCTCGGTACATAGCGTACCGATATGTAGCAAAACCATCAGACGCAACACACCCCCAGGGATGGACGACATAACCAACAAGCTTCTAACGAACTTGGATGATGACTCCATCATTGAACTCACCGCCCACCTCAACACGGTATGGAGGTCGGGCCAACTTCGGAAAGAATGGAAGACGGCAGAGGTGAGCCTTATTTCGAAGCCTGGAAGACCACAGAGCGCAGTGAACGTGTGTCCTATATCACTAACCTCGGGTTTGAGAAAGCTTCTAGAGAACGTCATCCACAAAAGGATACAGCAGTACCTCTAACAAAATAAGATGTTCCCACATACCATGTGTGGATTCGCAATCCCCTCTCCACGCAGGACATCCTTCAACTGAAGGAAGATGTAATGCTCAAAGCCTCGAGGGATAACCCGAAAGCCATCTTAGCGTTGGATTTGAAAGGGGCATTTGACATTGTCAGTCATACGGTCATACTTACACAACCGAATGGCCTTAACTGCGGGGAACGCACCTACAAATACATTCGAGACTTCCTCGATGGCCGAAAAGCCATTCTGAAGGTGGGACGTTTAAAGCCCAATGCAGTTTGTCTCGGCAACAAGGGCACACCCCAGGCTGCGGTACTGTCCCCCTTGCTTTTTAATATAGCTTTCGTCGGCCTCCCTCCGCTCCTGGCTGCCATAAAAGGCATACGCCATGGATTATATGGGGATGACATCACCCTAAGGGCCACTCATGGGTCAGTGGGAGATATGGAAACCAACCTACAACAGGCAGCCAGCGTTGTCAGGGAATACGCACGACAATGTGGCCTAGCGTGTGCACCGCAAAAATCTGAACTGCTGATCGTCTCACCGCGTAAGAAACTCCCTCTCGGGTCGCCAACCACCTTCCTGGAAGAGGATGGCCACCCTATTGTTCCAACTGACCAGGTGAGAATCTCGGGCGTTTTTTCTACAAGTGAATCGCTCCAACACCAAACTGCTGGACCGATTTGAGCACACCACGGAGCAAGTCTCCCACATGATCCGCAGGGTAAGCACAAAAACGAGAGGTATGCGAGAGGCGGTTGTGCTCTGGCTAGTCGAAGCCTTTGCATCTCTAGGGTTACTATATGTATGCTCTCGAAGGCTGAAAAGGACAAGGTAGAAGCTATCATACGCAAGCCATAAAGCTGGCGTTGGGACTACCTGCTAGCACATCGGCGCAGAAAATCTTACACTTATATATATAATACCTTGGATGAACTCCTCGAAGCTCCTCTTATTAACAAATTATTACGCCTCAGCTCCGCCTCCACCGGAAGAACAATTATGAACCAACTGTACCTGCGCTCACCGCTTCAACACCCCCAGGCCGATGCGACTCAGCTTCCGCATGAGATTCGCCAAGTCATTGATGTGGCTCCACTGCCCCGGAACTTGCATCCAACACACCACCAGGATCGCAGAGACACCATAGCAAAATCTATCTTCAAACGGCGCTGCCACAACTACATCACAGTGTACACAGACTCAACAGGAAGGAGAGCTATGACTACAGCTCAAGCCCTCCTCACAAGTGCGTAAATTCTTACCACCCATGCACTACAGCAAGAAGTGGCCATCGCCCTAGCAATTGCCCAAACCCCTGCAGAGATCGTTACTACGGACTGCCAACAAGCATGTAGAACTGTCTCGAACGGCTTCAGCTCACCGCTCGCCGCACAAACTCTACTGCAGCGCCCTCCACAACACCGCGTAAGAATCATTTGGGCTCCAACCCATGCCGACGTGCCCGGCAACGAAGCTGCCCACCAGCATGCCCGAGATCTGATACACGGGGCTAGTCAGGAGTTCGGTGAGCAGTGGCGTGTCTGTTCCCTCTTGTCCTTCAAAGAAATCACGCAGCACTACCGCCTGCTGCGAACAATGTACCTTCCTCCACCCAAGAACCTCGCAAAGGAACAAGTACGCCACCTTCGAGGCATCCAAACACCTTTCCTCACCCAACTATAGCCCACATTCTGGCCCCCGCCCTGTACTCCTCGCAATGTCACTTCTTAGAGGCTCTGGGCACCCTTTACCATATTATGTGGGGCTGTGATAAAAGCCCCAACCTCACCCCTCCCCTCGCTCTTCCCCTCCTTGAGCACTGGGAGAGAGCACTGTTCATCTCGGACCCTGACGACCAGCTTTGTCTGGCGAAGAGAGCCCAAGAAGCCGGATGGTCTTAAGGGGTCCTGAAATAAGGACTCTTCCCCTGGGCTAACTGCTTCATGGGTACGTTTATTCCTCCTCATCCTCATTTTCGCCAAATGAGCCAAGTGGTTCTCGCTCAACAATGTGGAGCAAAGCACTTCATAATATCGTGGAGGGTTAATTCGAAACTCCATAACTGACCAACTGGCCGGAGGTGCCGCTCTCCCCAAAGTGCAGCAGGCCGCCATCTGAGGGGGAGAAATACAGAAAGGCTCCCACTTCCCCTCCCTCCTTTCACCCATTTTAAGGCAAAATAAAGTTACTATCATCATCATCATCATCGTTACTCACCACTATCGTCAACATCATTACCCACCCTCGTCGTTGTCTTCCTCGTCATCATCATCAAAGAGGAGATTATGAAGCCAGGTTAATGAAACAGTTTCCCATATATGACATATTCGGTACGGCAGCATACAACCAGCACAGTGCGGGACTAAGCAAGCTCAACGCGCCGTTCTAGTGTTTACCAATCAGGGACAAGGCCCTGGCGAATAGGGCGCGCTTGCACGCGGCGCTATTGAAACAAGAAAAACGACGAGAAAGAAGGGTATACAAGGAAACTCTTTTGCCCTGCATCCAACCATAACCCGTCAAATGCAAATTTTGCATACCGGGCACTCTGAATCACTTGGTATTTGAGTGCTAGCAATCCCGAAACCCTCACCCTAATCCCAACCCTACCTTGAGCTACCTATGAGAGGTGGAGCTTCGGACCACGTCCGACCTCTCAGACCAGCGACGATTGGGGGAGAGGGCACAGATGGTGAGCACGCTCCAAGGCATCCCGGATGCCTCATAACAGAGCCTCGACTGCCGCCAATAAAGTTTATTCATCATCATTTCCAACAACCGATGGAAGGCCGATTCCCTGACTGGGTATGTGCCACACTCAAAGCAACATCAACAACAAAGCACGCAGAAGAATTCGAAGAACGGGTGTCTGGTGGCTTAATGGCGACGCTCCCACGACGCTCTCCCTCCCGGAGACACCTCCTGTTGGCGTTGATGGGCGCCGCGGCGTCCTTTCTGGGCTCGTCGCGCGCCGAGATGTTCACGTCCATCGCGCACCTTCGCTTCTTTCAGGACACCGAGAAGCAGGCGGCGCTGGGCCTGGCGGAGTACCTGGAGCGCGAGCAGGACTGGCTTCAGTTCTACGGCGCAATGCTTGAAAACATGCGGGCCCTGGAGGACCTAGGCCATGACGACGACGACCGTCTGTAAGTCAACCGGTCTTGGCGATGCCTTCCGACCTCGCGAGAACGTACCTCTTACGTTGCTCTTTACGCGCTTAGAGGTAGTGTCTATTAACCCGGCAGCCATGATAATAACAGTCAGAAATTTCTCACGGCAGTCGCCTCTTACTGGCTAAGGACGCTACCCGAAGATTCTATGGGGTAAATATTCCCTAAAAAGCCACGTTTGCAGCTGTTCCTGTAGCGCTGTGGAATAGTACTTGGTTTTTAACGAGAAAGCTCCTGTTCGAGTCGCACATTGCGGTGCTTTTTTTTTTAGCTTTCGAATTTTTTCGGTCATAGGGACTTTTTGATGCTTTTTTACTCTGGTTTTTACTATATCAAGAGGTCGACGTACAGGATTTCTAGAATGGGTTGAATTACGTTTAATATAGGTTGTGTTCTGTGTCGTTGGGCTGGGTTAGATTAGGTTTGTTCAAGTTTGGCTGGATTTGGGTAGGTTATGACGCGTTCGATTAGGTTACGTTAGGTTCGGTGAGGTTATGTTACGTTGGGACGTAATATCATTCAGCAAATTTTAGTCCAGCCAGCTTTTATCGAAACTGCCGTGAGATTTACGTAGCCGCGCTTAGAGGAGTAATGACACGAAATTTTCGTGTTATATTTCTTGCGCTGCTATGGGTGCCTACCAACCCAGTAATAATATGTGGCACATTACATGGTCCATCGCAGCGTAAACAATTGTTTACAAACTCGTGCATCTGCGTCAGTTTTGGTTTTGACCAAACAAACACCGAGGCGGTCGCCCTGACAAGAGCATACCTGTTCTCGTCGCACTACGGCTGACGCGCGCGCGTGGGTCATGACCGGTTACTGTCGAACTCAACCGGACAGCATCACGTCAGTTCCAAAACTGTGACGTGATGCACAAGCCAAAGCAGCGCGCGCCAACAGCAGCCACTGCGTTGGGTACGTCACGGGAGCCGCGGCGTCGGCACTTTGGGGGCAAGGCACTCAATGTGTCATTCTGATGCCGATGCTGAAAGGGAATTCGATCTGAGCTTTCGGGTGCGTGCAAAGGCTAAAATTGATTTAAAATATGTTATACCGAACGCTTATGGTTTAAACTTCCTGGGTGTTGTCTCCATACACAACGGAGGCTTTACATATTGTCCTCTCAACTTCGAAAGTATTTTTATGGGGCTATAAGCGAGGACACCCGCCTAACATTTTGTAAGGCTTAAATGAGCCGTGAAGACTGAATGCAAGCTTAATTCCATAAACAATGCTTTGGCCCGACAGCAATGATACACGTTTAACGCCGACAACAATAATGCAGTAAAGGCTCGTTAATTCGAACTTGAAGGGTACCTTAAAAATGTTCGAATTACTCGGAGTTCCAATAAGTGGGAGGGCGCTAGAATGAATGGAAATCGCGCCACACTGCACGCGCAGAACACGAAGCAGCCACCTCTGGACTCGTTATTGCGAATTAGGCCCTACTACATGTTTGCGGCAGGTGATTTCGTAAATAATGTTCCGTAAATAATAATGGCATGCGCCCGAGCACTGGCGCGGTTGCGCGGCGCCCTCTGCAGATGTGAAATAAGCTGTTGCAGGAGCGTAGCGAAAGTTGCGCAGGAGTTCGGTGTAAAGCGGTGCATAGGTGTATATTGGTTTTTACTGAGGTATTTGACACAGGGCCGCATTCTTATAGTGGCATCAAACTGCTTACCAATACAATACACCTGAAAAAATGTCGTCTCCGCAAGAGACCTTTGGTTAACCGAGAAGCCAACTTTAAAAGGACTTGATGTGTAGCGGAGTTGCTAAAACAATCTCTTCAACCATGAATACTCACTTGAGAGCTTCTGCATTTTTTTTTCTCCTGGGGCTTTCAGTGTGTCGGTCATGCTAAACGAGGAACTTGTGCGTGAGTTCACAGCTACGTGTTCGCACTCGAGTGCTAACGATCATGCGCGAATTGGCCGATTCTGGTTTTTCGGTATTACATAGCACCTTCTTTCCTTTTCGTAAGACGCGAGAGGTTTCTTACCAACTCTATACCAGTGAAGTGACCTGCATAGCCCTGGCGAATCGCCTCTTCGAGGCGTTCCATTTTCATCGATTGTATCACTATCATCATCACCGTGGCGCCGCATTACTTTCGTGACATACGTTTTAGGGGCGACTATGACTTTCATTGTTCCCTGAAACTCACACGTCCACAAGCATAGCTCCTATTCAAGCCGGAGTAATGTTTTGGGGAGTTAAGAGTTGCGGAGTAGTTTATTAAAATATGTCCTTTTCCCACTAAGGCGGCCACGCTGTATAAACGCTGGAAGCTCTATTCGTACTGTTTTGAAGGTTCTTCGGCATGCTGACTGTTTACGAACGAATTCGGAGAAGAGGCGTTGTTTCAACACCGAATCGCCGCACAAGTTTCGTAACTTAAGTTTTGTGCGATGAACGTGCTTGGCTGGGAGGACGTAAATATATTTCCTTCAAGAGGAGTGTCCTTCCCGCTGCACACTTTACAGGAAAATCTTTAGGGCCATTCGAAGAGGTGCAGAGCGTCATACGTGTGAACGCCCGTGTCACGGGAAAACGAAATGATTCGCCATGTTTAAATTTTCAAAGGGGATGAGTGGTTTGCGTAAGGGGTAACATTGTTGTAGGCTCTCTAGAGGGAGCCACTCAATGCAAGGTTCTGGCCTTTCAGAGGCGTTATACCAAGCGCGTACAATACTTTCCCAGTGTTCTGGAAGATTTAAATGTAGCTCACAGGTTTAATTCGTGCCGCATGGCAAGCGATAACATTTGGTGACAGAAAACGAACGCAATCTACTCACATGGTACAAAAAAGAAAAACGTTTACCTGGGCGGCTGCTGTGGAGACTAACTCTGAGGTGGACGTTAATTTAGGTTACTTTTATGTTGAGCAGGAACTTCTCAAAGCAATGCTTCATCGCCTTCTCCTTTCTTCTCGAAAAGGAGATTACACTGTCCGGTGTGAAAGAACGGGATCACATTTTGAAGGAGGCGGTCTTCCCTTTTAATGTACTTCAAACTTTGACTGCTGACGACACGCCGAACGAGGCCGGTTTTGGGAAACACGCCTTTATTACCCCATGTTAGGTACACACGCAAGGATGCGAGACCACCCCCAGTCTAAAATCACAACAGGAATACCGCAAAAACTAACAAGAAGTCCTGCCGTACGACAAAAAAAAATTGTTGTGACAACAGAAGTCTTGTTGTTACGACAAACCCATATGTTGTTACGACACACATTTCTGTCGTAACGACAAAGTCAATTTTCTTAACGATAAAATTCCTGTCGTCAAAACAGAACTGCCATTCCCGCTACTCTTCACAATGGGCAATAACCATCAAATTATGTGCAACTACTGATAAAACATCGGGATCACGACAAGACAGGAATTCTGCACGGCGGAACATCAAAATCAGGACAGCAATACGAAACACGACAGAACATCAGAATCCCCACACGACAAGAATACGACAAGACGACAATACGACACGCGAAAATACGACAAAACTACAGAAAGTTTTTCTGTCGTCGTTTGCGACTGGGCCCTGCATGATTGAGTGGCCCTTGTGACCAGAGCCTAAAGTGATGCGATCAGGAGCAAATGCTTAGCGAGGCGTTTCATAGGTTGCAACATTTTCCCACCCCCGCTGTTTGATGGACCCATTTCAGAGTGGGAAAGGAGCGCCTCCTGCTGACCTACGCGCGTATCACGTGGCTGGCGGGGAGTTGGCCGAGGTTGGTGTCGCAGCACGTCGCTGCGAGCGCTGCCAGCAGGCACCAGTTGTTAGAGCCTCCTGGTACTGAGACGAGCCCGTGGCCCACCGACGAGGACCTGGCGGGCTCAGCCGTTGGCATCTGCCGCCTGCAGCACACGTATGGCCTCAGCGCGCAGGAGATGGCAGAGCTCAGGAGGTGCGCCGCCTTCTCGTTCTCCCTGTGGCCTGTATGTATGTATGTATGTACGTACGTACGTACGTACGTATGTATGTATGTATGTATGTATGTATGTATGTATGTATGTATGTATGTATGTATGTATGTATGTATGTATGTATGTATGTATGTATGTACTATTATGAGCAATATGAAACTGAACACAGGAACGCATAGAAAACACCCTCAGACCCAGCTATGCGTGATACGCAGCGGCCGCCGTCGGAAACAAAGTGGAAAGGGGGACGCTGTTCTAACAACTGTTCCCATTCCCGCCAGCGTCTTATCGGCTCTGCGACGATACCATATTATCGGCGAAATGACGTTAGCTGCTGCTTTGTAGAAATCCCAGCGTGGTGGGAGTGCCAGCAGTTAGTGGAAGAGCGCACTCCTTCCCCCTTTGATTTTAACAGCGCCACCCGCGTATCGCTCCGAGTCTGTTTCGAGGCTGTTTGCCACGCGTTCCTGTGTTCCCTTTCATATTGCTCACAATAGTACGTGTGTATGTATGTATGTATGTATGTATGTATGTATGTATGTATGTATGTATGTATGTATGTATGTATGTATGTGTGCATGTATGTATGTATGTATGTATGTATGTATGTATGTATGTATGTATGTATGTATGTATGTATGTATGTATGTTAAAGCTGAAAGTTAGGCTAGTTGGTGTTGACGGCGTTGGCATATTACCAGCTAAAAACACACGGACCATGAAGCAGACAGGACAATATGTTTTCATGTCTGTCTGTCTGCCTGCGCAGCCCGTTTGATCCCGAGATTGTTAGCTATAGCCGACATCGGCAGAAGACTCGTCGACGAACCAAGCTAGCCGCAAGAAACGCTTTTTCGCCCTGATTTAAAGAATGACTGCGGCTTAGCTCAGCTTGCCCTGAATATGCAAAGCGAAAGCTTGGCTTAACCTCGTTAGGTATTGTTTCCACTAGGCTATCCTTTAATTTACCTTCAATTACTATATTATTCGTCCAAATGCTGCTTTGGTCTGCGGTTGTGGTCCCACTTCCGGCGTTTTCCGAGCCAAATGGCTCGATCTGCCTCAGTCTCCGACGCTAGCTTCGCGCTTTTGGCATTCCGAACCATCTCTAGGGAAGCAGCTCGCCGTACGATATCCGTGGGGTGGTGAGACATCACTTGCCGACGACGGCTCAAAGCCTCCATCACCCACGCAACGCTCAGAGAAAACGACCCGGCCTCGCCCTCATCCATGACCAAGATCGCATGCGCGCGGGAAGTCACGTGGTCAGGCGCGAACTAGCTGCAGAAAGCGCATGCGCGAAGCGGGCAGCGGCTGCAGCGGCTTGAAAACGCGGCCGTCGGTGGAGCTCGGCCCGTCGAGTCACGTGATGCGTGGCCAAGGTTACGGCGCAGCAGCGGTCAAATGAAGGTCAAAGTCCCCGCGACGGCCCAACCGCTCGAAGAGATTAGTAAAACTTTGCTTTAAAAGATTACGCTCAAAGATCCTTTCAAGCAAGGCTAAAATGGGGGATAGTTGGTTCTGCATCTTCTTGAACCGCGCTGTTTTAAAAGAGGACCAGGAAAGAGCACACAGGTGCTCTTTCCTTGTCCTGTTTTAAAACAGCGCGGTTCAAGAAGATCCTCTCAAGCTATGTTGATACAGACGATGAGTTTAACCGAGGTGAGCTGGCCAGCCATAGTTTAGAGGGTAGCAAGGTTATGGCGCCGCTATCAAGCATGTTTTGGGAAGGAAACTCACTATGAATGCATGTTTCAGGTGGCTGCTCTTGAAAAGAGGGTGCGTACAAAGCGCGCAGTGAATTGTGAGCATTGGTCCAACCTGCAGCCATGACAGAGCCGAGATGCGGCCGCTCTTTCTAGAAAATTGGCGTCACAAGATCGGCAGTGTTGTGAACAGCATGGTGGTTGCTTGAAGGGCTTAAGATATGCCGTCTTGCGACGGCACTTGTGTGAAGATGGTTCTGCACATAAAAAAAAGAGAAAATTACTACAGGGGAGTCGCTATTCCTGTTACTGCTTACTTTAGGAAGATTGTGGATTTTATGTTATTGATTTATATAATCTGGACAAATTGCTCCTACTTCAGAAGAAACCAGTCAGAGTAATAGCAAACCTGCCATATAACTCTCATACGCATGAGCTTTTTCAGCGATTTAAGGTTCTTAAGGCTACAAATTACTATAAATATCGTCTCACGCAATCATACATTACTGCCGTAAAGCGTCAGAATAATTTTTACAGTGAACTAGCGAGATTGAAACAAAACACTCCGACTTACCTTACTCGGCACCCAGATGCATGGTACACACCGACCCCACATAATAATTATGCCATGCCATCGATCGGTTACACCCTACCAACGGTATTAAATGATCTTGCCACGAAGTCAACTGATAGTTTGTCGTTTTCCAAAAACAAGTTGACAGAAATGTTTATATAATTTGTCCGTGATTGGTTAGTAATCATTCTTCATAGCTTGCCTTTGTAGCCTCCGGTGTTGCAACTTTGCACCCTTGTAGCTAGGCTGTTTTTTGTATCCCTGTATAAGTAACTTTTTTTTTTGTTGAAACCCTTGCGCCTGTTTCAGACTGTACTTCTGTAGTCCTATTGGATTGTAAAAATACGTACAATTGTGTAACATGTATATACCCTTGTACGTGCTGTTTGGTATTTTACCCACCGCTGCTGTCACAAACGGGGCAGCCGCCACGTCAAGCTGTCACTCAGCTTTCTGCGGCCGCTCCATCCTTGTACAAAAGGAAAATAAAACTTTATTATTATTATTATTATAACAAGTTTCAAACCCTTAAGCACTTGATATATCCCATTTCGACTGAACATGATTAATCGATTGATTAATTGTGTTCAGTTCAACGACCTTCAGTTCAAGCGGGATATATTGCATTCGAAGGCTTTGAAAAATTGATACATGAATTCAGTTTCTTAAAATCTTCAATCACACTAGAGCAGTGTTTCCAAATGCGGGTCCGCGGACCTCAAAGGGTCCGTGAGGACACCACAGGGGGTCTGTCTGTCTACGACACTCCCCTTTTCGTTCTTCTTGCCAAACCTAGCCACCAGGGGGAGAAAGTGGCTTTGCCGCATGACCCTACAACTTTCCCGCATAGCAGGTACTGCACAAACGTCGGACACACAAAAGGCGGGCGTAGAGATACATGAGTGGGCATCGTTAGCTGCGAGAGTAAATTGTCTGACATCATGACGACTACGAAGACGGTTCATCGCGGGGTCCTCTACCACTTTTTCTAAGCACTGAATGCGTCCTCGGCACGATAATGGTTGACAACCACTGCGCTAGAGAAGCGCGAACAAGTTAATTAATTGATGGATTGATTGAATAATTGATTGATCGATTGATTTGATCGATCGATTGATTGTTTGATTGTTTTTTATTGTTTGATTGCTTGTTTGTTTGTTTGCTTGTTTGTTTGTTTGTTTGTTTGTTTGTTTGATTGTTTGTTTGTTTGTTTGATTGATTGTTTGTTTGTTTGATTATTTGATTGTTTGTTTGTTTGATCGGTGTTTGATTGTTTGTTTGTTTGTTTGATTGATCGATTGATTGATTGATTGTTTGTTTGATTGATCGATTGATTGATTGATTGTTCGTTTCTTTGATTGTTTGTTTGATTGATTGTTTGTTTGTTTGCTGAATTGATTGATTGCTTGATTGATTGATTGATTGATTGTTTGTTTGATTGATTATTTGATTGATTGATTGTTTTTTGATTGATTGATTGATTGATTGATCGGGTGATTGATTGATCGATCGATTGATTGATCGATTGATTGATTGATCGGGTGATTGATTTATTGACGTGACTCACTCCATTGCGAAGCCCCTTGCTGAACCTGACGGCGCACGACCGACACGAGGTGGCACGGCATTGCTGGGACGGGGACGATGCTGGCAGCGCCCTAGGATGGTGGACCTCGAGCCTGGACGCCCTGGAGGAAGAAGGGCACGAACCCACCGACAACCGCGAGGCCATCCTGGACTCCATGGCTGACATCAGCCGGCGCGTCCAGAACGAGGGCGCCGCCTACCGCCTCCTGTCGGCCCTGCACGATGGAGCGCCGACGCACGTGTGAGTGAGAGCAGGCAGCAAAAACAAACGTTTGGTCGGCTATGCAGTGGAAACTCATTTTAATGAGCACTGAGGCTTGAGCTCAAAGCAAATGTGTCTGGACGTGGCGGACACTCCCCATGGAGCCACGGCCCACCATCAACGACTATGACGACGAGGAACACGCTGTGTACGGGGCGAAGCAAGCCTAGGCTCCGTTATTGCCGCTTGTAAATAGATCCTCTCATCTCCTAACAAATACAAATGTCTATCATCAGCCATAGTTTGAAACATCTGCTCTGTCGCCACGTTACACGAAGTACTGATGTTATCAGTCATCGAAAGAGCCATGTCGCCACGTTACACGAAGTACTGATGTTATCAGTCATCGAAAGAGCCATGCCGCCGTACTCCCGTTAGCAAAAGCAGACCGACTAAATGTATCATTACATGCTCGCATAGTGTAGACGCTGCTGTAAATGGTACATAAGGTCAGTTCTCCTGCAACCTTTAAAGGGATAGTCGACCTATTCTTGTGGAGCATATGCTCTCTATGCCTAGGGAAAGCGCCTCACTTAAAAACAATTGGCGCAGCTTGTACTAGTGGTGCAAGGCAGGAGAAACAGCTGTGCTGGGGGTCGACTTAGCTTTTCTCCCCACATTAACACCGGATCCCAGGAGAGAGGGAGCGGTCGGACCCCAGCAGTGCAAAGCCGTTTTGGACGGCACTGTAACGTAAATGCCACTAAAGCATGTACAGTGTTTTATTCACTAGCAGTCTGCGGCATTCCTCTCGTTGTGTATACGATGGCGCAGCCGCGTTGGGCGAATACTCTTGTGGCGCGTCCTCGCCTCGGTAGACCTCAACTTCTTCGCCAGCTGGTCCGGTGGCCGTCTCCACGTATGAATTGAGAAAAGATGGCTTGTCAGATTCGTCGTCATCGTCGCCAACGCGTAGCGCGCCTGTCGCTACAAGATGACGACGACCAAGGCGGAAGCTCCTCACGTGTCGTATACGCCCACGCGCAAGCCTGGACGACGCCAAGAGGTCGCATCGATGCCCGCTCTCACATGACCTCGGGGTTTTCTATCTACACCGGACTAATTTGTGCCGGCCGAAACACATCTACAGTTAAAACCCTGTGCTGAAACTGTTTTACAACCGTAAGTTCGCCGTTGCAGGAAAAAATAGTGAGAAACTGCCGAGTGTTCGGGAGTACGTGCTTCGCGGTGACCGCCGAGTCCCCGGCTCGCGCAGGGGCTTACAAAAATTTGTCCCGCCTCCCCTCGCGGGAACCCCTGTGTAGATGCGACGCATAGGGGGTTCCGTTGTTGTTTCCGTTAGGTTGATTCTCCCATCGCGTGAAACGTGCCGTGAACCCCCTGCCGCGGCAATGACGCAACGTGGCGCGGCTATGACGCAACACAATCCAACACAATCCACTTTAATCCAATCCAATCAACACCCAATCCAATCCAATCCAATCCAATCCAATCCAAGCCAAGCCAAGCCAAGCCAATCGAATCCAATCCAATGACCCTCGCGAGAGAGTGTTCGCTATCGGAGAGGAGAGGGGGTGAGCGGCGGAGAGCGCAGCTCGCGCGGCGAGGAGAATGGGGGAGGGGTGTGGACGGACAACAACGCCGTATGGAGGGACAAGGCGTGTGAATGAGATGCAGCCGCGTCTAAAAGCCGTTCAGAGCGGCCGCCGCATTCTCTAGAAGCCATTATGTATAATTGGAGACAGGGCTACGAGTGTGCCACTCCTTCCCGAGACGACTTGCAGATTACGCCACCGCTGCCTCGAGCCGATGACGAAGAGCTGGTGGAAGTCTACACTGCTGAGGATGACTTCGCATTGACCACTCGCCGCGAAGAAGACGACGACCGCTTCGGTGCTAATGACGACGATTGCTAGTCCCGAAACTATGCAAATGAACAATGGTACTGAAGCTAAATTACCGAGCTTAAAGTTCCGAGAGAACACCCCCGCACGAGACATCGCCGACCCCTTCTTTAAAGGTGAAATATTCTATTTACTAAAAGGCCCCGAAGATCGCCCACCCCTTAAAACCAATTGCTTTACCACCGATAAGTGAGGAAAATAAACGCGAATCCTATATTCATGTGTTGATGCGGTCACGTCTTTGTCCTTGCCGCACTGGACCCGAAGGTTCACCCGTCCCGCATCTTTCACTCGATATCTCTGTACTTTGGATGGTCGTTCTTTCGTAACTTTATGGCATGTGTACGGCAATGCTCATCTACCACAGCTTCGCCAGTCAAGTCGAGCGCGGGAGCGCACGCTTCCCTGAATTTTTCACTCATATTGCCCTACGTTTAAAACACGAATTACTAAATCTACAAGTCTTCAGTATGCTGTCGAGAGGAATGCTGGCAAACAACAGTGAGTTGCGATTCAACATACTTCTCTCTGTACGTGATATCAAAACAGGCATTTAAATCTAGTCATCCGCTAGAACAATATTAAAATGTAATTTTCCTATATCCTTTACGAGGTTTCTGAATCACGCACCAAAACTGACTAAACTATTTGTATACTTACGATAGTGCCCCGTTTATACACTACACAAAGCCACCTCTTAGATTTTGGAAAGTTCAGCGCCAAATTGGAATCATTACCGCCAGTATGTCTAGAAATTCCTTGTGATTACCCCAGTATAAAACGCTGGCTTTAATATGAGCCAGAGGACATTCAATCCACAAAAAGTGGTTGGCTTTTCCTGAAGTGCTAGTCTGGGAGGTGTCTTGGCGGAATAATTTTGAAAGGATGTCGTTCGTCCTAGTTTTTATAAATTGCGTTCTCGTTGTTATCGATCCGCAGGCGCGACACGCTTGTCGAAGCGGTGCTCGACGACGAGGCGGTGAAGAACTCGGAAGTTGCGATGGACGCCATGAAGTTTGAGAAACTTTGTTCGTCCAACCGCACGGGACTCGAAAGACGCTCCCCCACCGACCGACTTCGCTGCACTATCCTGCACATCACTGGGGTCAGTGACACTTCGTTCTCACGGCGACCAATACCGCGCGAGCTGAAAACTTACACAACAGCAACTCACCGAAACCCATTGGCGTTAACACACTTTCCGAACGCTCTTAAGCTAGTCAAGAACTAAACACGGGCACAAGTACGCTACTAATGATTATGTGTTCCGTACTTAAGGTGTAACGGTATTGTTCCAATTATATCAGTTGCTACAATCAGGTGGTAACCACAGGATGCACGGCGACCTCTCTACTACCTTGAGCTCGCTGAATGTCTACACGGGTGGATGCCTACCCGCGTGAAGCTGCCGAGTGATACCTTCACGTAGGGCTCCATAAGAATTTTTTAGAAATCCACCTTCGATATATGTGCCAGGGCTACTTTCAAGGAAGTTGAGGAGAAGGTGTTTTCCGGTATTTACTTCGTACATGAAATGCCTTTAGAAACAGCGCCTACGCTTTGCATTTGAGTGCTGTGCTGCTCCGCGCCATATTTTTGCTATTAAGGCGGCTTATTCATGGCGCAGGACGCTATGCTTCGGTGGCGCCCCCTGCACGTGGAATTCCTGAGCGAAGAGCCACGCATCGCCCTGGTGCACAACTTCCTGACCGGCCGCGAGCAGCGTGTCCTGAAGCAACTGGCAGAGCCTCTCCTCGAAAGGGCCGCCGTCCTTAAAGGGAACAACACGTATCTCCCGTCAAAGACACGCATTACCAAGGTATACTCTGCGCCAGTGTAGCGTGAGAAGCTGCATAGCGGAAACAGGCCTCTGTGAACATGGATAACCAGCAGAGATATTAGAACACTACGTAGAGGTGTCAGAGAGTTCAACTGGAAGACATGCGCAAAGTTTGCATCTCTTGAACAAGTGACGGCGGTCATCTCTAGAATATTTCAGTGCACGCATACTTCACACCTGTATTTTGACTCCACTGATCCAGGAAGCTCCTTTCCTGTCCCTAACCGCTAAACCTACACTGCTTGCTTCCATGGCCCGTTGAGTATAATTCACTTTCCTTTCCTGTTTTAGTATGACGCGGAGGCAAAGCAAACCCGCGGGTGTCTTTGGGAGCATACATGCAGTGTAAGCACGACAGCTTGAACAAGCGCACCCCCGCTGAAACTATCCCCTTCTCCTGCACTTTCTGTGCCCACCTGTCTCCCACCCATGCAGGTGGGGTGGCTGGCGGACGAGGAACACCCGCTGGTGTTCCGCGTGAGCGCGGCCGTGTCCGCGGTGACCGGCATGGACGTCGCTTGCGCCGAGGATCTGCAGGTGGGGAACTATGGAGTGGGCGGCCACTATTCGCCGCACCCCGACTACGGCGAGCCCGAGGAACCCGCGGAAACCAGGGACAGCGTGACGGGACAACGTGCCGCCACCTGGCTTATGTACCTGTCCGACGTGCGGCGGGGAGGGAGTACCGTCTTCCCCGAACTGGAACTACAGGTTTGTGCAGCCCTTTCTGTTGGTGAAAACCAGCAGTAATCGGTGCCACATTTACAGAATGTTTTAATGTAAAAGCATTAGATGACTCGGTGGGAGGCAGTGGGCAGAACCTCAAAAGTAAGGCAATTCTGGTAGGAAGATTGCAAAAGTAGCAGAGGTGGGCAGCACGGCACGTAAGGAGAGTTTTTCTTTTTTTTGGTGCGCGACAACTCATTGATAAAGAAGGCCATGCTATGAGTAATGCTGCATGCACGGTGTCGCTGTCCACTGAGTGTGCCGTGAAAGATGCGCCGTGAGAATAATTTGACCGCAATAGCTTGCACTGTCCGCAGGTGGAGGCGAAAGCTGGCCGTGCCCTTTTCTGGATCAACCTGCTGCCAGAGCAAAAACACGGATTCCACTTCGAGCATCGCTTCAAGTACGGCCTGCTGAGTGAGGGGGACAGCCGCACGACACACGGTGCCTGCCCCGTGCTCGTTGGTTCCAAGTGGATTGCAACCAAGTGGATACACGAACTGGGCCAGACCAGAATTCCTTTCGACTGGCCCGGAGGGGTTCACTAGAGAATCGGCAATTACCCGCCGTGCACGCATGCGCAGATGATGCCCCGCCTGTGTTCTCCTCTTCATATTACCGAATATTGTACACGCAGCCTGAGAAAAGTGGCCGGTGGGGAGCGTCAAGTTGCCAGGAAGTTTCCTGTTGGACGGACACTTCCGGTCAACGGGACACTTCCACTTCGAGCCTTTAGTGTAATTAGTTTGTTCCTATTAAGATGGCCTGGGAGGATTAAATGTGTCGTCGAAGATTTTATTTATTACCGGTAGTGCAAAAACTATGCTACTAACGCTACAACTACCATCACCATTACCACCATTGCAATCATGCAAAATTAAACGAATATTAATCATAACCCGATGCAAGTTGATGTGGTCCCCGCCGATGTCTTCGGCCGATGGCGACTAAAACCTACAACCGGTATCATTGGTATCATGGCAGTTGTCCATTTTTTACCCCTACTCTGTAAACTAAGAGAGCAGCTCACCAATACCCGACCCCAGTTCTGTCTTGTATACGCTCAACCATTGCTTTACCCATCGTAAACCGGCTTTCACCCTCATCTCGGTACACACGACTGGCTGCGGCTTCTTCGACGTGTTATCAATCCCTCAGCAAGGCGTCGTGGCCTATCAGACTACGTTTTAGCTGTCGACATCCGCAGGGTATTCTGCCGAGTGAGCCAAACCGCTATAAAAGAGGAATTAGCCCAAGCGTTTCCCAGCCAAACACACAAGACTGAATGCGCCACTTTCTGCGGAGTATACCCTTAAAATATTAACGCTGCTAATTACGGCACTGGAAAAAGCCGCTGCAATTCCTCCCATAGATTTGATAATGAAAGAAACTGGAGCGCAAGCTGACTTCAATCGGACTCTAACCCCACAAGGGCTGGCACTCTCAGATCGAGACAACCAACGACCCATCCAGGTACGCAACCTGATGATCCCGATAGCTCCACGGGCTCCGCGATGCGTAAACAGCGCCTACAAAAGCTGGACCGCTCCTGTCTATCCGGGAAGATTGGCGGTGCCAGTGTCAGGAACCACACCGTCCGTCTGGCCTGACACTGCTCGGAGAATCTAGACCTCAGCGGCACAGCTATTCTCAATCTTGCCCACATCACGCCATCGGAGACTGAGCTCCACGCCGTCATCTATACCCTTCACCACGCAAGCTTTGACGCCTCGCGGATGCCCTCATCCCACTTTCGTATCGCCCCGGACTCCGTCGGCGTAATTCGAGAATTCAGACGCCCATCCTCTCTCAACCCCCTCACACACCGGACTCCGTCGGCGTAATTCGAGAATTCAGACGCCCATCCTCTCTCAACCCCCTCACACAGCAAATCCTGACACATGTTGCCATACTACGTCGCAACGGCGTATCTGTATTGGGTTTCCGTCCACGAATCAGCTTGCACGGGTAACACAGGCGGCTGAGTGCGCGGCACAGTAGAGCAGTATCATTACACCTCCGCTTGTTCCTAGTACGTCGTTTCCGACATCGCTACCTCCTTCCGTGCAGTTAACCTCGACATAAACGCTACATCACTGCCACTTCTCGAGGATACTTAAAGAAGCCATAAAGACAAAATACAAGTTGGGTTTATTAGAAAGACTGCTAAGTCCCGATAGCAATGATACCAATATCATCGCAATGTTCGAACAAATAACGGAGATATTAAAGAAAACGTGTGAAGCAGTCGCGACCCCCTAGCCAATTTCCCGGAACTTTTCTATAACGTCACGGAACCTTGTTTGTGCGATTGGCGGCCGTCTAACTGCCCTGTCGCGACGACACATGACTGGATGTCTGTAAAGGGGCCTCTAGTTCCATTTGACCACATCACTTGAATGCTAACGTGCAGTTAACGCACTGAAAATTATGCTTTATTGTTGGCCCGTATGACGTCATCCTTGGTCATAACACGTCACTGTGGCGCAAAATTTGAAATTTTTAAATACTTCTGGCTTTTTTTTTTGTTAAAAAACACCTTTTGTGGCTGTAATGGAGCTGAGTGAGATACTTATTCCTAGTTCTTTCAAATTAAACAAAGTTGTATTTTGTCTTCATGGCTCCTTTAACCGGAATTCTCCGCTTCCACGAGCTTATCAACAAGCTCCTCGCAAATGCCTGTACTCCCTGCACATTACACAAAAATAGTTCTCACCGAACCTTCCTCTTAAACGGACACTGAAGACAAGATCCCAGTGGCTCTATATCGATAGATTAGCTCACCGACAACACGGACATACCACTTCTTTACGTAGCTTTTTTTGTAAAATAAGGTAGAATATAGCGAGAATGGGAATACAGGTGAGGCCGCAACCGGTGAACTTGCACTGAAAGTGGTTAAAACGTCTGGCATGCAAACATTTTTCCTGTCTACGGCTGGATGGCGCTACTCGTCCATACTTGGGGCAGCGGTACGCCGGTACCGCTTTTCGAGGAAACTGTCTAGCTGCTGACGAGGGATTGGTTCTGCGCCATGCATCATTAGTGGGTGCTGAAATGGACATTTTTTTTAGATGCGGAGCATCTCTTGCTCGGGGGGATGTCACTTGTCCGTGCCCCATCCGCAGCGCCTCTGATGATGATTGTGGCAGGATGCCCCTAGGGATTGGCCAACAAAAAATCCATCGCGAGATAGCTTCGCGTTCAACCGCCATCGTCATCTTCCCGTAGGGGAAACGCTGAAGAAGAAGACAGCTGTGAAGAGGAGGGCGTGTACGTTGCTCTCAGCCGGTGCACCAACGTCAACAACCTTTACCTCACCAACGCTGACGGAGACTACAGATTCTCCCACAGAGACGACAACATCGGCAAGAACATGTTGGACGAGTTTCGGCGCCGCGAGAACCACCGCCTACTCACCGTAACACAACAGTACTTGCGTGCCTTTGCCACTGGTGTAGACCCGGACGCGGAATTCCCTCTGGCGCTACTAAACACCAGATCACTCAACATAACGGCAACACAATGGAACCACACGGAACCCCCAGTCTGAGTTGACCTTCAGCTTCTGTGCAGGTAGTGTAGTAGCCTCATGGTAGTGGTTCTGGAAACTAGTCCTTGCAGTAAGCCCGATGGTCAGGTTGTATGCTAAGCGTCGACAAGAGCAGCAGCCTCGTCGGCGAAAGTAGCCATATCGATATCTCGTGTTCTCACCTGATAAAAATGACGTCGATAAGTAGACGTCGATATAGTGGAGGGCTTATAGCACCATTGGATGACACTCTAGACACATCCTTTCGCAGAAGGGGCACTTAAAGAGACGGACAAACCGATTTTTGTCGACTATATTCTCTGTATCCCAAATGAAAGGGCATCACTCAAAACACCTCAACCCGAAACGACTTTGCTGATAACACCCTGGAACTTTCGCAATCTGAATTTTTAGATCTGAAAGCCGTACGTGTCCCGCCAAAAGGTATGCTGGCAACCGTGACAGTGGGCCATGCTGTGACCAGCTGCAACACCCTTTCTACTGTACGTGAGATTAAGAGAGGTTTTAACCACTTTTTCCCGGCTAAAAAAACAACATGCCCAACTTTTACTTTTGCTTCACGCGGTTTTTGATTAACTCGTTGAAATTGACGGTGGTGGTGGTGGTAACACGCATTGAGCTGTTTGGACGCGCAACGTAGTGTCACGTTTGGACACCACGTGTCGCCACCTTTTAGACTTCTGAAATTTTAGTGCGAAATTAAAATTATTTCCGCCTGTTTATTTAGAACTGCCTTGCGGTTAAAGTATATAGAACGCTGGCTTTCATACGAACTGAGGGACATGCACCCCCCAAAAATCGGTTGTCTGCCCCCTTGAAGGCCGTCCCTTTAATAAAACTGCAACTAATTTTTATGTCAACCGGTACATAGTCAATACCTATTTTTTGATGTGCGAAAGTGTTCGAAACTATTCACAACAGCACGTCACAGTGCACGGTTCGTGGCTGTTGTTTAGTAGACCTTCAAGGGCTCTAGTAGTGCGCAAAGAAGAGAAAGTCTAAGGAGGGGGCGTGTGGCAGCAGACCGGCAGAGGCTCGGGTATGTCAGCGTTCTGGGCTGGGCGGCCCTTCGGGGAAGGAGAAATTCCCGTCATTTACAGCTAGGATCCGCAAGAGATCATCGCCGCACAGCCGTCCACGGTGACTGCAACCGACTCGGACCTGTGCGCCAGCCGGAGAGGTTCCTCAGTCATCAAGGCAGAACTGGTAAGAGGAACGCATCCAGGCTTTGAAGATAATACATTTAAGTGATTTCTAAACACCGCGGGGTTACTATCGCAAATTGTAGTCTGGATTTTCTAGGCCACGTTTCGACCACACTGGCTGCGTTTGTACGCGACTTTATTCAGTAGAAAAATCAATTCGAAAATGCTGTCCTCCTCTTTGCATCCTCCTTGCCTATTTAATATGACGTTTCGTATGACGTCAAAATGAGAGGGCTTGGCTTGACTGCGCTACTGCATGGCTCGCCAACCGTCCGACAAAATCCGTCGGCCCAGCGGTTAGTCGGCCGGCCGCTGGCGGATTGTCGCAATTCGTTCGCTCATTTGAAAGTAAGCCACGACACGTTTGTGCCTGGAAGATTGTGCGTTTAACTTGTTAGTTTGTAGACTGTATCAAGCTCTATGTCAAAGTCGATCCACGCAAGCGCACATGCAACGCTTCGCTGACAGTTGGTAGCGCGCTGCACGCGTTATGCGGAGGTCGTGGGTTCGATTCCCGCTTCCGATCACG
Source organism: Haemaphysalis longicornis (assembly GCF_048455015.1). NCBI lineage: Eukaryota > Metazoa > Arthropoda > Arachnida > Ixodida > Ixodidae > Haemaphysalis > Haemaphysalis longicornis. The sequence goes on along the minus strand of NW_027526445.1, from coordinate 129,838,736 downwards.
GCGGAATTTTTCTCGACTTTGATTTCTTTATTCCTGTAGCATACAAAAATAACAATCACCTCATTCGGCGCTATAAAGCACCTTCAAGTAGCCGAATAGCACTGGCAATAAGGACTGCATCTTTGAATCCTGCTCTGGTGAGGGAGTGCGTCACCGGCAATGGTCGCCGGGGTCAGGCCGCACCCCAAGCCCCATTCTGCAATTCCCTCAATACGCGGATTTAGTAGCACGCGGATGCGTGCTACTAAGGTGGACAGCGAAAAAAAAAAAACAGGGACAGCGGAATATAAAGGGCACAGGACAGGCACTGTCCTGTGCCCTATCTTGTCCGCCCTCTATATTCCGCTGCCGCTGTTTTTCGCGCTGTGCACTTTTGGTAAGTCTACTGTAGGTCGTGCGTCACGCTGGGGTAGGAGCAGGTTCCCAGACCCGCAGGCGTACTCACAGAAACCGGTTCCCAGACCCACGGATAGAGGGCACATGCAGCGACGGCGCCCCCGTTCTCAACGGTCGAGAACGGGGCTCCGTCGTGTTGACGTTCGGTCCGACACAAGAGAACAACAGCACGCTGTTTTAGTAGAGTTCACAGTGGGTGGAACTGGGTTTAATTATTTCCTTTCGGTGTTTCAGCTCGACATTTGAAGAGCCGTGGCTTGGGACGCTCAGTCGGAAGTGAGATAACAAAATGGCCGAGGAAATTGCCCAAGCGCTGCAGCCACCCGACACCGGAGAGTGCAGTGGATGCTTCACAGGAGCCGTTATCAGTTCACCCCACCGGTGCACAGCCACGGACAGCAGCCCATGCCACATCATCGCGCAGATACCAGTCTGCAACGAACTTCTTTACAACGTGCAGCTGGAACTGCAAGAATACACCCCGGGTCAGCTGTGCCTCGTTCCCTTTGACTACGAAGAACCACAGCCTCACCCCCAGGGCCAAATAGACCAGGCCTTCCGTCTCGTGTCCTGTCTTCTCCAAAACCATCGCTGTATAGCGTCTCTCTGTATAAGGCGTTGGAATTTATTTCCAGAACTTGAAGCAATGATAAGCACTTCATACCGCCCCAGCACAGCACTCAAGAGTTTGAGACTTCTGGAACCCAGTTGGATGCTTGCAAGAAACGGAGCGTTGATACAGGCAGTCGCCCCCACGCTGCCATTTCTCACCGGCCTCGAAGAGTTAGACTGCACCCTGAGCGTGAATTCGATTGAACCCCTATGCTGCCTTTTAGAGACGTCTTCAGCACTGAAGAAACTCACGTTGACCCACCAAAGTATGAATCTTCATGAAGCAGCGCAGTTTCACTTCTGTCTGTCGAAAAATTCTACGCTGACGGACCTCTCCATTAACTGGGGCTGCATTATGCCAGAAGGCGCTAATTATAGCGTAGTGTTTGGAGCATTCTTGGAAGAAAGCACCGTGCTTAAAACCCTTTCTATTTTATGTGATGGAAACTACCGATTGGGACAGTTAAAGCCCCTTACTGATGCGATCGGCCGCAGCACAAGCCTCGTAAATCTTACCTTGAAATTTTTCGGCATCGACAATGAAGATGCCATCGCGATCAAAGATCTCGTCGCGGGAAACTGCAGCCTGAGAAGCTTCATCATGAAGTTTTGTAGATGGTACCCGGAACCAGCTGAAGCCTCCCACTTCGATTACTCCCCGGACACGACCGACGTTCACTCTACCAGAATCCGCGCGTGGGTAAACATCTTGCAAACTAATCGCTCACTCGAAGAATTGCAGCTAAACCGTTCGGCATTTAAACCCGCAGACTGGGACATTTTCTTTGCCACGTTGCAAAACAATAACACCGGCCTGAAACGGGTGTTTGTTGAAGGTCTCAACTGGTATTTTCACTGTCGTGGTATCCTGGCGTCCTGTGGTTCGGAACAAAAGACTGCGGCGCCGAGTCGACCCGATGCCATAATTACCCGATGCAAACAACTCTGCAACATCGGCTTCTGGCTCGAAGTCAAACAAGATGTCGTGTGGTTTGAAAAGGCCATATCGACACTGCGCTCATGCAGTCACGTCACCACACTCGCGGTTGATGTTCACCGACCAGAGCTGGAGCGTGATGTTCAAGAGCTAATCGCAGACTACATTAAACACACAATCACGCTAAAGACGCTGAGGCTCTCTTTTCCTATCATCTGCGGAACCAATGCGACGCAGTCCGCTTCCATCGTGAAGACAATTGCAGCGCTGAAGAACAACTCCTCAATAAGGAAACTGTTCCTGGTATACAGAGAGTTCACCGATGAAGAAGCTTCCCTCTTCACCGCCCTGATGAAATCAAACAAGACGATATACGATTTAGAAATTTTCACAAGCATGGCCAGCACCGAAACTCTGGTGAATCGTTTGTCTCCGGGGTTCGCTGCTAATTACACGCTCGTGTCACTGCGGTTCCACTGGAGACGCCTTCCTTTGACAAGACACTTCTACTACGTTAACGACGTTGTGCGTCGCAACACTGACCTCTTCACTCGCGCGGCTCACTGCACGGCTGGCAACGTTAGCCGGACGTGCGCAGAGGCACTTGAACTCGTCGCCGAAAATCCGGCTTTGTTGGAGAAGATTTGTGAACTTCAGTCTTCGGGACAAAAGGACGCAGCGCAAGTTGTGCGCAACACTCGCGCCACTCTTCTTGGCCTGGACGACTTCATGCGGATCACCGACGTGGTTAAGACACGCGTCACGTGCTCAAGTAGCGAAGACTACAATCTTCAGTTGAATGACGTTGACGAGTACAGCTGGCTTCAAGTTCGGCGTCTTCTGAGGCTCTCGGATGTTTTGACGCCCGCCTAGCGCCGTTCTCGTCAAAGCAAGCGAGTGTTGTGCCTGCAGCGACGGGCTACCTTATTGAAATTGAAAATATCTGTGAATATTTCCCATTTTACCGCGAAAGCTGGTTGATTTGCAAAATTTTCGAGTTCATTTACGATGCTGGTCCCGGCAGTCATTAAAGCGATTAGATGAATCAGAACTCGAAGGCGTCTTTCCCTCGCATGCTTCCACACCAGAGAACAGTAACACGTTAAGGAGCAATGTGGAAATAAAATTAGCCAATAAAGATACGTTAAAAATGCTGTTGGCACGTGACTCCCATTGCAAAGTGCAAAAGTCCCTGTGACCCCCCTCTCCCCCTTTTTTAAAGAGTCGTGGAGTGTAAGAGAGTCTTAGTAGAGTCAAAGGGAGTCATTGCAGCAGCGACTCCCTTTTGACTACCCCTTTTTTTAGAGCGTACACTGGATTGATTGATTGTAGGGTTTAACGCAGCGACGCAACGCAGGTGATGAGGCGCGCCGTAGTGGAGGGCTCAGGATTAATTTTGACCGCCTGGGGATGTTTAACGTGCCCCGAAATCTCGAACACACGGGCGTTTTTGCTTTTCACCCTCACCAGAAAAGTGGCCGCCGCGGCCGGGAATCGAACCCTCGTCCTTGTTCTCAGCAGCGCAACGCCTTAGCCCCTGAGCCACTGCGACGGTTGAGAGCGTACACAGGAGCAAATAAAGCTGCTGGGAGCAAAACGACGAGTTTGCTCCCAAGCACGAGCGTTGCGAGTTTCAGAAAACTGTTCTTAAACAAAAGTTGAAGCTGCGCAATTCAAGGAGCAGAAGCCGAGGATCGTGCGCCGGGAATGTGAAGCAGCAGAGCGGGAGGAAAGTCGGAGGAGGACTCTGATAAAGGGCGACGCAGCGCGCACGGGGAAATGGCGATGGCTAGTGAGCGGAACGAGCTTCAAAGGGCGCTGGGACGGGCGTGGCCGCACAGTTCGACAGAAAGTTCAATCAACACACGGAGACTTTCGCCTTGGCATTCTTATAAAGTTCTAAGCATTCCCAGATCCGCAGATTTTTTTTAAAGCGAAAGCTTTCTTAGTGGCACCGATGACGTCCGGCGAAAAAAACTCATGGATTTCACCATAGACCAGTTGGTCGACCGAAAAGCTGGACACACGGCGCATGCGTGACACCGGGCTTTCCATTGTGTCGAAACGATTACTTGAAAATCGCGAAAAAGGAACGATTCTAGATAAGACGGTATACACGCATCGATCACGAAGGAGGAGTGCAATAGTACACCTTTATCTCACATACCCCGTATCGTACACATTTATATCGTCCGTAGGTGCGTGTACTTGTTGCGCGACAAATCTTCGCATGGGTTCGTTTGCGGTTTGGGTCTTTGAAGGTTCGAAGATGAATTTGGCGCACTTTCAGTGAAAGTTAGACACACTTTTATGCGAAGGTTTTGACGCACGTTTGTCGCAGCTTTGGTGTCAGAAAGCTTTCGAATTTCTCAACTTTCTTTAGAAAAAGACGGTGATTTTTTTTTTTTTTTTTTTTTTGCTAGCCACGTGCCTCACTATTCTATTGGAATTAAACTGCTTGAGGGTGGGAAGTACCACGACGAAATAGAGGATGCGTGAGGGGGTCGCTATACAATATTCGCATGGTGGCAGACTGGTAAGCACTGACGTACCCGAAACGCCGAGCTAAAAGTGCCCAACATAGTGTACGGCAACAGCAATAAAGCTGCACCCGCCGCCTTTCGACCAAAACTGCCACCCTTACATCATGCTCCGGCGCTTCCGCCTCGAACGCTGTTGGGCAAACGGCAGGCACCGTCGTGTACAGGGCACAGCGTCGTAGCCAACACCCACCCGCGTGCAAAGGCTATAAGTAACCGTAGAATTGAATCGTTAACATACTAGGATCACCAGTTACTTCGCTACGAGTGGCACAGATTCAAGACCGTTGTAAGTGGTACTGCCGACGCGGCTAATGAGACCACATAAAATGTAACCGGACGGGGAAAGGTACACACGTCTCGGTACCAGTAGACATCGTTGCCCGCGTCGGGCGGGACGCGAAAGGGAAGAGTTGACGTAGCGTGGCAGCCACTTGGCGCTTGATTTACGACGCTTGCAGCGGCGTCGCGTGCCCGGCCCTAGCGTGAAACAAACGGGGGTGGCGTCGAGGAGCGGAGGGTATGACGAGGACGTTGCAGGGAACGAATGTGTGCGACGCTGGCGCGGGCCGCTATGGGCCCCGATTTATCACGTTAGTCGTGCTGTGTGTTTCTTGCGCCTCCATCTTCCAACTCTGCACGTTGGCGGCCATTCCTAGCGCGTTGCTCTTTTCTGTGAACATTTCTTAAGCTAATACGAGAGCTTTACGTAAGAGCGCGACTGCCCTGCCCCGCAACGATGCACTTCAACCGGAGATGTCTTTTTCTGCTTACATGTTCCCGTCTATTTGGAAGGGGAGTGGAGAGAAGGGTGACACAGTGCACTTGCGTTGACGTCAGCCACAGTAGCACGGCTTGAAATCCAACCCGTACTCTTCCGTTGCGTGAGGGAAAATAAGATGGGGAATTTCGGCAAGAATTCTTTACGTCAATCCACTGGGAGTGACAGAGCAGGGAGCGAAATAGCGCGTCGCTGCCGACGTTGCTATGGAGACTGCAAGTCGAAGCGCGGCTCGCCTGCCGCCTCTGCCGATGCGTCCGTCGCATGCCGCCTCGACTGGTTCCGTGACTCCCGTCGCCGCTTGTACGCGTTGTAGTATGGAGTGCGCAGCCAGCGTAGCGCGGTAAAAGAGGAGAGAATGGTAATGATGGCGACGAATCGCCGATACACCACCACCACCACCTGTTGGACAACAAAAGGCGCGACAGGCAGGCAATGCCGCCGCTTCAGCAAGAAACCGTGGCCACTGAGGAGGTTTGAACGCTAAGCACGGCTGGTACGGTGTACGAGGTGAGGGCGAGAAACGCCCTGTTGCGGGCTTGAGCTTGATTGAAGAGGTCATGAAGACAATATGCAACTCTAAAGAACTAGGCTTCAGCACCTTACTCAGCTCCATTCTAGCTCTTGAAAGATGTTTTTTAACCGGACAAGCCCAAGAAGTATTGAAGAACTTTCAAATTTCGTGCCATAATGGCGTGCTATGCGCAGGAGTGACGTAATATGGGCCAGCGATAAAAAAGCTGTTATTTTAGGGCGCAGCCCTTTGGCGGCCGTTTCTGGGCTCAGCAGCGTCACCGTCCTACCTGAGTGAATGATGACAAGACGACGGGTGGAAGAAACGCTGTGCCCGAGGACGCGGGTTCGATTCCCGCCAGCGGTAGCCGTTTTCCTGATGGAAGGAACATCCCCCTCGCGAGGGGCACGATCAAATGCGGAGCATTTCCGGGGGTGCACGACGTTAAGTAGTTTGCGTTACGTTAATGTTGTTGCACTTGTGGCAACTGCTGACGAGAGAGCGCGGCGATGAGTGCGTTCCAGCCTCGCCGACAGCCGCCTTTATCACGCCACGATCGCGCCACGCGCGCGCGATGCTGACGTCGCGATCACGCCACAGATGTTGTTGATAACGCGACGCGCGCGCCCCCACCTGTTGGGCGCGAACCGACCGCCGAGAGAGCGCGCGATGTGAGCGGAGAGTAGGCGAGGAGGAGCGGGGCTGACGAGAGAGCGCGGCGATGAGTGCGTTCCAGCCTCGCCGACACCGCCTTTATCACGCCACGATCGCGCCGAGAGGGCGCACCTGCGAGCGATGCGGACTACTACGGACGCCTAGAACGGGTGACATCGTGAGTTAAAGAAATGCTCTGAATTTAAAACACAGTATCAGTGTGTTAATTGTGCATTACCATTCAAGTGATACGATCAAACGGGACTAGAGGCCCCACTGCAATTGGCCAGTTATGTGTCTTAGCGATGGGTTAGTTTGGCGGCCGCCAATCGCACAAAAGTGATTCTGTAACGCCATGGAAAAGTTGCCGGGATGGGACTGGGGAGTCGCCACTGCTTCACATGTTTTCTCTAGTATCCCCATTATCCAAAGTTTGCTATAAAGTTGGTATTATTGTTATTGAGAGAAAGCAGTCTTTTTAATGAACCAAACTTGTATTTTGTCTTCATGGCACCTTTAATGCCGAAGCCCCGCTTAAGGTAATACGGGTGAAAAGCTGCAACGCTTCCGACCATGTGCTTTTTCGTGCCCTTCTGGAGATAAAGAAAGTAAGCAAACCAAAGTGAAAGCAACTTCTTTGTTTAATCGTGTCAGCCCATCCTCATTTTAGGGGCGAAGCCCCTTAGGAGTTCGGGCTGTCGGCGTCTCCTGTCGTCACCGTCTCATGTCGTCATAATATCATGTAGTCACGGTAGTACAACACCGGGACACTCGTTTTGAAACGCCTCGCGCTAGAACGGAGCGCGCGTACTAAATGACACACTTGGAACACTCGTTTTTCAACGTCTCGCGCTAGAAAGTTTGATCTCCATGGGCAAAAACGCGGACTAAAAGAACACACCGGGACACTCGCTTTTCGTTCGCACTTGCTCGCTTGCTTGCTTCTATTTCGCTCCGTACTCGCTTTAACTTTAAAATTTGCCGTTTTCAGTTTGGAATTTTACATCTTCTCCGCCTTCGTAATTGAGAGATCGGGATATCAGCGCGCCGTGCGGCAGTGGAGAGAGAGAGAGAGAGAGAGAGAGAGAGAGAGAGAGAGAGAGAGAGAGAGAGAGAGAGAGAGAGAGAGAGAGAGAGAGAGAGAGAGAGAGAGAGAGAGAGAGAGAGAGAGAGAGAGAGAACGGGCCATCTTCACTAACCCACGCTTCGGGTTAGTGAAGACGGCCCTTTTTTTCGTTTTTTTTTCAAATTTCATCTATCGCCGTTTCAACTCACCCAAGAAAAGAACTATTACATTATGGACAGAGAACTTTTTTTCATCCTCTAAGACATCCTATTTCTCTAGATTTTTGTTTACTGACAACATTTGTACCTGGGCGTTTAAAGCTATCCACGCGAAGGATAAATATCTGATACCACCAAACACTGGACTACAGTTGTGTCGGGCTTCGTCTGTACTTTTTAAAAGAAAAAAAAAACCTTTTCACGTGAACCCTTTAAAATTTCTCATTGCACTAGAAATATGTGGGACCACGACAGAATAATAATAAAAAAAACTCAGAGAGGAAATTGATGTGCAATATGGCAAAAATTTCTCAATGTATTTATAGTCTGCCGACGTTAAGGGCGAAAGCCTGGAGATACCAATCGAAGACTTTATTACTAATATATACACCACGTTCAGGTCTTTTTCTTAGATTCTTCTTAGATTCCGTTTGGAGCGAATCACTTTAACACGGTTTGTTACTGTTTCATTAGGGTTGCGTCTCTTACTTCTTTTTCGTTTCTTCAGCTTTTTGCGCGAGCTGTGTACTACAGACGTGCCGTCGCGTTCCCTGGTCGTGCGTCACACCGCTGCTAGGTGACGCCTGGGCGTGCGCAGAACCACGTGAAACGCAGAGAGTGCGGCGGCACTGCAAGCGCCGCTGGACGTCTGTTCCTCTGGAGATTTGGGGAGATAGCGCGGTAGTGACGCGCAATTCTTGTGCTCTGGAGACTTGGGCTCGAATTCCATGCGAATCTAACTGTTTTTTTTTTGTTCTTCTTTTTTTACTCTGCGGCGGCAACCATTTCCTGTACCGGACAATCACACCGCCGTTTTTTTCGCACAACTGCGCACTCGAGGCGTTCGCCTTAAAAATATTTTGTGGGCATTTGCACCACCTACGTTTAAGCGCAAGAATCAAATGCTATACCTTAGGGCGCGAAGAAATAATGTGGTACATCAAAAAACACGCTTGCGCCATTTTGTGCTCTCGGAGTTCTGATTTCAAAGAACTCCCGCATTAGTGGGCTACGTCACTGGGGTAATGTACGCTCGGCATCCCATTTTTCTAGCCACGGGGATTTGTGCTGGGAGATGATGAGTGAGTGAGTGAGTGAGTGAGTGAGTGAGTGAGTGAGTGAGTGAGTGAGTGAGTGAGTGAGTGAGTGAGTGAGTGAGTGAGTGAGTGAGTGAGTGAGTGAGTGAGTCAGTCAGTCAGTCAGTCAGTCAGTCAGTCAGTCAGTCAGTCAGTCGGTCGGTCGGTCGGTCGGTCGGTCGGTCGGTCGGTCGGTCAATCAGTCAGTAAGTCAGTCAGTCAGTCAGTCAGTCGGTCGGTCGGTCGGTCGGTCGGTCGGTCCCATCAACTTGTTTTCACTCGTAGGAATTCGCACTGACCCAATTTTGTTTAAGCCAACCAGGCATAAGGTATTTGTTGGCTTCTGCTTCTCTTTACGCAGGTATTTATGCATTTTTAACCCATTATTCGAGATTCCCCTCATCAAATTTTTTTTTGACCCGCATTATATTTTTAGTCGCGCGGTGTAATTTGGCATCTCACCTAGAAAAATGAATTTCTCGCTCCGCTCAGCGATCTTCTGCAATCTAGGTCACGCACTTGCATCGAGATGTTGCCGTCATCACCGCTTAATTACAGCGCATCGCTTCTCCTGTCGACAGTCCTGCAGAGATTTTCCCCCCTATTTCTTAAAGCGTTTTCTCCGGTCGTGACACGCTCTCCGCAATCGTCGGGCAAATCTTGTTTCCCACAGTCTCGTTGGAATGCGGCGCATGAAAGCCCCGAGTTCAAAGAACGTAAACATAGGAAGGAAGGGTGATAGCAATCTCACGTGGTATGACCGAGTATACCGACATCGCTGCTATCCGACACACCAGACAGAATTACTAATTGTGTGGTGGAATATGTCTCGCTAAAATGGATGGTTAGAGGTGAGTTGGTAAATTATCGAGTGAAAGAAAAAAAATCTAGGGCTAATGAAGTCATGAGCCACTCCACTTAGCGAAGGTGGATGACCATCAGAGCTGGGCTTACACACATTATTGAACAAAGTTACGAACTCTCGACGGAAGTCGTGCTGCGACGGCTCGTTCCTCGACGTCGTTCAATCTGGGTAAATTGTCTGGAATCGAGCGGTGGAGTGGGTAGACGTATTTGTTCGGGGCGGGGAATCGGGGCACGACACGTTTAAGTTGGAGAGTCTTTACACGCCTCACACATTTAGAAATGTTTTTACCTGCCGAGCGTCAGAGAGTGCGGAGGATACGTTACCTCCCCATTACGACGACAGAAGAGAAGCGAAACTGAAAATAGAGCATTACAACTTGTTGAGTGATAACAAGCGCGGAGCCAAATAAAAACAAGCAGGCGCGCAAACAAACAAACAAATGCACGTGCGGGCCCACACTAACGCCTCGCGCGTTTGCAGGAATTACGGGAGGTGAACTGTTACACTACCAGATTTGTTGACGGACACGAAAAATCCACGGAACCTTATCCATAAACAGCTTCGCTGTAAAGCGTAACTGGAGGGAGAGGGGACTTCTATATACAGCGCTGAAGGTAGGCATTCCCCTTAGTGCAGGCTGTCACTCAGACAAGAAGCCGCCCGCCTGGCCCGCAATAAGGTGATATATAAGGAGAACAGGCGAATGCTCCCCAGGCGCTAATTGAATTTCCACGAACGCCAATAGCAAAATGCAGGTGACGCATTTAGTGTCAACAGGTATACCGGTCGGGGTGGCTCAGTGGCCAAGGCGCTGTGCACTGGTCACCAGGACGCGTGTTCGATTCCAGCTGCGGCGGCCGTTATTCTGATGGATTCGAAAAACGAAAGCGCCTGTGTGTCCATATTTTGGAGCACGTTACAGGGACCCGGGTGGTAGAAAAATAATCCGCACTACTACAGTACGGCATGCCTCGTAGCAGAGGTGAGCTTCGGCGCGTTATAAACACTCCAAAATGTTCGCTGTCGACCGTCGGGAACGAACGTGAGGTGAAGACTCAAGTATTGCTACGGCTCCAGAGTACCTCGAGCAAAGCTCAAGTCGTGGTCGCGTAAAGTCACATTTTGTTGCCCCGTGTTGCCATTTTCATAGTTTGGCGGCGCCGTTTGTATACAATGCTTGTAACACGCTGTTTGAGCAGAAAACCACGTACGAAATCAAAACATTAGCCAAGCGCCCCTTGTTATAAATTCTTCTCTTTCATTTTTGTAGTATTTTTTTTGCAAACTAAATACCGCATACACGAGCAAGTAACATCGTGGACAAAATAAAATTCTAAAAAAAAAGAAAAACGAAAGGTTGTTTTCAATGAGGCTTCAGGAATGCTATCTTCCCCGAAACAAGCTCGCTTCTTAGAAGGTCTGCCAAGACTCCCTCTCAAGTTTCCTTTAAGTCGGTGGTCATTACATGCCGGAAAAGTAAGTGAGTAAACACACATTTAAAGTTTTTTTGGAACAAAAAAATGATATTGAGGGTAATGTTCCAACTTCTTAGTCAGAATGAAAAGGAGAAAGGGGAGGGGCGTCAGAGTAGCTTTACTGCAAACATGTTTCAAACCTGCGCTCGTCGTAAAAGAAGTCTCGACCACCATCAGCACAATCCAAACACTTCAAGTGAATAATGGTTATGACGGTTCCCCGCAAAGACCTCATTGAAGTTCTGTACATGCGGCATTTGCAAGATGCGGGCTGAAACAATTTAATTTTTTTTCTGCTTTTGTCATTACAAACTGCTTCAGTTTAGTGAGGTTAGTCGAAACTACAGGCGGTCGTAACGGTACATAGCACGCACTTTTTTTCCAGCTTCTGTAATGAGGCGCGTTGATGTGCCAAATTCACGCATGATCCTGCAAAGTAAAGCTCTGTTAACTATTACTCGGGTAAAAAGGCTTACACTTTAAAAGGTAGAAGACTAACGTGGATTTGTTTCATATGTTTCCGGCGTTGTTGGTTAAGAGGGGTCTGGGGTTACGAACCACACGTTGCTCCTCACCCCCCCGCTCCCGCATGACTAAATTACAAAATAACAGCGTAAGCAAAACTTTTCTCGTGTTTTCCTCAGGAAGTGAATGTACATGAGGACACGAAAACAGCTGGAGGTAAAAAAAGTGCTCAAATGAGAAAATGCTTCCATTAAGCGTACGTTGGGGAAGATATATGGGTGGTTTTTCAAAGCCCGTGATTTTTAGTTTTGAGCCTGGAGAAAAAACGGTCGGCATTGTTGTGAAGGCAGTGGATGAAACCCGAAATGATTTATTCTGCTTATTCCACTATGAAACAATGTTTCTGAGCGAACCGTGCCTCGTTTGTTTATTTCTAATTACCTCAAAGGAATTATGAGGGCTCCAGTAGAAGGGTAATTGCAAAATGTAAGTAACATAAATTAAAAATAATTAACATACGCCAGCAGTAAAAAGCGATTATATGTTAAGGAAACGTGAACAAATTACACCGGGAAAGGGGAGATTGGAAAAGGGCTAAAACTAGGCTGGATAATAAATATGAAAGCAGTAATTAAAAAAAAAGAAAAAAAGAAAAAGAAACTCGCGAATTCCCGGGTTTATATTCACGGGTTAGCGGTTGAAGGCTTACATTGTTGGTTTATATTTTGAGGTGATACCTGTCGAGTTAAAGAACTCGTTTAAAGCACGGGCAACCTTATTTTGAAGGCCAGCGACAAGCCATGGACCTAGTAGAGTTGCTGGACACATCATTCGATGGTTACATACTGCGAGTTTGTGGTACAGCTCACGGGCTTGCCGGCAAGTCTAATAACTCACGAGAGACATCTTCCTCAGGCTCTACGCATGCGCAGGATGGTAAGAATGCGCAGTTAATTCTAAACAAAACCGGATTTTTGTAGGCAACACTGAGTCGCATGAGGTGGAACAGAGCTTCCACATTTCGCGGGAGCTCCACATTCAGTCGGAACTGTAAGGCTGGGTCTATTACGTACAGCAAGGAGTGCTTCGTGGTCTCATCAAACTACGCCTCTGCCGACCGTTGGCCGCTCAGCTTCCGTATGATGCTCCTTTTATCATCGGTGGCGGGCGCAAGGGCGACTCGTCACCTTGGTCGTGTGCCTGTTTTGCAAGTCGACCGGTTATCTCATTTCCTAGAAAGCCGTAGTGGCTGCGTACCCATTAATATTCTACGAAACGCCCATGATCATGTGCCGTTTCAAGATGTTCGGCAATCGTGAGAATAAATATACGGTACCCATTCCTGGCGTGAACGTTTGACAAGAGCTCGAGTGCTGGCGTTGAGTCTGAGCAGACAACCGACCTTGCACCTTGCGGCCTTGTGGCAATGAACTTTTACGGCCTCTAGAATGGCCCAGGACTCTGTAGTAGTCGTCGAGCATGTTACGTGGGGCAGTCGGAACATGGGCTCTTCACCTAATGCTGGCACTGCGAATGTGCAAGCTCAGCTGTGTGCAATGCATGAACCATCCGTGTACACATGTAGCTTACTGACATGCGCGTCGTGCAGTGCGGTCCACTGTTAAAGGGACACTGAAGTGAATTTGTCAAGCTCCCGTTTTTGCTTGCACTGTGTAGACTGGCTCAAATTAACACACTATTCATCGTTCATCCGGTTGACAAATCGGTAATTATTTTACAAAGCGCGAAAGAAGAAAAACTACTATGCGCGGTTTGCGGCGGCCGCACCAACTAAAGGCTGTGACGTCAGGAGGGGGGGGGGGGCACCGTGATTGGACGATGCCCAAGGTTAGCAATCAAAAGTTTCGGTTGCGGTTTCGGTTCTGTAAAACAACATGCTTGACATCTGATGGCGTTGTTGGATGGGCATTCTCGATTTCTCGATTATCGCCGTACCGCGCTTCTGCCATGTTGTCGGCTGTCAAATGTCTAAGATAAACCTCCCAGGGCGGCTTGGAATCGTAGAAATCACTAGACGAGGCCTACGCAGTGGATGAACGCCCTCCGCGTCACCGCAGACACTCAAATGCCATGCGCTTTTCCCGCATTATCGGAGCTTGCCTCACTCATGTCTGTTCGTAAAAAGCTAGTTCGCACCAGGCCAAGGGTGTGCTGATTTAGGCCTAGGCCCACTGCCCGCAAGCAGTCGGTGCTTGTCGCAACAGCACGCCACCGAGAACTCGCTAGCGCGTCATTGTCAGTATGCGCACGTTCTGCGATCTCGCTCGTGGAGCAGTGAACGTTACGGCCCAAAAATGGTGAACTCAGTTCAGAAAACATCGGCCGCATACGAAAAAATCAACTTACAAAAAAAAAAAATATATGTACCCTCGGGGATTCGAACTTGCGCCTTTCAAAACAAATTCCAGCGCCTCAAACCCCTAGGCCACGAGCCGGCGCTGGCCAGTTTGGATATATGAGGTTTATAATGTATGACCAGTTTACGTTTTTATTTATTTTAAGCATTTTAAGTACTTTATGTGACTATTTGTTGTATATCACTCCTGCAGTAAGTGTCCCCCAAACTTCCACAATATCTCACGTCTAGCAATTGCATTTCTTTGACGGAAAAGCGTTCGCAGATGTGCGGTCGTGCTGCTGACCGCTGTGCTTGTTTACCCAGCGCAAAAAGTGCTTCCTGCTCCCTAGTTTTGCACTGTACGGTAAAAGTTTCAGGTGATTTTATTTTCTTAGTACCTATATTTACTTCGCTGACTCTTCTCCCGCTTTCAATTGGCCTTAGATTTTCCTACTAGCGTAAAGTCAGCGAAGCGTCGCATGTGCACTTGTGCAGCGCTTGTGTGGAGCGACCCGGACTCTGAGTTTGACACAGTGTACAAACTAACAAAGTAAGGAAAGGCACATTCTTTCATTCACAAAGGTGTTGTGGCTTAGTTTAAATTGAGCGAGCGAATAGCGACGACCCGTCGGCGGCCGGCGGACGAAGCGCTGGGCCGACTGACTCGATCGGTAGGTCGGCTGGTCGGCGAACCGTGCAGTAGTGCAGCCATTTTACAGCTCATCTCCTGCTGACGTCACACGAAAACGCCGCAGAAAATGGGCGAGCGTAAAGAGAGGAGGACAGCATTTCCGAATTGATTTTTCTACTAAATAAATTCGCGTAAACGCGGCCAGAGTGGTCGAAACAATGCCTACGGACTCCGAACTACAATTTGCGCTAGTCATCCCGCAATGTTTACCAATCACTTCAGTGTCCCTTTAAAGGCAAACGGCGAGCGCGTGGCGCCGGCGCAGAGAAGTGGCGAGAATCGGAGACAGCCAGCACATGCGCACTGCCCGCACGAGGCTGCAGCAGCCGCGCGCAGCCGTGCCGCTTAGCTTGCGAGAGCTGGGAATTTGCGCGCTCGAAGGGCTACAAAAAAAGCAAGAAATGCACTTTCGGTTTACGCTGAGAAGTAATTTAACATTGTCTATTAACATTGTCTATTAGCCTGGAAACAGGCAAAATGCTGATATCCTCTTTGACAAAATGCTGATATATATATGCGCCTCGTCGCTCGTATATACATTTGGAGTAGATTAGTTATCAATAGGCCCCATTTTGAAGATCGGCACAGTCAAAGTAAAAGTTTTTGCGTGTATATGCAAGTGTCTTCCTTAGGGGTGGCCGCCGTTAAGTCTCGATATAATAAAATTCGCCAATACATTTCACCTAAATTATGTCTCTTCTATGTCATGCGCTAAAATTCTTCGCGAAGGTCATTAACCGTCACAGAATGGAATAATGCATGATTTTTTAAATTTCTTTAACCACCCGGCCGCGCCACAACTTGTCATGTGCAGTTCTCCCGCTCATGCCAGTCCTTTCTACAGTGTTTACTCTGTAGTTATTTAGCGAAATCTAAAATTTTCTCGCGCTGCTCATGTTGGGGGTGAAAACTTCCTTTGTGCACAAGTCTTGCACGTTGCGCGTCTACGTTCCAGAGCCATGGAAACTATCCAATAGGAATGCATGGGGAGTAAGATTTGACAACTAATTACACAAACAATATTCATAATCCTGGATAGTTCTTTTAGAGATTTCATCTTCCCGTTGACGTTTTGCTTTATGCCAAATATCACTTTCCTGAAGTGTCTTTACTAGGTTCCTCAGAGGTCAAAATTTTGAGCGAGAAAGCTGGGTATGAACTTCTTGGAACTGAAAACTCCAACGCCTGTGAGGTGAGTTTCGGACTTGCATTCTAGCCGATCTGCAATCGTGCAATTATGGTACGGACTACCTCACGTTGTCTTCATTACTATGCATTGGTGCAAGCGGGGAAGACATTTTTTTTTTGTTGGAAATATAAGCAGCGTATTATCAGCGGAGTGGGTAAGGGAACTGGCGCGTGTTAAGGACGTACCAGTAGAAATTAAGAAGAAGAAATGGACGTGGGCAGGGCATGTAATGAGAAGGCAATTATAACCGTTGGTCATTAGGGGTAACAGAGTGGATCCCTAGAGAAGGCAAGCGTTGCAGAGGGCGACTGATAGTTAGGTGGGCAGATGAGATCAAGAAGTTTGCGGGGATAAATTGGTCGCAGTTAGCACAGGACCGGAATAATCGGAGATTAATGGGAGAGGCCTTTGTCCTGCGGTGGGCGTAGATAGGCTGGCGATGATGATTGATGATGATGATCAATATATATGGAGGTCATAGGACATCCTTAAGATATTTCCATACGATTCTAAGTCCCCCTGCAGATGAAGAGTCGGCTTCTCTACTGCACATAAAAGGCATCTGTGAATGCACGGGAAACAAAACAATGCTCAGGACGGGTCGAAGGAAGACGCTACACGCGCACAGGGCTGTTGCCGCTTTATTCGTACTGTCCTGAGCGCTGTTTTCCGTGATATGAACCAACAAACCATAACAATTCACTTGCTTAAACTGGTTTAGCAGCGCTATAAAATGACGCATGAAAATATAAAGGGCCTAGTGCATTTTACTAACTATCTCTTATGAATCAATGTATGCCTATTTAGCACATCTGACCACGTGTAACAAACAGACTTAGGAAGGGGGGGGGGGAGGAGTAGCTTGAGTATGTTTGCGCAATATTAATGGTACTCGCGTACTCTCGAAAAAGTAACGTTGTACGTACTATAGGCTAGCCATTTAGCCAAATGCGAACGTTAAAATGCCGCCCGCTAGCTGAACAACATTCTCATGACAGCGTTTTACCAGCGGCTAAGCATCAATCTGTGCCTTTGTTTCACAGTCACGGAAATTTCGCACGCACAAGCATCTTCGCTCTATCTCCGGGCTGGAGAACTCTAGCCACGGCCTGGAACGAAGCACGATGAAGGACGCGTTATAAAACATTAGGAGACGCGTGCATGCAGTGTATGACAGCACCCTCACATGGTTTACATTAATACGGAGCAAGGGCTGCTGTGACGCCCCTGCTAAGTTTGGATCAATTAATTCGGCTCATACGTATCGGATTCCTAACTTG
This sequence comes from Haemaphysalis longicornis, assembly GCF_048455015.1. Taxonomy (NCBI): domain Eukaryota; kingdom Metazoa; phylum Arthropoda; class Arachnida; order Ixodida; family Ixodidae; genus Haemaphysalis; species Haemaphysalis longicornis. The sequence goes on along the minus strand of NW_027526445.1, from coordinate 129,821,615 downwards.
CTTTTCTTTTTTCGCTTTGATGGCCCCGCCGTTATTAGTTTTACCGCTCTAGTGCGTTTTGGACGCAATGTAAGTTTCTCGGCCCGAAGTTTCTAATTAGAACACTTCTAGGCAAAACTTTTTGCGTCTGAACTTTCGCAGACAAAGTGTAATAAGGTTTGGAGGTGGGCCAGCTGGTGCTTCGTAAAGGGCGGGTGGACGCCAATGCGAGGAAAATCGATGACGTCACATGGAAGCGAGCAGAAACGTGATGAAGCGCCAACGGCGTTAAACCGTTCTTCACCTCGTCTGGCCTGCAGCTCTCGCGTCATGGCACCAGTTTTGCTGTCCCGAGAACAGCGTGTTCGTTTGGTACGTTTCAATGACCTGCAATAACGTGCACTGCAAACAAACAAACAAACAAACAAACAAACAAACAAACAAACAAACAAACAAACACACACACAAACAAACAAACAAACAAACAAACAATCAATCAAACAAACAAACAAACAAACAAACAAACAAACAAACAAACAAACAAACAAAAACGAACAACTAAATAAACAAACAAACAAACGAACGAACAAACAAACATACAAACAAACGAACAAACAAACAAACAAACAAACAAACAAACAAACAAATAAATAAATAAATAAAATAAAGGAGCAAATGTGCCTTAGTACAAATTCGAACTTTCAAATTGTAATTCAGCTATAAAGAGAGCAACGAAAGTAGCCAAAGCTGTTAGGTTATTTCAGAAGGGATGCGGGCTAGCGAGCCTCTTTATCACAGACAACACAAAGTGGAATAAGTCAGTGGAACAACTACAGAAGAGGAGTTCAGCTGAAAACATTTGGGTATTGCGACTAAAGCTAGAGCTGGTTATAAATAATTGGCGGAAAAACATCATTGCTTAGTTCTTAAACCACGCAAGTGACCCTAGATATGTACACGTTAGCGTTGGGATGCTTATATCTTTATTTTTTTTCGGTTTTGGCCTTCTCTCTTTTTATGCCCATTTTTCTGTTCAATTGTGTTTGTTCTCTTTTTTTGCATTTTATGACATTTTATGGCATTTTTCCCTCTCGCTGCTTTTCCCGCAGTGTCCTATATTCACTCCTGGCGTAGCAAGTCCTGCCGGCAGAAGGGCTGATCACTTACGACACGGATACGATTCCCGGCAACGGCGGTCGCTTTTCTGGTGGTGGCGACAAGCAAAAACGCCCCTGTGTACGAGAGTTCGGCGCACGTTGAAGAACCCCAGGTGGTCAAAACTAATCCGGAGACCTCCACTACGGTTCGCCTTATCGCCTGCGTTGTGTCGGCGCGTTAAACCCTGTAATCAATCAATCAATCAATCAATCAATCAATCAATCAATCAATCAATCAATCAATCAATCAATCAATCAATCAATCAATCAATCAATCAATCAATCAATCAATCAATCAATCAATCAATCGATCAATCAATCAATCAATCAATCAATAGAAGGGCTGACTTCACCAGTTAACTTCAAACAGCCTCCTCTCTCCCTCTCTCCTTCTCACTTACTGTCTGCAGGCGTCCAAACAAAGAGGCCGATACGCGCAGCAGGAAAGAAAACAGTTACATGCCAAATGAATAGTAAGGCCACAGTGACGTCATGTATCAAACGTGGAAGAAACACTTGGTGGACTACAGGAGTGCGAAAGGCACACATTAATTCCCCCCCCCCCTGTATAGATATTCAGTTCCTCTCTATCTTCTTCTCAATGCCCGCTATCTATGTAATGCAGTTCGCCACACACTTCGTGTTTATTTCCTAACTATTACAAAGTTGCTGCACTTATCACACTCAGAAGACGCCGGAGGAAGCAGATCGGTTTGTCGTGGCAGAAGAACACGTGACATTTGTCGGCACCTGAAAAAGAAAAAAAATCCTCCCGGATCTAAAATTAGAACGTGTGCGCCAAGCCGGGAAACACGCCGACAAGGATAAGGGCAGGTCAACAAAGCTGCCCCGTGGTACGCACAGACCGGCTGACCTCGGACGAAAGATACAGATCGAGACATTCCAAGCGTGAACTGCCCAAGCTTGTAATCTTCAAACGGCCGCTCACCTGCCCGAGAAAGCGTTGCGGTGCAGGTGGTTTATGGGGCGAATAGTTTCTTTATCTCTTAATTCCCTCTGTAACCGTTGACGCAGGGACTCTGGGAAAGAATCAAAAGTAACGACGACGTCGTAAGCATTAAAAATGCACCCCCGTCCCCCGGCACTCAAAAAATGGATGCGCTATTTTTTTACCTCCTTTTCGTAATTTGCAAGGGTGTGTAGAAACACTACGCTGACTGGTTTCATAGAATGCGTTGCCGCTTACATTAACCCTTTCCCTCTCTTTCTCCTTAGAATTCACGCTTCCAAAAGGGGTACTGATCAACAAACATCCCTGCTTTCCGTTAACCTTCCTTTCTTTTTACTCTTCGATGACCCCGTGTTTTATTCGCCCTCGTCGTGCTGCCCTGCGACTAGTTGGTATAAAAGGAACCCCTTATTCCTGAGCAAATCACATCGTCCTTTGAGAGCCTACCAAGCCCCACCAAAACGAAAACCATGATTTCCGTAAGTCCAGCTGTGACGGCCTTTGTCCCGTTCGCCAAACCTTCTGAGGATGTTCGGGCTACCGGCACCATTTAATTGTTTAACTAGTTTAAAAAGGTGCCAAAGCTTGCTGCAGTTTGTTTATGATTATTAGTTTCTGAGAAGCGCAAGACGGGAGTTATTAGATGTCAATGGGAGAGGCCTTCATGTTGCAGTAGACCTATATAGGCTGTTGTTGAATATGGCTGAACAGTTCGCACTTTATAGATTCCCGCAAAGGAAGTTGTGCGCTCACCAACTCAAGGCAAACTCTCGGCTATCCCTACCGTCGTTAGCAGCGTGGTATACCCGATGCTTCAAACTGTAAGGAGCAGAATATAGTGTCAGGCGTTTCGCTGCTTACAAGGCTGTTCTGAGAGCGGCGAAAATGGCGCCTACGGGGCGGAGTGTGTCATCGCTTCCGAGTGCGCACTCAGGACAGGTTAAATCCGCGAACGACACAACTTTCCGTTTTTTATCCTGTTGGATTGCTTTATGGGCGCAAGGAAAATGGAGGACGTCGAAGCGATCCTTCCTCACGGCCGCAATAGCTATGCACAGTCGTTGCTGAGAGAATATTCTAGGAAAGTCGGTGTGCGACACACTTTTTAGAGCATCACGCGTTGTGCATACCTGGCTTCATTAAACGTTAGAAAAGGGAAATTAGAGGTGAGACGTGCAGCATGGCTGTTTCGACCACTTCGCACCGACGTCCGAAACTACGAACCACACAAAGACTTCACAATGCCATTTCACGTTTTCACCCCCTTCTTCAGCTCGTCCTCGTCGTTGCCCTGGCCAGCGCTGCCTACGCGGGCTTCGTGCCCACGTACGGCGTTCCAGTGGCCGGCGTTCCCTACGCTCACCACGTGGTTCCTGCCGTGGCCTCCAGCGTCCACCACGCACCCACCGTCTCCAAGGCCACCCATGTGACGCAGTACCAGAGCGTGCACCCGGGCGTGCCTCACACCGTGGCCAAGGTGTCCACCTACACTCCGGCCGCCACCGCCGTCCACACCGCGGTGCACGGCGCGGTGCCCACTGCAGTGGTCGGAGCCCCCGTCCACCACGTTCCCGGGTACACCTACTTGCCCCGCTACAGTCACCGCGTGGACGCCCACCCGCTCACCTACCGCTACGCGTACGGCCTCAGCCCCTATGGTCTCCACTACGGCTACGGACCCTACGGATACACCACGCTCGTCAAGCACTGTGAGTGTGACGCAGTCTGTTGTCTTTTCGGCGGGAGCCACACTCACCTCCACTTAAGTCTGTTGTACTAACGTGAAGATCACCATGCTGGGCAGAGTGCTCGCACAAGAGTCACGCTAAGAGACCAAAAAGGCGCTCATGGTTATCGAACAGGGGTTAGGGAGACGTGGTTTGCGTGAAGCACGATCACACTCGTATAACTGCATTTGAAACCCCGTTGCATAGACAGTTCCCCGCTGTATCAACGTCCCTGTGGTGTGGACCTTTTTGTTCACACCTTACAGATGCACGGGGACAAGTGCCCCAGATGGATCACGCTATTCTGCCTTATTAAGTGGTCTTTTGCAACTTCGTAGTATTGTGGCTTACTTTCATTGCGTAGTTCTCGAAGAAGAAAACCTAGTTTTGACCTTATTATTGCGTGCTGCATAAAATCACTCTTTTCATAAACGTACCCAATGGCTTCCAGAATTCACTTTCTGCGTGCTGTAGTTCGAGCGCAGGAGCACAACTGCCAATTTCGGACAGCCTCGTTTCCACGATACGTGCGCGCGAAAATTAAAGGGAGGAATTCCTAGAAACTGAAAACCTTCACGTGCTGGCGTAACTGCTTTAAAGGTGCTGTTGTTAGGGGGCTGAAGTGTCATACAGAGTGACTTCAAGAGTGTGAAAGTGATGTTTCGCTCCTTTTGCAGAATACGGGACTTCGTATGTTGAGAAACAAGACTACAGCGATGGACGCCTTCCACCAGGCCACCGGGCGAAAAACACCTGATACCGGCGGCAGAATACAATCGAAGCTTTGGATTCATTTCTATAAATAAACTACTTCTCCTTGCCCTACTATACGGCTCTGGTTACATTTCTCGCATAATATGCGCACCACCATCATTTGATGTCGTCTCTGAGCAATCCGGTGATACTTAAACAGGCCATGAAGACAAAATGCAGGTTTCCTTAATTCAAAAGACTGCTTCGTCCCCATAACAATGATTCGAACCTAATGCGAAGATATTGAAAGATTTCAGATCGAAAAATCCAGAGTTTTTTTAGCAGCATACTTGCGTTGGAACGGATATTTTTTCGTTATCAAGAAGGGCAGTGTGGGCACGCTAAATGACAACCTAACGACACTAATCACAGATTCGGCAGCAACATTAGGACAAGCAGCATGTAGGAAAGAAACTGGCAAACTAACCCAGAAAAAGAAGGAACTAACTGCAAAACATGAGAAAATGAAATAGTCGACTGCGGTGGCTGAAACTGAATTGGCGGAGCTGTCGAAATTAACAGAATTCAAGCGAACGACATTCGTGCGTACAACACGGAAGCTTCAAAGAAACTAAGAGAGAGCTAGCTATTAGCAACTTTACAGAATGTACGCACTGAGAGACGAACAGGGTAACATCGCACACAGTATGGATGAAATAATAAAAGTAACGGATTGATTTTACACCACGCTATACGCCAGCGACGTTAGACGCAGGGATACTACTGAGAGTATAAGCTTAGCTTGCGATCGATCTCCCACTAGTAACCAAAGAGGAAGCTGAAAAGGCTCTCAAAGGCATGAAAAGAGGAAAGCTGCAAGTGACGGCGGCATAACCGTGGATATTTTAAAGGGAGGAGGAGATATATCGCACTGCAAAAGCTTGCTAAACTATATTTGAATGCCTAGGGACTTTAAAGGTGCCCATAGTCTGGAAAACGCCAATACAATTCTGATTCACAAGAAGAGAGACACTAAACATCTTAAGATGCTTGGTGCCTCCTTTCTTGTATGCAAACTACATTCTCGAGTGTATATAAATTGTTTACCAATGTTATAGTTAATTGCATAAGCGACAGCCTGGATTTCCAACAACCCAGAGAGCAGGCTATAGGTTTAGAAAAAAAAATCTACGATAGTTCAAATCCATGTCATTAGTCCAGTAACAGAAAAATCCGTAGATATATGATAATAAATGATTTATATGGCCCTTATAGACTGTGAAAAAGCGTTTGATTCAGTAATCACCGTAGCAGCGCTGGAAGCATTGAAAAACCAAGGAATAGAAGAGGCCAACATAATACTCCTAGGCTACAAGGACGTATGGGAAAGATAATCCTTCTTAAGCCTAGCGACATTTCCCTATCCGAAAGGGCGCACAACAGGGCGATACCAGAGTCATTAAAGGACTCTGGCGATACCATCTCTCCAAAACTTCACTGCTTGCCTGGAATGGGTATTCAAGAAGCTTGAGTGGGAAAACATGTTTACGGATAAACGGAGAATACTCGAGCCATCTGAGGCTTGCAGACGACGTAGTCTTGCTAAAATGAGTGTGCAGAGCACCAGTAACGATGCTTGAGGGACTGCAATCCGAAAGCTTGGCCGTGGCGCTACAAATAAATATGAATAAATCTAAAGTAGAGACGAATAAACACGCTGAAAGCGAACTCCTCAGCATAGTAAACTAGACGCTAGAACAAGTAGAAGAATATAACTACCTCGGACAGGTTGTAAAAGCTGACCCTAACCACGAAAGAGAAATTAGGCGCAGAATAGGTATGGGCTGGGGTGCACTCGGCAAGCACTTCCATATAATAAAAAGTAAACTACCTCTATCACTGAAAAGGAGAATACAACCAGTGCCTACTGCCGGTGATGACATATTGAGGGGAAACTTGGCGCCTTACTAAACAACTAAAAGCAAACTTAAATTGGCTCAACTGGAACGAATACTGTTAGGAGTAGCACTTTGGGACAGGAAAGGAGCTTCTTGGATCAGACAACAAACTGGAGTAGAAGATATCATAGTTCAAATTGAGAAAGAGCAATGGGCTTTGACTGGCCATGTATGAGACGAACCCACAACCGGTGGACAATTAGGGTAGACCTTGTTATTCTTTGTACCTTTCACTTTGTTGGCGCATTGCGTGTGTGAAAATGCGTTCTTACCCCCCTACTGTAATGCCCTCTGGGCGAAATGTAGGTATGTGAATAAATAAATACAAAATAAATAAGAGGCGGGTCTAGAGGAAGGTGAAGGCCATTAACCCGATGGAGGGATGAAGCAAGAAAACTCGGAGGCAGGGAATGGACTCGAGCAGTGCAGGACAGGAGCGAGTGAAGGTGACGAGGAAATGTCTTCGCCCTGCAGTGGAACCTAATAAGCGGTGTTGTAGTGGTTCTTGTTTTTGTTGTTGCGGCATCTCCTTGAAGAACACTTGTATTCGGCGGGGAAGGGAGTCCGAGAGACGAGTTGTTAGAGCAGTCGTTAGTGGAACAATCTTCACTTCACTGAGGGGGAGGAGAAATGGCGTGGTCAATTGAAACTCAGTAGCAGACCGAAATGAGAGACTCTGTCTAACGCTTATCGTAGATGAAAACAACCGAAAATACTGCATAAATTGACAGGATTTACCGATAACTGCTGCCAGTCTATGAATTAAATAAGTAAGTTGCGGAATGGTAGAAACTTTTTTCTTGCCTCGCCGTGCAAATTAAAACAATTTGTCCATGAATCGCAAAAAAAAAAAAAAAAAAAAAAAGCGAGAGAAAGCCCCTTCCTTCTCACGTTCCTCTAGTATTCGAATCATTTATAATTCAGACCCAGTCATTATTTTTCACCGGGGAGCGGAGAACAAATGCTTTTTGGTAGCCTCCGATGTAAGTTCCTGGCTACGCGGCTTAACCCCACGTGCCGTGCGCTCCGAGAACGGAAAGTGCCACGTGCTCCTCTAGCGCCGCGAAAAACCAATTCCGACCATCGTTCAACACCGATTGTGCCAGTAGCGATCAATATTTGCCTAACTGAGTCCCGAGAAATTTGGAAGTGAATGCGTGTCGACCTTCGAAGCCCTGTGTTTTTTTTTTTTTTTTTTTTGTTTATGTCGAAACACTTAGAGCGACATGTTTCATAGGGGACAGCTTATGGTGTACAGAAAAAAGGTGGTACAAAAAATAGGAGCGCGAGCCCGTGTGCGCGCGCCGAGGAAAGTAAAACAGCAGCGCCAAAAGAGGGTAGGCCGCGGCCGCACGTGCACTATAAGAGAGAGAGAGAGAGAGAGAGAGATTTTAATCAAAACGAAGCGGAATGACGCTGTCGGAGCGCTTCATGTAGTCTGGGGGAATTTTGTTGCTCGCACGATATCCGGATGCTCCGCGGATTCGGGTGTCTATTTTTTGGAGCTGTGTCTTAATAACATTGGTATACGGGGCTGCGCATCTTATTCGCGGTATGAAGAGGGCTTCGTGCGGTCTCAGCAGGTCATCCTCTTTACGCCCCCTCTTATTGTTAAAGATCCGTTTTGTAAGTTGAAGAACCTGCTCTTCTTTCTTTAGTACGTGGTTAGTTGTAGTGTGTCCCCATCCGTCCTTTTGCAAGTAGTGCCCCAGTACTTTGGTCGTGGACGGAGTTGGAGGATGTCTCCACCGCCTTGTGTGTGTGAAGGTACCGGCGGGGGAAAACACGAGGCTCCTGGCGATGTCAAAGGGTGCTGTCCCTCTAGGGGGCTTGTCAATTCGTGACGGGCGCGGCCGCAAAGTTCAACAGAAAGTTAAAGAGCAGATGAATAGAAGGTCGAATCAGGCGTTCTTTTTATTAAGTCGAAAACAGTATGCAGCCTGTTAAGCAAATCCGGCGTTCGTGCTACGATGGTTCCAAAAAATAGCATTGACCAACTCACAATCCCCACATACTCACTCAAAGGAATGGCCCAGTAACGATTACAACTCCCGTGAGAAAAACCCGGGGCTATTCAACATGTCACATTTGGCTGCGACATCAACACTACCATCGCCATCAACGGAGCCCATTGTCACCGCGTCTCAATTCGCATTTGCGTGTGATGGACTGCGCTGCGTCTACCTCAGAGCCACCTCGGAAACGTTCACGCCCACGGAAGTATACATCGGAAGAAGGGAGGGAACGCAATAATGCAGCACGGCGAGCAAAGCGGAGAACGCTCTTTGCACTTAAACCCACAACAACTGCCACTAGCATGGCGCCAAAGGAACGCCACGGAAGTTTACGACGTGCGCACCTACGGGTAAACGAAGAATTTTAAGAGAACGCGAAACTGAAGCTACGCGTCGTAGGCGCGAACAGGACGCAGAACTAGGACAATGCGAGGCGGAAGATAAACGCCTAAAGCTTCAACAAACATGTAAAGCTTTCGCCTATATATTCAGCCCTCTGAATAGCGATTTATTTGGTTAACTTCAGTTCACCCAGGGGGCATTACAGATGGGAGTTATACAATGATAGCGGACAATATACACCAACACCCGCCAAGACACAAAAATGATTATGCAAGTCAAAATCATGCACAACCTATCATGAAGCCTAAATGCGCCCGAATCACACGATTTAATTATGTCTGCAATACCTGATAGGTGGTCTTTCCAAAGCTCAAGGAAATGCTCCCCGTGCAAACCTTTCTTGATTGTTCGAGGAAGCCGATTTCGACACCCAGTAGCGTTTGAGAGGAATAAAATTTAAGAACCGAAGTTCACGCGGATATTTTCGTTAATTTGAAACGGTGATCACAGCGGTGGATACATGGTAGGCTCGAGGGAGGTTTTTTTTTATATAATGCAACGAAATAAAAGAAACGCCAATCTGGCGAAAAAACGTGCGGCCAAAGGGAGATTGCGTAGAAGGGAGCTTTTGGTTTTAATAATAGCGGTAGGAATTCTGTGACACAAAGCGAGCCACACGACCGGACCGGCGAAGGCCGGTCCCTCGGCCGAAACGTTATTAAATCTGTTCTCTTTTTTTACCGTGGTCGAAACCATTTTTGTGTATATTCTACCGGCGTCCAGGAAAACTTTGTTGCTGTATATATATATATATATATATATATATATATATATATATATATATATATATATATATATATATATATATATATATATATATATATATATATATATATATATATATATATATATATATATATACATATATATATATATATATATATATAATAAAAGAAAACGTTCAACAAGGTAAAAAAGGTAAAAGCACGATTGTTGCCAACGGTTCAGCAAAGAGACTTGCTTTCGTCTCTTTGCTGAAACGTTGGCAACAATCGTGCTTTTACCTTGTTGAAAGTTTTCTTTTATTGTGTTCTCTACCATCTTCAAAAGTTCAACTGCTCCCTATATATATATATATATATATATATATATATATCTATATATATATATAAAATTATTCACCTCGACATACTTTGCAAAGTCCAAATAGCTAAACAGCTGTGCTCGAAGTTCGCCTGAGCGAGTGACGTAATCGTCAGCGAATTTTTTAAATTGCGTTTATTTTGTGTTCTAAAGTTCTTGCCTTATATGTGTTATATTTTGTTTCTCTTGTTGGCATGCAATGTTTTTGTTTTCCTTTGTTAGCTTTCTCTTTTCCATATGTGCCTCGAAACGTTTCTCCGGCTGAGGGTCAGGACTTGCAAAACTTAGTTTTTTTTTTTGCTTTCCCAAATTTCTTCACACTTTTGCTTGTTTTGAAGTTTCTGTCCTATATGTAGTATTTTGCTGCGTTGAGCTGTCTTAATTTCATTTTTTAAGGAATGTTTTGTAAATGGTGTACCAGTACCGCGACACTAGAGTTGTTCCTGGGCAGCCGAAATAAAGATTGATTGATTGATTGATTATGATTAATAGGTGTACTTCTGACAACTTTAAAGATGGTGAGCCAGGAGCACACCAGCAAGAAAAGATTTTTTTTATTATTTGTAAGTGCCCTCAGCGCAGCGAATCCCTTTCACAGTAACGCACCGCGTACATGAATTTGGTTGTGACTGGTAGAAAATAGATGAGTATCGCTAGAAACAAGTGTACACTTAGATGGAGGAATAACACAGGGACAAAGAGGCGTAATTCGCTATGTACATAAATTTCGGCGCCGACACAGATATATCGATACCTTTCCACAACGCATGTTCGAATACAAGGAAGAATGAGCACAGTGACAAGCAGATAACAAGATGTACGCATCTATGGCCGAGCACATTTTGTGCAGTAATACAGACGCACTGTACAGTAGGCCTAGCCCACAGTTTACAAGAAATGCCAAGCGCCGGTGAAAGTGTTTATATCAAAATTCTAACTACATAACAGTGCGCCTGGAGCATAAAAAAGTTGTCGAAGAACACGCGCCCAGACGTCTCAAGAAGGCTGTCGTGTATGATCGTTGAAATCTGCACCCGGGACATGTGTCAGCAGCAGCCTCGTCATGAAAACCAATTTGAGGACTAAGAGGTCCCGATGGCGCTCGAGGGGTGGGGAGATTTGATCAAGGTCGGGCAATCCAGTCTGGAATACGCACGTTTGAGCAGGAAAAAGTTGCTTGCAACATGCCCAGGTGAACGGAACTGATAACGTCGCTGTAGACGCAGCAATCGTCTGCCACATCGTAAAAAGGAAGAGTGGGATGATAACATCTTGACGCTCTTCAGCCGACGAAATGAGGTATCGCGGAGACAATTCCGCGTTTCGAAAGCGAACTCGACCTTGGGAGGAACCAAAGCTCGGTATACGCCGTGCAAAGCAAGAACCACGTCGGAACACTGCCGAATTGCGCGCAAAATTGTCCCAAACATGTGCGCTTTGCGCCACTTCTCGCGCAGCGAGAAAGTACAAAACGAAAAAAGAACAAGAATCGGTGGTGAGCAAAAATTCACATGACAGCTGAAAAGAAAGTCTGCATCTAATATCGCCCAGTAGCGCGTCGCAGCCACCAAAACTACTTTCCCTAAGCGCTGGCTAGTAATTATAGCGATAATTTGCTATACTTTACACCTGTCAGCCCGGAAATTCAACACCTTATACGAATATTCCGTAAGCACGTTATATTTATTCGATTGATCAGTTTCGAGGTAGCCACGGTAAATGACCTTACTTTTGAAACTTATACCGTGCTTATGGGATGTTGAACCCCGCGCTTGTTCAGTCTTATTTGAAAGCCGAGGTCCGGGTTTATTCGCAAACAGGCAGCGCCCATTTGTCATTATTCGGATGGCAGGAGTATGGGGGAGGGGAAGGAGATGTGGGGACCGGTAGCGGTCAAGTTCCCCCCAAATCGTGTTTGAAGCGCGCAGATCGGGTGACCTCGAGATAAAGATAGTGATCAACTGATTCAGCTCCCGGAGCGGCGGGCGGTTTGTGTAACGCACCTTCAACGGTCCCTCACGTGTCGCTGAAAGCGTTTCGGCGCAGATGTTTGATCGGGTCAATATTTTTTCCCACCTTTGCGTTGAACCTATCAGGGTTCAACGAAAATAAGAAGCTCGTAAATGACCGATGGGATTGTGCGCTTTGAGTATTCCACCCGAATTCCCACCGACACGTGGAAAGAAAACGAAATAAAAAGACGCAACAAGTTTTAAAACCTCTTCAGTTGATTTTCCCGGGTATGTAGAGAAATAGCGGCGACTGGTTCTAGCATGCGTTGCTGTTTACATTAACCTCTTGCACTTAATCTGAGAATCCCTCTTCACATTTGCGAGGGTGACACACTGTTCGAAAACAACCCTCTCTTTTTTGTTATTTATTCGTATGCTCCAGTCCGCCCCCTACTCCTGGCGGTGTGGTGCACCGCGCCCAGATAGTATAAAAGTGGCTGCGCAGTCGCCAATAAAGCACATCGTCCCTTGGTAGCCGCCCAAGCCCCACCAGAACGACAACCGCCATGATTTCCGTAAGCCCTCCTCCTTACCGAGAGCCGAAACCTGCCTCATCAACCATTCGTTAGGCTTCATGTGTTGCTATTGTCGATAGAAAAGCTTATGCTAAACGAAAATAAACCCAGCAAGTAACTTTAAGTAGTTGAAAAGACGTGCTTTGGACCTCATAGTCCAATGCATGTGCTTTTCGCTTCAATCTAACTCGACCGAAATATTTACGCAAACGTTAAATCACATGCTCCAAAACATTTGAGCAATTTGCTGTCTGAGAGACTTGCTGGAGCAGTGTCTATGTACCTTTTTGCCTAATGTTATCTAGGGCTCTGAAAAATATCACGTGTCACAAAAGCAGATAGTTGCGCCAAGCAGTATCACCACTGGATATTCCAAAAAGCTTAATCCGAACTATATACGCCCTTTATCCGAGTTCAGTTTTATTATGCATAAAGCAAATGCCAACATTCAATGAAAATGTTGCTCACAATGAGTTTTCTCACGTTCGCTAATATGTTCAATGTTCAGAATTCCAGCTCAGTTTAGTATGTACGCATTATTTGGCGATGTCTATAGAAATCGGCGGTCCTCGCATGCGCAACACGTGGCAATATGGTTCCTTCATATGCACGGGCAACATTTGTGTTTATAATAAAGATGCCCTTTAACAAAAGGCATTGGCCCTAGGGCGGAGGGCCTCTACGGCAAACATGTAGACGTACTAGTGCGTGTGCGGAGATTATTAGCCCCTGGGAAGAAAGCTTAAGCGCTATCTGGCAATTCCCATACAGGAGTTTGTATAAAGTGCTTTGTTTACTATATTAAACAAATGAGTTGTTCGGTCTTTGCAGTATAGCCTGTACAGGCCACGGAAGGAGCGCTAATTCTACGTAATACATCCTCGGTGCTGTTCCAGAGAACAGCTTTTTCTTTGCGAATCTTCTTCGGTAGTCGTGAGGGCACTGTGAGAAGTTTACTGTGCTTCGCTAGTTCAAGCGTGTTCGGGAACCATAAATGATACGTACGATGCCATCGTAACCTGTTATTCACGCTTGTACAACAAATTATATAACGACAGCCGGATGAAGAAAAGGTAATCATGCAAATTATTGGTTCGGAAAATCCGTTGAAACGACTTATTACGACTTGACGAATGCCCTCTAAAGGGGTCAAGCCAGGTTTACAGCATCTGTTATAAACTCATAATGCATTGTTTCTCTGGCACAAGATGATATAAAAATAGCAAGATGTTAAATAAACATGATATCGTTAAAGCCCTGCATACCCAGTTATGAGCTGGCATAGACCTTTAAACATGGCAGTTTCAGCAAGAATGGTTTCTTTTTTTTTTTTTTTCGCCCCATTTCCAGCTCGTCCTCGTCGTTGCCCTGGCCAGCGCTGCCTCCGCGGGCTTCGTGCCCACGTACGGGGTCCCAGTGGCCGGCGTCCCCTACGCCCACCACGTAGTTCCGGCCGTGGCCTCCACCGTCCACCACGCGCCCACCGTCTCTAAGGCCACCCACGTGACCCGGTACCAGTCCGTCCACCCGGGCGTGCCCCACACCGTGGCCAAGGTGTCCACCTACACCCCGGCCGCCACCGCCGTCCACACCGCGGTGCACGGCGCGGTGCCCACCGCAGTGGTCGGAGCTCCCGTCCACCACGTTCCCGGGTACACCTACCTGCCCCGCTACAGCCACCGCGTGGACGCCCACCCGCTTACCTACCGCTACGCCTACGGACTCAGCCCCTATGGGCTCCACTACGGCTACGGACCCTACGGATACACCACGCTCGTCAAGCACTGTACGTATGACGTAGTTGATTGTATTCTTGACGGGACCAAGACTGACCCTTACTTGCCTTGCTTGGCGCGAGCAGTAGTAGCTGTGGCAGCAAGCCCTCTTATGGGACAATGTTCCTGTACCACTTTGTAATGCGCCAATGAACAACGGATTGAAGGGTTGCGATAAAATCGGGCCGCACGGAGCAAGATAAGGATTGCAATTAACCCAAACATTTTGGTGGTTGTGACACTTCTGGTTGGCGTCGCCAAGTAGAAGCACGGTTAAGCAATTTAGTTAGAGCCCGCATTACTACGGTGCGCCTCAGACATCTTGCTGCAATGGAAATTAAATGCTGTCAACTTCTACTTGGCTTTCTAAACTCAGGTCGTACGTCAACATTGGATGCTGTATGATAACGCACCCAGTTTAGTGGTACTGCAAGTCTGCTACTATATTCTTAAATTTGACTAACATGGTGCAAGAATATCCTTCTGTTGCACTCAAATTTGACTGGAGTTCAAAGTAAAGCCTAAATTTTGCGAAACGAATAACTACGAGTGTTACCATGCTTGCGCATAAAGCGCGTTCTTTTTAGTTGTGATCCAGCAGGAAAAAACGTTGACACTTAATGCTCTTAATGTTTTTGCTCTTGCAGAAAAACTGACCTCCACCGCTTCGAAGGAAGGGGACCACGATGGTGGACACGTCAAATGATGCCACTGATCCAGAAGAAGCTGACACCGGTGCTTGATAGCCTGCAAATCTGGAATTTTATTCTAGGAATAAACTATTTGTCTTTGTCACACTCGTATCTTTGACAACTTACATCCCAAGCATTCCGGGCATATGCCAGCCTTCAACCAACTTTATAAGCCCAGCGGGCTATTGAAGAAACCCTGCAACACGTTTTTTAACTTTTTTCTAATTCCGAAATACTTTCAGAACGTACTCGATAAGCACATTCAGTCCTATTAATTGGGGGTCACAAACTACCTCAGCCAAAAATTGCTGCTCGGATAACTTTGAGACTTTCTCAAAAGATTTTTCTCTCATTCCTGGTCTTGGCGTTCTTCGAGCGCTTGAATGACGTCATTAGAGTGGTGTAGTAACTGCTGGCCGGCTTGCTCTCAGTTGCAACAATAAGCGTATTGGGTAGCCACTTAAAATAACCGCCACAAAGTCAAAGCACAAACAGAAGGTGGATAGTTCTGCTGCGACGAGCAAATCACGTAATACCGTTTCGTGCTGGCGATAACTATAGCTTTCATAATTCTTCCAGACGCGAAGGAAAGAGTCAAAATGTTTGTAGGAAGTGTTGCAGGGTCCCTTTAACGCACTCCGTATAATCGCTGCGGCTATCTCCACTTTGGGTTTAACAGCTAATAACTAGATACAGTTGAAGCTACATTAAAAAAAGGACCCGCGGGCCACCGCGAAACAGCCCTTGTTGGAACTTCTTTCTCTTCTGCGCTGTAGCAGATGACACTCATCATCATCAGTCTCATCAGAACCGACAGAGCGGCGGCACGCGTTAGCGCTGCACCCGCAGCGAGTTCGATTAACGCCCTCATTCTCATCAGACGTGCGCTCTCCGCTCTCTCTCGACGGCTTGGCAGCCGTCGAGAGCTCGTGGTCCATTACAGCCCGTATATAACAATGGTTGAACAAACTGAAAGCAAGTTTTAAAGCACGGGAACAATTATGTTATTAAATGCCTTAGCGTTGAACCTCTTGAGCTACTCAACGAAAATGATTTCACTATCAAAGATGTGTTATGCTCAGTGAATTTGACTGACGTCTTGGTTGTGGAATGTTGGTTGTTACTGTTGCTACCATTTAAATACAAAGGCACTAACTTACTTGCTCATCGATCCGATTATCGTCTAACCACGTGTAAAAGAAAGCATAAAATTTCTGCACAAGTTTGAAGGTATTTTTCTATCCCTGACGTTCTCTTAAACTTACGAAATTAAAAAGAAGCCATAAACAAACCATAAGGGCATCATTTCCGATCTACCTGCAGGTGCAGTCGAAAGGCCACACTTTACCACACCACATGAGAATGGCAGGACGAAACTGGTGTTTCCAAATCCAAAACCCTAACGCAGGGGAATGGAACCAACGGGTTGGCTTGCAGCGACCTCTGTGAAGAGCACATCGGTCTGGTGCAGTGGTCCCGCAAGGCAACACAGGCCATTGCAGACTTAGACCAAGGGTACCACCCCTGCCTATCCTGCCCGGAGCTGATGTATCACAGCAGACAATCAATCCCTGCCGGGGCACCACCCAACCCTGACGAATAAAATCGCAATTAAGGGTTTTCCACTCCAGTGTGTTGTGTTTTCATGAAGAGAGAACGGTCTTTGACGACGGTGATGTTAGCCGGGCATGGACGCCTGGTTGGCTATGGCGATGATAACGATGACACACACGCTTACATAGAGTTCTTTAAAGGCGTTGGTCTAATTATGAAAGCATATGTGCGGTATGTTGTCGTCGCGGCGAACGGGAATTAATGAAGTGCTCACGAGCCTATTACGACTGTCGTCGTCAATCACTGCCCGATTCCCCTAATTTGGTATGTGAGAATTGACGGTTGGTGTGATGCCGCCTCAAGAAAACGGAAAGTGGCGATTTGGTCCCGAGCTTTCCCCCAGCCATTCTTCTGGCACCAGCACCACCCCAAAAAGGCGGTGGAGGCGCCAATAGCGCTCGCGCTGTCACACAGGCCAACCCCCCCTCCCCCCTCTCTCATTATAAACTCAGACTTAAAAATTAAAAATGGCTGGTTCGAAATTTCGCTCGCTGCCATCTCTTCACTTTCACCCTCAAAATGTTTGCACGAAATTCTACAACCTTCCCGGTAGAACTAATCTGGGTCCCGGCTCTTGCGGGCTTCGGGGTAAAATGAGGCAGCCCACGACGTCACTCGATGACTCACAATCCGACCGGGCCCTGGTCTCACTCCCATCCATGGGGCCAGATGTGCCAGGAACAGACTGACAACTTACCTCTACTACATTCATTCATCCCCGCCTCGCCCACTGCAAAGTATCCCCCCTCATCCTCAACTCACGCACGCGCAGGAACGCACATGGATACGGTGGAATAATTATCATCATAGTCATCATCAACAACAGCCTACTTAGGTCCACTGCAGGGCGCAGTCCACTCCCAATGACTTAAAACCACTCCTGTCCTGTGCCGCTCGAGTCCACGGCTGGCCACCGAATTCGCCTATTTCATCCCTCCACCGTGTTATTGGCCTCCCCGCTCTTCTAGACCCATCTCTTGGCATCCACTCCGTTACCTGAGTGCGATTTACAAATTCAGTTTGATGTTAAAGTTCTGCGAAGATAACGACGCTGTTACACAATATTCAGTGAAACAATATGAATGCATATATTACTGAGCATTCGCTTCGGCAAAAATAGGCCTAATTTTGCACTTTAGGGGTTAAGCTCCATTTTCCATCCTTCGCAACATGTTACGGTGCGTTTCGGTCAATCTGCAGCTACCGTTTTTTGTATAGCTAATTTCCGGATAAATAATGCCGTCATCAGTGCACTGATGGCGGCGACTAATATTGTTCACTGGAGCAAACCGGTGGTTAGGGAAACCGTTGTGTATATGGGAAAAGTAAGGTACCGAGAGGAGAGCCCTGAGGAACACCAGATGTTACGTCAGTATACGAAAGACTGATGAGCTAGTTGGACTAGGTTCATGGTCGTGTACAACCTCTCGCGGTTATGCAGGAAGCGTGATACTGAACATACGGGTCCCCGCATAAGACTGCGTGAGACTTCGCGAACATGCCAATTTAACAAATGAAGCATCCACGTAAAATATCGAACTTATAACGCGTGAAATTTCCGGCCATCATAAGGGAATGTGATAACCGGGTTCGTAAACAGAGACTAAATGTGTTGACTCATTGTAGAGGTTATTAAAATCGGAAAATCAGAAGACACGTTTGCAACCGAGCAATCCAGCCGTTAATTGATTGCACTGCAGGCGGGTGAGATAACGTTTCTGGAGGCAAGGCTCCAGGTGTCACCTGGTGTGCTGAGATAAGGGCGAATGTTAGCGTCATGTGCTTTACGCATATCTGTGCTCAGGAAGAAGGATCGGAATAGAAGACCGTAGTTTTTACAGCGAAACTAAGGTAAATGTAACTGGTGGCGAAGCTTCGGGCGAAAAGCGGTTAAGAACCTATTGCCAGCGACATCCACACGGGGAGCTATGGGAGTGGCGATTCAAGCGCGACTAGGCGTGGAGAGAGCAAACACTAAAAAAAACAAAGTTTTATTCAACAATAAAACAATATTTATATTTTAAGAAAGATATTCATTTCTGAATCCCATTTATTTAGGCATAGTGTGCAAAGAATTTATGAGAATGCTATTCATTCTCAAAAACCTTTTTTTGTAGCGCCCTCTGAAGAATTGCACATGCCATCGCTCCGTGACGCAGTTCTTGTAGTGTTCGGAAAGGCGCGCGTAAAGTTCGTCTGCTAGTCCTATAACGCCCATCACATGTTTTGATGTTGCACATTTGCATTCACTTTCCTTATTAATTTGGTGTGAACATAACTATTGCTGTGCGTTGAGTTGCGAGATGCGTTGTATCGCGGGTTAACAACTTAACTTTAGTACCGTGCCCGTCCTACGGGAGGATGCTGCCAACGGTTGGCGCGGAGCGCTTCCCCACGGAACCGATGTGCTGTACAAAGTTGCAACAGCAACTCCCGTACGCCTGGTGTTTCATTGAACCGTTTTCCTCTTATTTCCAGAAGGTAAGACAAAACTACAGTACTGTTAATACGGGCTCGGGGGTTGTGTAAGGGGACGTCGTGGTGCTTTGAAAAAAAAAAAAAAAAGCATCTAAAGCTTTATGTTATCGCTTGATTTTACCTCAGGTTTTGCTCGGAGCAAGTGGTGTCGAATACTCTACGACTTCTCAGCGTATTCCAAAAGCGCAAGTATTGTACGCCACTCGGATTCAAAGGATTCGCTTTAATTGCCTATCTCAGTGCCTTCTGTGTTGCATTGAACGTTTGTAGTGATCGTTGCTTTCTCCGCTTGCGTGTGCAAGCAATGTTTCCATCCCAGTGCTGTGTTGTGCTGCTCTGTGCTGCGCTGGTGCCACATCTTTCCTGCTGTGCTGGCGTCGCTTTCCCTTGCATTGATCCATTTTTTTTTTCTCTTTTGTAGCGTAAGCTACACTGGCCGCGGTTGAGCAGTTTCGCGTGGACCTTGAAGGGCCGTGCTGCGCAAGCGCGAGGAGCATAGCATTAAATTGGATTGGATTGGATTTGGACTGAATTGGATTGGAATAAATTGGTTGGTATTGGATTGGTTTGGAAATCCAATCCAATTGGAGTACGGGTGTGGAGGATTGGGTCTGCACTTTCACCGGTCTGCGCATTCTAGACGAGTGATGCCATAGCTGCGGCAGACGCACTAGCGCCGGTGCGTGCCCAGCTGCGCGACTCCGTTGCGCAGTAGCCAAGTCTGGCGCTGCGCCGGAGCCGCTTGATAGCCATTTCGCGTGGCTCCTGGAGAGCCATGCTGCGTATGCGCGAGGAGCAGCGAGTGGACTGGACTGGACTGGACCGGACCGGACCGGACCGGACCGGACCGGACCGGACTGGACTGGACTGGACTGGACTAGACTAGACTAGACTAGACTAGACTAGACTAGACTGGATTGGATTGGATTGGATTGGATTGATGAACCTTAGCTCACGCTACGTATATTCTGGCATAGCGGAGCTAAGCCACTGCAAATTTTTTACTTACCTGTTGGGACATTTGCCTAAACCATGCAAACAGGAAATTGCAGGCGGGAATCCTGGGTGAAGTTCTGTAGAAACCCGTGTCCACTTGAATCGACGCCGGGGCAGCTGCAGTTCAGAGTGGTGGGCTCGCTGCACTTTCGTGAGTCGGCCTTCCTGCGGCTCACTTTTCTGCTTCAAGATGTAGTGCTTACCGTATTTCCTGTTATCGTTTTTTTTTTCGGCGCGCAAGAAAAATCATATTGAATGTAGTTCCCACGAATATTTAGCACTTATTTCCATACGTGCTGATTTTGTACACTGTAATAAAGTTGTTTTATGTTTATCCTGGAATAAAATTGAAATGTCAAGATTATGGCATGACTATGCGTTATTTCTTCTCTTAGAACTGAAGCACACAAATTGCACAAGCATTATATAACGTTGATCTATACTTTAGGCACGCACGCAACCTGCGTATGTGCGACGCAATTAAGCAACCAAGCAGTGGCGTAGGCATAAATTTGTATCGGGGGGAGGGGGGGGGGGCACGTTTTTGATATGAAGGTGGTGGGGGGGGGGGGCAGCAGACAAGTGTGGTCAAGTGTCATTTTGTGCTCTGTATCCCATGACAGAAAAAAATTTCGGCAGGTTGGGAGTACGAGCCCGGTTCCCCGTTTGCCACCCACTACAATTAAGGTAAACTGATTGCTTTTATACAGCAGTGGACGACATGAATACACAATAAGGTTTCAGAGGAAATGCAAGATGTTTTTAGCAACACGGAGGTGAATAATACGACACTATGCTTAAGTACGTTTCTGCAGTCACCAGTCTGTACTAGTTAGGCTGGCGTTGATTTGAGGCACACTCCCAAGGCTCGCCATGGCATGAGCCCTCAGCGATCACAGACCTGCTAAATTTTGAAGTCACATTTTCGCGCTACTGCCACCACACGGCGTCACTTTTTGAGCGGATTTCGCGTCACATCCGATTTGTTTGTTTTTCTGCCGGAAGTCTTCCCTCCTCACACAGATGGCGCTAAACCCCATGAGCAGCTTAAGAGCTGCCATTTTCTAAACGTATGGGCTTCTATGGAAGCTTTGCTACCAGTTACATTTACCTTGGCGAAACTGTCTTGCGCTAGGTTCTGACCTAAACTGCGTGCGTCCATCGGGTCGCGTCGACAAATAATAACACGTGCTCGTTCCAGAGCTAGTGTAAAATGCTCTGTAGTTCTCAGTGTAATATGGGTATCTTGAAAAAAACTGTACTAAAGGTGGCCGCTGAGACGATGCTCTCGCTGCGCCGAGTTTCATTTGCTTGTCATAAGTTATTGGTTTACGTGGAATTTGTAAACGCTAAGAATTCACGTCTACTGTTAATACATCGTCGTCTATACGAAAGAGTGTGGTTAAAAAAAGCGGCTTTAAATCTTGTTTTGTGGAAACTATCCCGAAACAAACTAAATGAGAATTAATTTAGAACTTCAAGGGAAGTTATGTGTTTACCTGTATTTATTCGATCAATATAGCAAGTCACCATCCATACCTCAATGTAGTTGCTCTCCGATACAACTTCTTCCTTGTTCTTCCGTCTCCTCAGTAGTGAGACAGCTGTATATTTTTTTCTAGTGTAAATATTTATGCAAAGCACTCGCGTTGTGAACTTCCTTGCGTTTCGTCCTCTCACGTTGTGAACCACAAATTTAGATGTTGCGCAACTAAGCTGAGGGTCGTGAAGTATATAGGGCGGTTATTGAGAGAAATTTTCCGACCATATCAACAACTGCGACTCAAGGTTCAAGGCGGCAAGATTAATCCTCAGAAGGAGATGGTTTCCTTCGTTAACAGCCCGGAAAAACCGAGAAAAATACTGTCGACGAGGGATTTGTTGTAGAGATATCGATGCCATGGATGAGGAAAGTGCCCTATAACTCTAATTTGAGCCAGAAATAACGCTCTAGTCGGTGGTGCAGAATATAAGAAACAGCTAAATTCAAGAAAAAAAGCGAAACAGTACGAGCTCCACAAGAAATTCCCATTAGCGAAATGAACCTGTTGTCGAGATGTGGACGTTTGTTGCGTGATTTATGATCACCCAATTTTCCTCTCTCCTTGTTATGCCCCGTTTCTTTAGAAATTGCTGGAGATTGTCTGCTAAAAATTAAATCCCTAGGCATTAAACTCTCTAAAAAAATCTGCAGAAATATAGAGAAGTATCTACTAATGCTTAGCATTCTAATGTCGTTTGTCTACAGTGTGAGTCGTATAGGGCTACATTTTTTGGTATCTGCAAATTCTGTCCGATAAACTATCTCCATTTACGCTACTATAACGATTATAGGTGTTACCTGCGAAAAAAATTATGTTTTTGCGGAAATACAGGGCGTTACACGGTTCCTGCATTTTCACTATTTTTTCTAGTTTTCTTAATGTTTTTGTTTTTCTAAATTCTGCTGATCCAATTATCTCTATTTACGCTATTATTGCGAGTAAAGGTGTTACTTCCGCCAAATTTGCGTTTTTGTGGAAATGCAGGACGTTACCGACGTTACACGGTTCGCCATTGTCGCTATTTTTTTCGAATTTTCTATTATCTTTATTTACGCTATTATAACGATTATAGGTATTGCTTCCGCCAAATGTGCATGTTTGTGGAAATGCAGGGCGTTACACGGTTCGCCATTTTCAGTATCTCTTTCTAATTTTTTTTTTATTTTTTGGTTTCTCAAAATTTTGGTGGACCAATTGTCTCCATTTGCGCTATAATAATGACTATAGGCGTTGCTTCCGGCTCATTTTCATTTTTGTGGTAAGGCATGGCGTTACACGGTTTGCCATTTTCGCGATTCTTTCCTTTTTTTCAAAATTTTATTTGACCGATTATCTTTGTTTACGCTATTATAGCAATCACACGCGTTACTTCCGCCAAACGTGCATTTTTGTGGAAATGCAGGCGTTAAACGGTTCACCATTTTCCCTCGTCTTTTCTAGTTTTCTGTTTTTCGTTTCCAAATTTTGGTCTACAAGTTATCTCCATTTACGCTATTATAAAAGTTATAGGTGTTACTTCTCCAAATTTGCATATATGTGGTAATGCAGGGCATTACACACATTTTGGAATTTTTACTATTTCTTTTTTATTTTTAGTTTTTCGTTTCTCAAAATTCTGTCCGATCAATTATCTGCACTTGAGCTATTATAATGAAT
Source organism: Haemaphysalis longicornis (assembly GCF_048455015.1). Lineage (NCBI taxonomy): Eukaryota > Metazoa > Arthropoda > Arachnida > Ixodida > Ixodidae > Haemaphysalis > Haemaphysalis longicornis. The sequence continues at coordinate 129,798,349 of NW_027526445.1, read as the reverse complement.
ATAGGCGTTACTTCCGCAAAATTTGAATTTTGGTGGAAATGCAGGGCGCTACACGGTTCGCCATTTTCGCTATTTTTTTCTAGTTTACTTTTCCTTGAGAATCATGTTCGACCATATAGATCCATTTAAGCTATTATAACGATTAGAAGCTATAATTCCGCCAAATGTGCCTTTTTGTGAAATGTGCTTATAACGATTATAAGCGTTACTTCCGCCAAATTTGCGTTTTTGTGGAAATTCAGGCCGTTACACAGTCATGGCTGGGGGGGGGGGGGGGGCACTCGGCAAAGAATGCTGTGCATTAAAAACTGAGCTGATGCAACCAGTACCACACGAACGTGCCAGTTTTGATTTTTACCTCTCATGGGCGGGTCACAAACAAAAAGAAACGGACGAGGTGATAAGAATAGAAAACATGGTACAAAAATTATTCGGCACAACGTCAGGTACGACGCCAAGGCCAGCTGAACAAGGACCTCCGCAAGAACAATTTTAAAAGCGACGCACGCATTGCAGGAGCAAGGCTCACCAGAAACAACCGTGAGTACAAAAGACACTTTTTTTTATTACTTACAATGCTCAAAAACTTTTATGCGTCGGTAAAAGGGATGACCTGCAAGGTATTGTGAAATAATGGCCTTTTGGCGCACACCACGAAGGTAATGAGGGGGGAAATGGAACGTAAAATGATCCCTACTGTCTTCAATTTGGACTTCGTAGATAAGCCGCTTCCAGTTGTTCAAAGGGGAGCAAATGTTCTCTAATACCATGAGTATCTTTAATAAGACCGTAGGCGCCTCAAAAAGACGTGGGTATTAGCTAGGGAAGTTAATTTCTCTCGAAAAACGTTTTAGTTCTCTCGCTCGCTTGGGACATCAAAGCATTCCGAGTACGTTTTCAGATAGCAGCAGAACTCCTTGATTAATAACGTCCAAGTTAGCTTGACTAAAATCCCCACTGAATTTTAGTTTTTGTGCAGGACGCTGCGCGATCCCTAACGGCCGGTCGGAGCCAGTCGATAGAAATAAACCAAGATTGCGTGTTAGCTGGATTCGCACTAAATTTAGTCGTCTCACTGACAAGTTGAGTACAATTAAAGCCCGCTCGAAAATCACAGAATCTTTGAGATTGCGTCGAAGATGGTTTCATGGTCGGGCAAGAATTGGGCGAGTGAATGTTGGGAAAATTAAAATCCCCAAACAAAATTATTGGGAGCGAGGGATAGCGCCAGATGATAGCGGCTACTCCTCCTTGTCTCTCCTCTCCTCTTCCCATTTTTTTGATCGAGTGGTTTACCCTTGAATAATAAAGGATTAAAAAAACACCATCAACAACAAGAAAAACATGGTTTGTGAAGCACGCTGCCTTTTTCCCCGGCGTTCTAGAAGGATCGCACGTGGCAAGAAGTTGCAATTTTGCATCGGATGCTTGCCGTGTTTTGAAATACGCACAAGACGTTTGAAGGCGCACGGAGAACTTATGGTCATTTAGTAGAGATCGGAAGAGGCTAGTCGAAGTGGCAGCATGAGTAGAGATTGAGTTGGTATTTCGCAACATCACTTACGTGTGGTGTGATTCTCTCCAGTCGTCAACAGCCTTAGCTGGAGCAACGCTTTACCCGCTTTTTTGTCTCCTGCAGCTGCCCTGGCGTAAGGTAATTTAACCACAGCTGCTGCATCCCTGTCACGTACAGGGGAGGACTTAAATCCTCCACATTCGTTTTAACGGTTCTTCGTTAGAAATTTTGAGATATCTCCCGCTTAAGTCGAACCTGATGTCCCAGCTAGGCCCATGGGGACGACTGTACATGCAAACTCACCAAGAAGACCAAAGGATGAGGGCTTAGGTTTAATTGAAAAACACAAAATGAAGAGCAGTTAAGCCGAGAAGCACGTGTCAAGGAATAAAAAAAATGGCTCAACATATTCGCACGGCAGTATCTGTCAAAGCACAGTAGTATAGTAATGAACACTTACTGACGCAAGTTGGAGGAATAGGAAGGGTGTTCAGCCTCTTTAGTCAAGGAGGCCGTGAGCCCGCGCTGCTTCGAAGGCTCTATTCAAGAAAGATTGCGATTTCTCCGGCGATGATTGGGTCATTGGGGTTTACCATTGCTCAAGGCAATGACCGACTTTTAGGGGCGAAACCCCTTAGGGGTTCGGGCTGTCAGCGTCTCATGTCATCGTCGTAACCGTCGTATCATGTAGTCATGGTACTAAAACACTGGGACACTCGTTCACGCCTCGTGTTAGAACTTAACTCCTGTCGTTGCAAATGTCGTCAAAAGACGATAGTCTTTGTAGACATTTGTCAAGGAAATGCCCCCCCCCCCCCTTGCTTTCCCGCTCACCTCTCATGCTGTTCCTGTACCGTAGCGCTCCTTCCAAGGTAAACACACTAGTAAAGGTTTGCGCAAGGCGATTTGAATTTACCGCGTTCCACTTCTACAGGCTGCGTTCCTAGATGCCAGCGCTGCAGTACGGCGGAGACGCGCGTGAATGGAGGCGGCCGACTAGAAGGTTTATAGGGCCGCGTGGCCGTGCTCCACGTGCGTTCCAAACAGAACGTGGAACGTAGCTGGTGGAACCTTTCTTTGCTGTTGCAGCGTGATTTTTTATATGCCGCCAGGAGGGCGGCGGTTTTCTGCAGTAGATGTAGAATATCATTTGCTATCGAAAAACCAAGCATCCATGAATTTTTTAATAAAGGAACGCTGTAAATATTTCTTGTGTACTAATTCTTATATTTTCGTAATGTCTTGTTCTTGTTCAACAAAGTTGACAGGTATGAACATATAAACCGGGCTTAGACGTTCACATGTGGCTGTGAGTATATAAGACTATTGCGCAATATGAATTTTACTTTGGCCGGGTGGCTGAATCGAGTCACAGACAGACGGACAGACATACAGACATACAGACATTCAGACAGACCAAAATTTCTGGGTGTAAGTAGCCCAAGAAAGACTATCGTCTTTAAAACACCGGGACACCGGTTTACGCCTCGCGCTAGAATGCTTCGGGCTTCCAAGACACGAGACTTTTACCGCAAAGCCGTATACCTCTACCCCCAAACGGTTTCCTCTCAGTTTTCAAAAACACCAAGGCGCCAAGAATAAACTTATACACTGCATGCTTCGCCCCTCCCCAGGTTTCACGTTAGTAGAAATGGCGGGGGATTTTTTTTTTTTTCTTGATCGAAAACTGCATGCAATCAACTTAAACATGGAAAGAGTTGAGGCACGCACCATATTTAAAGGAAAAAAGACACGTGTCTGCCATACTGTGCTGCTGTCGTGAAAATAAATTGAGTTTCTTGTTCCGCCCTTCCGCTGCTGTAAATATGAGCCCGAAGTGCCTGGAATCCTTTTCATTGACATTAGTGGGGTTAGATGACAGGAGTTCGCGCACGGACAATAGGCTCTTCTTTCAACGTTGGAGCGGCTCATCGCCGCGCTTGCTGCCAGAAGGCTTTTCTGTTTTAAGGAATACGATCCCACGGGCCTTCGCATAATAAAAAAGCTCCTCGAAGGACGCTAGAATTACTGTCTTTTTTGTTTTGCACTTGCTGGATCCGTCAGAGGGTTCGTCTTCGTATTTCACGCAGCCAGCGACTTCATTCGGGGACGTTCATCTGTTGTTCTTTTTTAGATTAATATTATACAGCCGCACAACTTTCTGTGGCAATGCTGCTGCTGATGATGATGACTGATAGTGGTATCCCCTTTGTAGCGGGGGATGACGCGTCATCTTACCAAAAAAAAAAAACTAGAAAGAAATTAATATACCTATGTTTTACACTCTTTGTTTAATACTAGCGGTGCTCTTAAAGCAGGCGCAAAAAACTTATTAGGCACAAAACACTTTTTTCTGTTACAGGCGGTAGCTGTCCTAGGCAATATTCCCATCTGCTTTTCGTCAATTAGCATTCTAAGCTTCGTTTCGTCGCATCGACAGCCTTGAAGTTGACTCCCTCTGTGCTACCCTTAAATCCTAGGGCTTCTGCAAGCCGAATATTTCCCTCATGTAGATTTGGATGGATACCCTCGCATTCTAACACTATGTGGCACATAGTTTTTTTTTTGTTGTTGTTTTTTCTGCAGACCACACATACCCCATCAATTTGTGTATGCTTCCTCACAAAGCTCTTGGTTCGCAAGCTACTTGCTCTAGCCTCGAAAAGCAAAACACTGCCCTTGGAATTATCGTAATTTTTTTTTTCTGATGCCCAATTTCTCAGCTCTGTACATCGCTAACGACGTTTTAGCTTCCGTTTTTTCTTACTCGTTTCTATCTGCCTTACTCGTTTCTATTTACGCGTTTCTATATGCCTTGCCTTTTTTTGGCTACCATGGTTGTTTTGCATTTTTCACTGTTCTTCCGTATTTCACCGTTAGCCTTCTAGTCTTCCTTAACCAGCTGCGTGTCCACGCTTTTCAAGTATAGGTACCTAAAAATCTTTACTGTCCACCTACGTTGATCTATTGCTCTCAACCTCCCCTCAAAACATATTTTACTCTGCGCTTCTCGAGCTTCAGACGACGGCCAGCCCATATCTCCCTGAACTGCTTCGTTAGTTGTTTTTCCATTCAATCGTAAGGCCAAACGTCCTACCGCTCTCTGGTTCACTTCAAGGCCTGATGTAACGCTTGATTTTAAGCATAGTACACCATTCGCAAATGTGAGGCCCGGAACCATTACTCCTTTCCACATTCCTCCTACTACTACATATTTGTTATACACCCACAGAGCTCTATGCTTCATTATAGCTGCGTTTCGCTTTCCCTTAACCTTAAGTTGCTCCCCGTTAGTTCTTAAGTAGTTATCACCTTCGTTTATCCACACTCCCAAATATTTATATTCCTTCACTCTAGGTAATTCGCCCTGCAGTATTGACACTGTGACAGTGCTGGTGTTATTGAAAACAGTTATTCTCGATTTCTCCGCGCTAAAATTAAACCCGAGGTCGGTGGCTTCCTAAGCACTAATATTTATGAGCTGTTCCATATAGGCCTGGTTATCAGCTAAAAGAACAATGTCGTCTGCGTATACCACTCCCAGAATACGCTGTTGTGCCACTTCATCCTGCAACATATGCGTTAAGTTGAACCCTACTTGACTTTCTTCCAGTTTCTTTTCTAACCCTGCCATGTAAAGCATGAACAGTATCGGGCTCAAAGGGCATCCCTGTTTCAGTCCCAGATGGGTGTTGACCTGCTGTGCACATTTCTACCTTTCCCATGTCAGCTGCACTCTATTACCTTTATAGATTGCTATAAGGAACTGTATTAACTCGTTGTCTAATCCTTGGAGTTTCAGTATTCTCCACAGCAGTTCTCTGTTTACGTTGTCATATGCACCTTTGACGGTCATATGTCATATGCCCCGTTGTCATATGCTCCTTGAATGACCAAGAACGTAATCCATACTGGTCTATTCTGCGCTTTCGCAATTTTAAACATCCAATCGCCTGCCTTCTCCTTGTCGAAATTCATTTTGCAGTTCCCCAAGTATTTCATTTTCTTCCATCCATGTTTGAATTTCTGATTTTATCGCCCGCAATACGAACGTATACATACTGACGTTACTGTGAGTGGTCTGTATATATCAATACTGGCTTTATTACCTCCGCCTTTACAGATTAAATTTGTTTTACTTTCTAGCCAATTCTCCGGTATTTGTTTGATTTGTATCACCCTATCTATTGCCCTCATAAACGATGCCTCACTTTTAGGTCCCAGCAGGTTTATCAGTTGCACTGGTATTCCGTCCGTCCGGGCCCACTGCTGTTTGGGGGAAACCTTTCGCTCTACTTTTTTCCAATCAAGGTTGCCCAAACTTATTTCCTTTTCCGCAGTCTTCTGTGGTGCTGATGTTATCGGTGCAGGCTTCCCTACCTCTATTTCCCTAAACTTCTCACTAATCACTCGATGAATATGCGCCAACACGTGCTCTCCTTCTAAACGTTTCCCCTTCTAATCAATCTATAATATTTGATGGATATCGTTTTTTGATCATACATTTTACATGGTTCCAAAACTTTTTGATGCGCTTTTGCCCTTCTTACGTATTTCTGCCACCAATTGTTCGCTTTCTGCTTAATCTTTGCTTGCACCATTTTGTGCACTTCTAGTAGTCTTTTTTTTTTTTTTTTTTTTTTTGCCGGAAACTCATGCAGTCAGGACTACAGAGCCGAACCACTCCGTTTCGCTGCGCAGCTGGAAGTAGTTCAACAAGAATATTTGGCTGGGTGTAACCTAAGAAATTCAATAATATATAGTTCTTATTTTTTAGCCTTACACTGAAATTGCCGATAAATTGTTAGCTAGAATATGTGAAACAGAGGGCATTAGTTTTTTTAGTTTTTCGGTGTTTTTCGTTGCGACGTTCGCCACTGGCGTCGCATGGGTTCTCTTCAAAAAAAAACATGGCGTCCTTGATCATGGCAGAAGCTTCCTTTCTAATGGGTAGCTCGGCACTTCATCCCCCGCATAGGATTTTTAAAAAATTTGAGAACCAAAAGCTTTGAAAAGAAACGAAGCAAGTGGTCTGCAACGTGTACGCTCAAGTTTCCGTATTTCGTTAGGTTAGCCAGTTTGCCGGCGTAAGCCAGCTAGCGTACTATCGCACGGCTCAAGGCGGAGGTTCTGAGTGGTACTCTGAAGTCCAGAAAACATAAAACGGCTTCGTTTGCCGAGTGGAAGACCGCCTGAAGTTACGGAAAGTCTGTGGTACGATAGTTTCAACCTTCATCACGCGCAATGCAGTCCAAATCGGATTTGACTTCGCCCCGTATAGTGTGTGCGTGCTGCACTTTCGGTATACCGCGCCCGCGCTATGTACGCACGCTACACATGTCCGTGGTGATGCGCAGACTTAAGCTCCAGAAGAGTTTTCGTATCCATGCATGCCGTCCAAACTGCAGCGATGACAAAATTTACGTAATTTCTGGACGATAGAGAGTCGGACGGCATCGTGCATGGTATACTTTATTATTAATTTGTTTAATGTAAATCTATTCATAACAATACTTGGTAATTAAAAATAATTATAAAACTTTTTGCAATGATTTCTTGGCCGTTTAAAGTCGTATAGATAACGATAAATTGCGGTTTAAAAATGCTCACTTTTTGCGGCATTTGCCCACGCCAAGTCTGAAAACCGAAATGTCTTGTGACAAAGCTAGCTGACACTGACGTGCACAAAATGACAACTTTAAAAATAATATTGATTTTCTATTCCAGCCAGCTTGAACCTCCTGTTTCGATTATGAGGGCACCACGGGTTTTCCTTGAAAGGGTTGGGTGGAGGGGGGTGGGTGGTATACAAATGTCCGCGAACCATCTCGCGACGAGACTGCCTGTTTTCGCTTCGGCTCTTTCTCGTAAAAGCTTTAGTCGTTGTTCTACATATTGCAGCATGCACTGTTGTATGAGAGGATAAGTGGGTATCAAGTGATGTGTCGTATCACCGCCAATACCTGTTTCACATTGCTGGAGCATTCTTCATTACGTTTCTTGCCTTTATCCCCCTTCCCCGCCATTCCCTGATGTCGCGTTGCTTGGCGAGGCCCTTGAAATTTGTTTAGGATGCATGGTGCATCAAACCCGCTTGTTGTTTACGCTTTATTTGAAAACACAGATTGATGTGCGAACGGTGGCGTACGGAGGATTTCACTTCGAAAGGGAGACATGTTTCTTCAAAAAGGAACAAGGGAAGGAATTAAAGGAGAAAAAATAAACAAAGAAAGCAAGAAGAAGGAACCAGCTCAAGAAAGGGCTTTACTCAGATGAACAATACTACCACTTCTAGATGACGGCGTACTCCACATAACTTCCCGATTGTTCTGTCCGTTTTTTCGCCTCTCAAACTGCAGAATGGCTGATCTTTGTGGTTAGAACTTCACCGACGCCGCGTGTGGTTGGTGCGTAGCTTCTCAACACAAAAACAATTATCGCTAGTCATTATTTGTTGACAGGGAGAGATATTTTTTTGTTTTCGTTCTGCATCTACGCCCCGGGGATGAATAGGCTAGACTGAAAAAGGTCGGGTATGGAAAAGATCGGAAATTTTGGAGGAGGGAAGGGGAGGAGGTTGCGCCAGTGGGTGAAGACGAGGTTCGTTAGGCGACCCGGTAGGGACCCTGCCCCCGCCGCGAATGCACGGCGCGTAAGTCCCGCACACTGACTGACCTCGAGAGGCAGATACGATCGTCTGATCTGCTCCGCGAACTACGCCCGGTTTTACGACAAAACTCCGGTGAACCACTCGCCCGGCTCTGAACGCGCGCCGGCACCAGGCCTTTATCGGACCAGTTTATTTTCGTCTCTTAATTTAGCTAGCTCATCACGCTATCCGACAGGGCCTGCCTGCGTGCCAACCTTGGAAGTGACCGAAGGATCCGCGAACCTTCAGAAGTTAAACCCACACCCCAACCTCAGAGAAAAAAAAAATACAGGGAGAAAGGGGGGGGGGGGGGGGGTCAATTTTTTTCTTTTTTCAGCTGATTTGCCAAACACGTTCTGAAATTGTACTGACTGCTTGAACATGTCTCTCCCCTTCGGTTATCACCTGCTGTATTTTGTCTTTAATTTGCTATGTATTCTTCGATTATAATTTGTTTAAATTTGTTTTAATTTGCTCTGTATGCTTCTGAGAGTGGTACGAATTGACAAACAAGCCCCTGTCATAGTTGTTTTCGCTCATTTACATCTGCACGCCCGTTTAACTGGCGCTGTCAGAGCTCTGTCTAGATCGTATAAAAGGAGGTCCACGGTCCTCGCTAAAGCAGATCGTCCTCTGAGAGCTCACCAAGCCCATCTAGAACGAACGCCACCATGATCTACGTGAGTCCTTCTCAGCGCGATTAGCGTCTTGTTAAAGTCTCGCTCAGCGTTACATGGAGACATGGCTGGGAATTTGAACTGCCGATGCAAACTACACGGCAACTTAGAGATTTAGCCGGGGTCTTTAAAGGGGATGCATTTTAGCCCTTCGTTGTATAAATGCGTATGATTTTTGCTTGTACTACGCATTCTCGTATATGTGAAATAGTTGTGTAAACATTGCCTCTCGCATTGTCGGAAACCTTCGAATAATTTGTTGCATGAAATACTGGCTCATGTACACCCTTACATATATATTTTTAAATTTTAGTTGTAGTGCCATGCGAAATAACATTTTCTCCCACTGGATTGAGTTTTACGGTACGCAATCAACTTTGTGGCCTTCATAATAGCTCCTAACTGTATTCGACTAGGTTTCGCCTTGATATCCAACTCTAATATGAAAAAATGCTCATGTAAAGTTACATTTTCATTTCACGTAAGCATTTCCCTAATTCCTTAGGGAACTAGGGAACAGTTCCTTAGTTCCCTAGTTGCAAACAGTTCCCTAGGTGATTTTAATGCCTGAAATTTACATGTTTTATAACATTCACGTCCCATTTCAAGTATTTGTGTAAACCATTTGCTAACCCTTGCAATACGACCTTACTAGCGCTGGCAGAATCACATCTGTTCAACGGGGATATTCTGCGACGCTTATTTCGTTACACGATTTCTCGGTGGGCTGGCAAAGTCATGCATGCGGGCCGATTGTGCCCAAGTCATTCGTAAGTGAGTACTGCTGTCCGCACAGGATAGGATTTGTGCGATTTTTGTATCTCATCCCGTGACATTTTTTTACGAGCCGTGTGGGATTGGTGTGGGTTTAAGCGACTAAAATTCGTCTCATGCAATTCTTTACAAAGTTTTGGTGCAGAAATGCATGCACTTCGACATGAAAGACCGCTGCGAAGGCAGGGAAGGGGTGACTATGCTTGTTAATATAAGACACATGCCTGGGCATTGGAAAGGTAAAAGAGGATGGAATGTGTCGATATCTTGGTCGATTAACACTGCCAGGATCGACCGGAGCCATGCTGTCCAAAAGGGCTTTAGCAACGAGTCTTTATAATTTTTACATCCTTCCAGTTCTGTCTCCTCGTTGCCCTGGCCAGCGTGGCCTACGCCGACTACGTGCCCACGTACGGCGCTCCCATCGCCGGCATTCCCATCACCGGCATTCCCTACGCCCACCATGCCACCATCGGCGCTGCACCTTACGTGGCCCCGGGAGTGGTTACCCCATTCTCCAAGGCCACCCAGGTGACCAGCTACCAGACCGTGCACCCGGGAGTGCCTCACACTCTGGCCAAGGTGTCCGCCTACACGCCCACCGTGCACGCCTCGGTGCCAACCACGTTGGCCGGAACTCCCGTCCACCATATCCCTGGGTACACCTACCTTCCCCGCTACAGCCACCGCGTGGAACCGCAGCCACTGCGCTACCGCTACGCGTACGGACTCGCCCCATACGGCCACAACTACGGCTACGGAGCCTACGGATACGCCCCGGTTGTCGGTCACTGTGAGTATGACCCCATTTTTCGCTTTTGCTACGCGAGCCTCTGACACCAACAGAGTGTTGGAAGTGGAATGTTAACAGAACAAGTGAAGGCGTCCGCGGCGGACTGGCTGCGCCGGTAGGGGAAAATTTTGCGTTTGGGACAAATCAGGCACTTCTGATCCAATTCCGGTTATGGCCTGGGTCAGTAGCACTGGGCGAAAAAAAAAAAAAAAAAAGAACAGCGGGAAACCTGCATATCGCGTGTTTTCTTTCAATTTCTCGTAAAAGCCCGTAAGGCAGAATCCTCCTGTCGTGCCTTGTTTCTCAGAGGTGCAAGTATCAAGCCCTACCGACTGTTATGCAATTCTTTAAGCCTCGCGAGATTAGCTTTGTTACAGAATTTTTTTAGCCGTAAATCCCACAGACCTAAATTACTAACTTCCCCAGTAAACATTACTGCAACGTAGAATTCATGTAAGTAATTTCCAGGCTAAAGCTTTCGTGCGCTGTAATACCTATGCTTTAACCGGTGTTATGCCCCTTGCGAAGTTGTACACTGTAATTTTTTAGAGTGCAATGTTCACGACGTTGCTTATGCTTTCCAGAAAAAGTGATGACGTTGGGCACCATGTAAGACACCGACCCCAGCAGCTGACCCCAGCACAAGGCTTATGAAGCAAGGCTTGGATTTCAACTTGAGAATAAACTTGTTTCCGTTTGCATACATCTGCTCTGCTTACATTCCTGGTCGCATGAATACCGAGTAGCTCCAACCTTGCAGCCCTTGCGGAGACGAATTATGCTCAACTTTTGACGAAGAAAACAGAGATTATTCATTTCGCACAATGGAATTTTCGAATACCCAACACGGTGAGACGGTTTCTTTTCAGCAAATCGCTGTGATCGCACCCGCACTAGAGATCTCAGAATTGCCAGCATCTACCGCCTGTAGCGGTGCCTTCGCGTTCCGAATGGCATTCATATATTGACGACGATACAGGCATTCACACCCTATTCACTATTGGCATTTACAACAGTCTTCAAAAGTTATTTATTTGACTCATTGTTTTTTAATGCCGTTACTGGGGCCTCTTCAATGGCAGTGACTTTCCCTTACGGCTTTAACAGTTCCCAAACGCGCAAGCTTCGCTGAACACCAAACAGTGAATATATTCACACAATTCCAAGCGCAGGTGACGTATGCTGTCTACCGTATGAGGTAGACACAAGACAATGATCCCCGAAGAATACCGTACGTGTGCCGACATAAGTAATTAGAACAAGGATTTGTTATATCACAAAATATTTGTCTTGATGGCATAATAGCAGTCATTACCTGTTTACAAAAAGCTTCTTCTATTAGGGAGGACTCCTTCAAACGCACACCAACGCAGCCGGGCAGTTTACGGAAGAAGAAATGCCTGTGAATTTACGAGACCATGTTTCAATTACTTGTCGCGGCTCCTGTACAGCGTAACTATACATACGGAAGGGTTTGCAAAGAAGCAAATATGATCTTGCCAAGCGAAGGAAGCCCCCTGAAAATGTGCCAAATGATTCTGGAAATGAACTTTTCCCCATCACAAAGAAGAAAGTTATGAACAAACTCATGTTGCGCAAAAGTCAGATTATTGGGTTTCGTATGACCTATCGTAAGGGCTGCATGCACAAGACCATTAAGTGACGTCCAATGCGCAAGTGGCTGTGTAATGACAGAAAACAGTCTTCTCATTCACGAGGTTTAGAAAGAGCATAAATAACGACAAGCCTTCAGAAACGGCCTGTGACCATTAGGTCACATACGATTCGGTGCCTCTCCCAACCTGTATACACATAAGTTCTACGATGCACCGGAGCCTCTTTTAGAAAAAATAATCCATCCAGCCTGTAGGGCTTCTGACGTCTTTTGACATGCCGGCGGACAGCAGATAGGGTTGGTTGGTTGGTACCAAAAAAATGGCTCGTACCCACTCAGGGGGATTAGCCAGGAAATGGGCGCTAACTGAGAGAAGAGGAAAAACTGGAATTTGGATTAAAAGAAGTGAAGTGAATAAATGCAGGAAAAAGGTGAGTATGAGCGGGAGTAAAAAGATAATAAGTAAACTGCCAGAAAATGAGGTTCGGTAGCAGATAGAGCTCACCAACTACAAAATCAACACAAGTGCATAAGGAAAGGTTAGGCCGAAGGACAATCGTGGGAAGTACGTAAAAAAATAAAGAAAGAAGATTCGGCAGAGGAGAGGCAGTGAGCGGGAAGGCAGAGGATACAGGCGCAGACATGTTTTTAAGAGCAGCCCGCCATCTTGAATTAGCGTCTAGCACGGTAGACGGCGTGATTCAAAGGTAAATGAATGTAGAGCGCGGCAAAGATCCCCGCGGCAAAAACCCAGTGCCGTCGCCCCGAATGATAATATTAGAGGAACAGTGATTTGGTGGGCCAATTGATTAAAAGGGTTTTCCTGATATCTTTTTCGTGTGGATTTGAACCGTCGGCAGAAGAGGAGAAAATGTTCTATAGTCTCTAATTCATTGCAAAATACACAAAGGGGTGAAGGGGCCAGATCACAGCGGTGCAAATAATAATTTAAATTTGGTACGCCACAGCGAAAGTTAGTTAGGCTAACTTCGCATTCGCGTGACTGGCTAATCCGGCACTTCCAGGAGAACCGGAGGTGCTCGAACTCTAAACCTACGCACGCAGTTTCAGCCATGCTTTTTAGGAGGCCTAATCTGAGAAAGCGTGCTGAGGTGATGAACTGTATGTGCGGCAAGATTTCCACCACTGGGCAGTCTAGTGCAAGTCCCGCCAACGTATCTGCCGATTCGTTAATCCAGATGCTAGCGTGTCCAGGCACCCACACCAAACGCAGCTCTCGTAATGATGTAGGCAATGAATAATTAAGGGTTCTACGTAGAGCAGAGCTATTTGGGGACGAAAGAGCAGTGCAAACTGAGAGAGAGTCGGTGATTAGTAACTATAACATGTTTTTTTAGTAGGATCGGGTGATAAGATGCGCGAGCTGAGATGCTGCGCGCATTGTCGCCCCCGCCTCTCTCAATGGCCACCGCCGTAATTGGTTTTTCTTGGGGGGGGGGGAGCGCGGGTTCCGTTTTGGACGCCTCGGCAACAACGCGCCGTAGCGTGCCTCGGGGGCCACACGTGTTACTCTTGCAGTGACTAGGCCAGGACGGCGAGTCTTGTAAGCGCCACCCCCGCTTCTCTTTGTGGACACCGGCCTAATGGAATGTTGGAAAGCCCGGCTACCGATAAGATGCTTCGTAAGGGCGCGTGCAATTAGGGCAATAAGACGCCGCTTCGGAGTTGCGTGCCTCGGGGCTATGTGCAAGCGTTGAAGGCGACTTTTGTGAGCACCGCGGCGACTGATGGCCGCTCTTGCCGTGAGAAACTTTGTGTCCGCCACGTCCATGGGAGAGGAGACGAAGGGCGGGAATTTACTGGGGCACGTTTGGCTGCACCATTGGTGGATTTGAGAGGTCGGCCTGACCAGTCAAATCGGCTGCGCGGCATACAATGGGAGCGAGGAATGATATTCCCGCGCAAGCTAGGAAGCGAGAGACATTAGCTGAGACTTAGCTTTGGCTGGAGACCAGCGAGCCTCTGTGCTTAGTGCACGTAAGCCTTGCCGTCTAGGGCGTAACCCAGAGTCGATAGCTAAGGTATGGCACCTAGGGCGTAACTCGGAGGGTCGATCGCTAAGACAGCCATGCTTAACCAACTCTGTAATCAACTTTCTGTAACCAATTCTTGAAAACAACCGTTTATACAGTTTTTGTTTGTCATCATCTCTTCGTCCCGTCATCGTCTTCTCATCTCTTCTGCTTCACCGCCAACACCGCCGAATTCTTCAAGTGAAGGGTTCCTTCGCCACCGAAAACGAACCTACAAACTTACCAAGAAGGCTTAACTCAGCCGATAACCATTTCGCAAGGACAATGCACACTTCCCATTTTCATCAAAAGGAGCTAGGGCATCTGAAGGTCCTTGATATGGCTCAATTTTTGGTTTAATTGATGGCCAATACATCAAGCAACCGACTAGGCATTATATAGGGAAGCTGGCCGCGCTCTCTCTCGTTACCCAAACCGCAAAAAGTCAACTTCCCAAATTGAATGGAAAGAACGCCCACCATGAAAACTCTACAGCAGTGCAGCATCCCCACCCCATGTGCACACTGCAGTGTCATCTGAATCTGGAGCCCGGTTAGTAGTACAGAAATTGGCAGATGGAAACTTCCCGCAGCCGAGAAGTTAGCCAGAACAGTCACCCGTTGACGACACGGTGACAACCACCCCCAGATGCGCTGTGCTCATAATGATTGTATCCGACACCAACGTGGTGTTGCGGGCCGAAAGTGTATACGACCGTGCCGGAGCAGCAGGAGCAGGATGTGAAGCTTCTTTTGAATAGACTTCACCTTCTCCATCTCCGTGCCCAGTGGTTTTTCATATTAGGCGCGGACCGTTTTTTGTTAAAAAATCCAAACTCCATGTTTTCGTTCTCTTCCGCATTGGTGGTTGATCTTGAAAAAGCAGTGTCTCGGTCCATGTTGCAGGCAACACAACTGCAATATGCGAGTACAGTCTCTAACCAGGCTTGGGACGTGTATTTTGCGCCGCTTCACTGATCATCCACCTTCAAACTGTGTAATGAGTAATTATTTTCCATTATTGTTTGAATTTGCTGTAAAATTGAGGAAGCAGGAGCAGGCAGCGCAGAGCACTAACGGCCACCGCGTTCACCGCCCCTACTCCCTCGGTTTTTCTTCTTGTCCAGACACCGCTTCTGGTGCTCTGCACCATGCTTCGAACGGCCGGCAACTTCGATGGTGAGCACGCCTGGACGACAAACACACCGAGACATTGGTTTCGTCGGGCGACGTGATTGTTCGCTTCGCGGTCGTGATAGGGGGGGCAACAGTTTTTTTTAAGACGATAGTCTTTCTTGGGCTACTTAAACCCAGAAATTTTGGTCCGTCTGTATGTCTGTATGTCTGTCTGTCTGTCCATCTGTCTGTCTGTGACTCGATTCAGCCACCCGGCCAAAGCAAAACAATGCCTGCGCAATGGTCTTATATAGTCACAGCTAAATCTACCCGTCTATGTCCGGTGTAAGGTTCATAATTGTCAACATTGTTGAAGAAGAACAGGACATTACGCAAATATGAGACAACAAATCAATAAAGAAGTGATATTTGCAGTGTTCCTTTATAAAAAAATCAAACATGCTTGACTTTTGCGAAATTAAATACTTCATCAACTGCAGAAAAAAAAGAATTCGCTCCGCCGTCGCCTGCTGTCGCCCGCGCCACTATAGCTTCTGGCGCCATTTTAAGAAATCAACCGGCAACAGTTACGCAAGGTTCCACTAGATAGGTTCCACGTTCTGCTTGCAACGCACGTGGAGTAGGGAAACGTGGTTCTATAAACGTTGAAGTAGGGCGCCTCAATTAACGCCCGTTTTCGCCGTACGGCAGCGTTCGCATCGAGACACCCGGTTTGGAGCAGTGGAACGCGGGAAATTTAAAATGATTTAAGCAAACCTTTGGAGTATTTACCTTGGGAGGAGCGCGACGCAAGAGGAACAACATCAGAGGTGAGCGGGAAAGCGAAGGGAGGCATTTACTTCGCAAAAGCCGATAAAGACTATCGTCTTTAGACGACATTTGCAACGAAAGGAGCAGATACGCGGCCAATTTTTTTAACAGAGGAGTAATCCGGCCGTAAGTTGTCCAACACGAACAGCAAACCTCCAGTTGGAGAGAAAAAAAAATTAGCAGTGGCTTCGCTCGGCTATGCCGGGATATACGTAGCGTGAGCTTGATTATCCTGCTTACGGCTGCTTCAATGACACACGCACTATGTGACACATGTATATTTATCACGCGGCTCCGGCGCAGCGTCACCAATCGCCCCCCGAACTAAGCTGGTTCCACAGGCGCACGCCGGTGTTGCTGCGACGCACGAGCCATCGGTTCCACACCCGGCCACCCCTCGCATGATCATCAAGTGGACCGGGCCGCCACGTGCGGAACGGAGGTCGCGAAGACGCCGGGCGCGTGGGGTGTGTGAGAGACGCCGGCCAGCGAGAAACATTTTGTGCGCCATGTGACGTCACTGCTCCTCGCGCATGCACAGCACGGCTCCCTAGGAGCACCGCGAAACTGCTCAACCTCGGCCAGTGTAGCTCACGCCACAAAAAAGCGTCCCTATAGGTGGAAATTGAACATGGGTCCCTCACGTTCTGAAACCAGTGTCTATCCGATTGAGCTGTCGTCGCGTTCCCGGGCGCCCAGACTTACTTCCTTTGGGTTATTCGTAACTTTGGCTTTGGACATACACGTGAGCGCTCGTTTATTCTCTCACTCGCGTGTGATTTGTAATAAATTTTCTTTTCTTACACTGCTGCAACTGAGCCGCTCTGAGCCACTCTTAACAGCAGAGATGTTTAGGTTGAAGCTTGGTCCGGTGGCGTGGCGTCGCCCAGGCTTGCAAGAGGGCTTGCGCCACGTGAGGAGTTTGCAAAAAAAAAAAAAAAGAAGTTTACGTTCGCCCGTGCCTAAAATGGGCAGCACAGGACAGCTCGCAATGTATACAGACGCCGAGTTCGCAAAGCGGGTTGGCGCGGGTCCCATCGCGTGCTAACGCGGTCCACTTTAGGATGTATGTGAAAGCCTGATGACAAAACGACCTGGGTCTGCCAGACATGGAGCATTTCAGCGGCAAGTTCGGAGATCTATGTGAGGTACAACAGCCGGGTCTCCGACGAAGGGAGAGGGGCCGCCAGCGCTGCTGTTTCTCTAGCCTTGCACCACTGCAAGCAGCGCCAACTTTTGTTGTTGTTGTTCGCATATGTATTTATTAAGCTTAATTACAATCCGTGTCTTGACTTAGGTCATCGTCGGTAGGCGGTGTGGGGAGGGGAGATGGAGGAAGTTGGTGGGGAGTGAGTGTCCCGATCAAATGGAATCCTGTATGTCGGCTTCCGTAATGTAGAAAATAAGAGAGTCAAGGACAATCTTTCTGTGCTGTGTAGACCCTTCGCAATGTTTTTTTTTTTGTAGTTACCCTCAGAGGTCTTCTCTGTTTTTTTTTTATTCCCCTACCACACCCCTACATACCCAAAGCCGAAGCAAACGCATTTCGCCGGTTTCGGGTGAACTTCTATCCCCACGGTGCTGTCATACATGCATGCCGTGTACGCCACCCTCTACTTCGCTACCTGCGATTTCTGTCACCAATCTGGCGCCCTGTACCACATGGTATGGGAGTTTGAGCAAACCCCATCCACCTTACACCATCACGCGACATACGTCAGTGCCTGGGAAGCCAGCGCGGACCAGGGCTTCCTGGATTTGACGACCCCCCCCCCCCCCCCTCCTCTACCACTCCCACCTTCATTCATCAGCGCCTGAAGCTCGGGGAAATAAAGTGTATTCACTCACTCTCTCCCTACTATTCGTAGCGGTGGTCATTTTCTTTATTTGAGAACCATAACAACGGCCTTTTATTCACAAAGTCGGGCGCTTATCCACCTTAAAACGGCTGTCCCATGGACAGGGCTGCCACGGCATTGTCGATCCACTGCGGGGACCAACGTGTAGTAAGAGGAGCAGGGCGGCGTATTTCGAAACGCTTCGCTGCACAGTGACCCACGTGACAGGTCTCTTCGCGTGATGCAGAACGTTAAACAAACGCGGCCATAGGCTGTGCTCCGAACCAAAAACCACCTAACATATACTACCGATTCCCCATTATTAACACGAACAACAAGTAGAATTAATTGCGTTCGTCCGCAATAAAAAAACGAATTGAGTTTGAAAGAAAATTTTGCAATAAAAAGTCACAAGTCGACCCGCTGGGGTTAAAACCCTGGCCTTCTGCGCCAGTACCCAGAAATCTACCTCGAGGACCCAGATACCAAATGGCAGCTTCCCTTTAGCAGAAGCTCAATAAAACAGCACGCGCAGTGACATCACACATGTCACGTAGGGGCGCTTTGCAGCGAAGCGTTTGCAAACACGCAGCCGGGCGCCCCTGTTTTAAGTGCGAATGCACTTTATAAGCGACCCCAAACCATCCACCGCCGGCGGCGGCGGCGGCGGCGTCGGCGTCCGCAGTGCACCTCTATATTTAAAAAAGAAACAGCATCCGGCGCCAGGTTTCGACCCGAGGACTTTGAGGCCGCAGCGCGACGCGCTACCGACTAAGCCACGGAGGCCACGCTGATATCAGCGTGAGTACGCGCCTTATATCTTTAACGCATTCAAACTACGTCGTCAGCAGCGTGCGTTGGCGACTCAGCGGCGTTATAGCGGCTTGATAACTGCGTGGTGTACACGTGATACTACAAACCCGATGGAAGAGATGGAAGAGAAGGCGGCGAGGCGGTGGGCTGCGGGGGCCGAGCGCAAGCGCCGCAAGCGGGCCGACAACCGTGCATTCGCACTTTCACATTCTCCCCCTCGGGGAAATGCGGGGGAATTTTTATGCAGCTGCTCTTAAGAGAATTATCAGTGTTGTGCGTTTTAACGCGACACCGCTACTTGGCTGCGTTGGCGTGCAAGCGCGCACCCGGCAGGCGTCTCCAAAAGGCGTTCCGGACTGATCGCCTGCTAAAAGCCTTTACAGAAGCCACCCTCGGCACGCACTCACTTCTCATTGGCGACGACGCATTCCATACAGCTCCAATCACAAAAAAAAAAAAATCAGGATGCATAAAATTTATGGGTTTTAATGCGAAATAATTGCACTTTATTTCAAATAAGACGATGATAAAAGAATTGCCACTTAAAAAACACGACGTGCCGTAGAACGTTCCTTGCAGTACATGGGCACATTACGAGCAAAAGCCTAGATCGCGCAGGCTACGCGCCAGCACTACCCCGGGCGGGCACACCATCCATCGGTGCGCTCTGTTCTGGAGGGATGTCGTGCCAACGTGACCGGGGCCATGCTCCTTGGCCTGCCCCTGTCGCTGCTGGGGCTGGTTACGTGCCTGGGTCTCCGCGTCAGGGCATCGCCGCGGCGTCGCCGGGTCTCTGCTCGACAGCGTTGTGCCGCCACGCCGCGCTCGTTCTAAACATATCTTTGAGCGGAAGCATGCGGCCTGGCGAATACATGCAGCATTTCGTGTGCGACTGACGGCCGCGCATAGAACGCGCCATCACTTGCGTCCAGGTTACAATGAACTATGCTTTCACGACCAAGGTAGGGCCGCGCTGTGGTCAGTCGGCAGTGGACAAGGTGGTCGCACTCCTGCCAGAGCTGCGCGGCAGTTATGTAGCCCGGCGGAGACGGGGGTGCTCTGGGCAACCTGCTGGTTGACATAAGCCTGACCCCCAACAGTGCATCACTGGGAAGCCCGTTCCGAACCATACTGCGGCTGTCGAGGCACGGTCTGCACCCCCGTGCTCGCCCTACGGTTGAAGTTTAGCCAGGAGCACAGTCAAGCTGAAGCCGGTTCGGCCATCCGTGCCACCGAACAACCCGGGCTATGTTCGACGTGTGGCCGAGCTCGGCCTTCTCGACGACCCGCTGACCGTGGCGCACGACCTGCTGCTGATGGACCGAGAGCTGGACGCCGTGGTGGCCACTGTCCCAGCCAACCATCCAACATGCCCTGTGCTCATGGAGGCGCTCGCAGACGAGACCGGCCCACTGAGCGACTGGCTGACCCAGCTTCTCGGCACCAACTCGCACAAACTGAAGGTTGTACAACTCCCTTTCCCGTTCGTTCCGCGGCTTCGCAAGGCACGGAGGAGATCCAGCACTATAGCGCTACGTGGCAGGGCACACAACCCGCGTACTCCGTTCGCTCCCCCAGTGAGGCCTGTTTCACGCGACGCTGGAAGACACGCTTGGACAGCTGGAGACTGGTCCAGGCCTGATGAAGACGACGACGGGCATGGCACAAGCACCCAACCTGATGCCGCTCGCACGCAACGCCTTCTCGCTGTTCACGTCAGGCGCTAGATATTGTATTTTGCTGAGTGTCCGTGCCCGCCCGCCCCAGTGGTGGTGGTGGTGGTGGTAAAAAAATGGCGCCCCGGTTCAAGTGCGCGCCAGCCACTGCCTCGTCGTCGTCGGTAGTGGGTCATAGCATTATGGTGCATTGACCGTATTTGTCCCGTGACATTATGATTTTCGGTGGAAGATTTTTGATAAAGAAGGAGGTACACCCGTTACCTGCTCAGCATTCGCGGTAGGGTTGGCTTTGCCACAAGGCGCTTTCGTACACGCAGTAAGTCCCACATCAAGGTTGCATGCTTAGCGTCGACAAGAGCAGCAGACTCGTCCGCGAAAGTAGCCAAATAAAAATCTGGTGTTCTCATCTGATAACAACGTGCTTAGAAATTCCTGGCAGCTTTTCGGCAATTCCACTATGCGCCGGTGTTAAATCTTCGTGATCTTAGCGCTGGGTAATTATTAGTGCACAAGCAGAATGAACCCCAATAAGTGTGTTCCCGCACCCTGACCTATATGAGCACGTATATTGGGGATGTGCCCGTGCTTTTTAGATGCAAAGCATCTCTTGCTCGGGGCTATGCCCGGCGTCCGTCCGTTGTCCGCACCTTTCCCCCTACACAAAAAAAAAGAAATAGTTAGCGGCGCACGGTTTCGTTCCCACGACTCTGTGGCCATAACGGGAGGTACGCGGTGCTCTTACCACTTCGCTACAAAACCGGGACAGGAGCAAGTGCTACGAACGCGCCTTATGTCCTTCACTAATTCAAACTACGTCAAGAAGCTACTGATACAACGAAGGCACGCGAAGCTGAACGTCAACGGAAACGACGAACTGAAAACTTTAGAGGAGGATGTTGAATTTCCCGTGGGAAAGCTGTGGCGGGAAGCGCCACGCGCCTTGCAGCTCAACCAGCCCCGTCCGCAGCGCCTCTGATTCTGATTGTGGCAGGATGACCCTAGGGACTGGCCAACCGAAGAATCCATCACGAGGTAGCTTCGCGTTCAACCACCGTCGTCATCTTCCCGTAGGGGAACCGATGAAGAAGGAGAAGAATACAAAGCTGCGAAGAGGAGGGTGTGTACGTTGCTCTCGCCCCGTCCGCAGCACCTCTGATAATGATTGTGGCAGGATTCCCCTAGGGATTGGCCAACCAAAAAATCCATCACGAGATAGCTTGGCGTTCAACCACCGTCGTCATCTTCCCGTAAGGGAACCGCCGAAGAAGAAGAAGGAGAAGACAAAGCTGCGAAGAGGAGGGCGTGTACATTGTTCTCAGCCGGTGCACCAATGTCAACAACCAACCCAAGTGAAAATAAAGGGAACTCCAAGATGCTTTGCATCCCCACATAGTTCCCTTCGGGGAGATGGTGTAATTTTTTAGCTAAGATATGGTCCAGTTGTAAATTGAAATTGCGGGGTTTACCACCGTTTAATTGGAGCGTTCATTTATTTTTCTTTAGGCTGAAAAGGGTGTTTTGTTCCATGGATTACCGCGCACGGACAAGGGACAAAGGAAAGAATGGAGCAATGGGATGATGCCTGTCTAGCAACTGATAAACTGACGCTGCTTCCCAAACAGGAACTAGTTTTGCGACAGCGCCTTTCCGCTACTTTTTTCTTTGTACGCTGTTCGTCGCTCTGTTTGTAATCGGGAATCTTTACCAACTCGCATAGGTGTCCATTCTGTTGCAGTTTGACCTTTCTCATGCAATATGGGAGCGCAACCTGCCGACCTTACGCGCATCCTTTCACCATTTTGTGACCTTGAATAGGGCGTTTTGTCACGGGGCATAGGTGGACACTGCCTCATGGCGTCATGCCCCTCATCGACGACGACGACGACGACGACGAGAGAGTGGCTGGCGCATAGTCTGTACGTACTCTATGATCGCTACCTTGGAAATAATAAAGTGGAGCTTTCTTTCAGATGCGACTGCATCTCATTCACTCGCCTTGTCCCTCCATACGGCGTTGTTGTTGTCTGTCCACACCCCTCCCCCATTCTCCTCGCCGCGCGAGCTGCGCTCTCCACCGCTCACCCCCTCTCCTCTCCGATAGCGAACACTCTCTCGCGAGGGGCATTGGATTGGATTCGATTGGGTTGGCTTGGCTTGGATTGGATTGAATCTGGATTGGATTGGATTAAAGTGGATTGTGTTGGATTGTGTTGCATCAAAGCGGCGCCACGTTGCGTCATTGCCGCGGTCGTTCCAGCACCGGCGTTCCGATTTCGGGCACGTGCATAGACTTGATCTTCGCTGCAAATTGCACGGTGGTCCCGTTTCTTCACCATCCACTACCCGTACACTTCAGCGACCACAAGGCCGTCATCGTTAACGTTACGCCGCGTGTTAAATAAAGAATACATCGTACGCGTTCCTCACACGTTTCACGCAATTAGAGAATCAACCCAACGGAAACACCAAGTGAACCCCCAAGATGCGTCGCATCTCCACAGGGTTCCCCTCGCGGGAAGGTGGGGTAATTTTTATCCGCCCTTCCCTCGCTCCCAAGATGAGCCGAAATTTTCATAAACAAATATTTTGCTAATGCTAGCCTTACCCCTGAGACCTTCCGTAAATGGTACGCCCCGTCTCTACCGCATCGATGTCCCTTCTGCGCCACCCCACTCCCGCCAATCTCCAGCACCTAATTTGGCACTGCCCGAAGTTCGCGCGCTACAGAACCTTCAAGCCTCCTCCAAATACAACCTCTCTTTACATTGACCCTCGTACACTGGAAGCTCCCACGCTGACTTTAACTGCGCACTTTTCCCTAAAAAGCGGTCTAGCGCGAGCAGTCTAGAGTCGTGAGCTTGCTCTCCTCACCCCACGCGGCCTTTCCAGCATTCTCAAGGAGCCCGCCTGTTTTGGGTCGAACTGTATGCATTTAAGATGCCCCAAGTTACAAACCCCTCCCCCCCCCTTCTACTTCCCCTTCCCCCACTTGACGTAGAGTCTTCCTGCCACAATAAAGGCTACCTCCTCCTCTTATGCCTCACCGATGGCGACGTCGCCCCAAGACGCACTACGGGAAATCCAACATTTTCCGACGATGGTGATGATCATGGGTGAAGCAAAAGACGGTTGACACGCGAAGCTTAGAGGCGAGAATCTGCTTAGCGCAAAAAGGGAACTGGTGTCGGCACTAGTGACCGTTGATGCAACTAACGCGTATGACAGTGTCCAGCATGGTATCTTACTTAACAAACTAGCACGCATAAACCTGCCTACATACATTTTTGCTTGGATTAGGGAGTTTTTGGCTGATCGGGAATTCTTTTGTACGAACGGAAGGCTATTTTCAGGAAGATTTCCACAAACTAGAGGTGTGCGTCACGGATCGGTTTTATCGCCTTTACTTTTCAACATCCTTATGAGTGACATTCCTCTACTCCCAAATGTAACAACCTACGTTTATGCTGATATAGCGTTTTTTGCGGCCGCAGTCGACATTCATTCGCTATATGACCGTTTGCAGGCCTAATTATCTCTCTTGGAGACATGGCTTGACAGAATTTATTTAACGTTAAATGTGTCGAAGAGTGCTCTACTTGTCTCCCGGTTGCAGGAACAGTTTCAATTTCTCTCGCTTACAAAAATCAAGTCATTCCGCAGGTGGATTCGCTGAAGTATCTTGCTGTTACATACACATCGGCTATTGATTGGCATACACATATTAACTCATCAGCCACAAAAGCGAAGAGAGCATTTGGTCGCATGAAAAGACCATGTGGGAAACGAGCAGGAATGCGCCGGGACACACTTTTGCTGTTGTACCGATCCTACGTCCAGCCAGTCATGGAGTTTGGGTGCTTCTTGTTTTGCAGTTGCCGTGTCTACAAACTGCGACCGTTATACCTGTTGGAGAGGCGCATTCTTCAATTTTGTCTTGGCCTCCCTCGGTTTGTATCGAACAGAGTTCTGTACTTAGAGGCTGGCGTTCCTGAACTCAGTGTCCCATTTCTCTTGCTGGCGAAACTTACCTCCGCATGTACGAAGCCCCCTCTGGAGCTGCCAAGCCTGTATTTATTTGTGATCCCAGTTTATTTTTTACATCTCCGTGGCCTAAACGTATCTCCCGCCAAGTGCTATTCATTCAATCATGCCTGGATTGTATTTCTATTAAGCCCACAATTGAGCGAGAAACTGAGTTTTTCCTTCAAAACCCCTTCCCTTCGGCTGCAAAACGTCTCCCCCGCTCGCTATTAGCCGCTATTTTAAATGAATATTTATCCAAGTATCCTGTTTTTTCTGTGATTTATACTGATGCATCTCAAAATGGCGAGAAAGCTGTAATTGGTATTTTTTCACAATCTCTAGATTGGAGTTTACACACCCGGATTACACACCCATTTTTATGGCCGAATTTTTATCAATAACTCTCGCTCTATGCAAAGTACCGCAGCATGTATCAAAAATCATCATATTATACGATTCGATGGCAGTTATATCGGCATTAACTTCCTTTTCCGGCTCTTCATTGTAACGCTCACTATTATTTTTTGTTCCTAGGCACGTGAAGGAGGTACGCTTGTCTTGGGTGCCTGGCCATACGGACATCAGGGGCAACGAGCTAGCGGACCATTTAGCTAATCTCGCTGTCACAACTCCCATTCAATTCGGAATTCCTAATTCGGCTCTATTTGCATCTTCAAGATTAAGACGATATTGGCCTTTAGACGCTATTCGTTCAAACTAACTTTTATCATTATTTTCTACTCAATATTTTTCTCGTACTTCATTTTTTTTCTCCCTCTAAAATAAACCGGGTCACAGGCTAATTATTGCAGGCAGCTTCTTGGCCAATCCCCCGCGTGGGTACGCGCCATAACTTAAGGAACCAACCAACCAATCCTGGAACGTACACCAGTGGTATCGGGGCCTGACGACGCCTCAGGCCTACCGACACAAGTTCCAGGCTTTGATCTTGTAAGGAGACCCCTCGGCAACGTCCCGTTGGCGGCTCCACTTTACAGAAGGAGAGCCAGTAAGCCGCCGGGCTAACACGCTCGGGCTACGCACCGACGCCAGTTCAGCAACGCACCTGGGGCTACGCTCCACTGGCTCATGGCGGCGACGGGTTCATTACCTGCAAGCACTACGAGACACGACGATCGACGTGATCCATGCAAGCATTGCAAGACAACGACCTAACGTGAGGATATGCCACCTTTGAAGACGTTTATGGCAACTCGAACCGCGAGAACACTTCTTCGACTATGTACCGTTAATTGTTTCTTGCTGTGATATACCTTCTGCATCCATTAAATGTCTTTATGTGCGTCCTGTCCGCTTGATGAATTGACGTGACACTCCTGTAGTCCCGGTACTAAAATACCGGGACACTCGCTTTCTAACGCATTGCGCTAGATTGTAACGGGTACAAAAACAAATCTGTAGAATGGATAAAACCGGTTCAAAATAAACTAAAATTTAAAGATGTGTAACGCTCCCGGTACGATTCAGCAATTGTCAAGCACAAGCAGAAGCTGTTTGTAGATGAGTTAAAATTTGTGGTACACGCAAGTACGTACCGGCTCTCGACGCTAGGCCTGATCGGGTCGGGTGGTCGGTCGAAGCAGGAAAAGCCGCACTTACCTGGTGCCAGCGCCTTGTGGACCGCTGAGGACGAACCTCGGGTCGAGGCACGGGCACTGCACTGCGCTCCCGTTGACCCCTGCCCCTACCCCATACTGAGGCTAATTAATATTCCGTGCATTTTCCCTGCGCGAGTTGATAAACACCCTGTAACAAAGCAAACTTTATCACGAATATTGAGCTGAGCAGAAAATGCATGTAACTGACCGCTAAGGCGACTCTGCGATTACACCGTTTCATTTACCTGCCATAAATGTTTTTCAGTGAAGTTGAATCGTTAGGATTGCCCTCTTCTGTCAAAACATGGGCTCCTACGGGGCGGGGAGGAGGAACGGACAGCCCCATCTTTGCCTGCAGAGTATATATGATAGTCGTCGTAACTGCCAGCAGCCTGATTGCTACTACGTGGCGGCAGAAGAAGTAAGAACCATGGTTAAGGATTATGAGTGATATATTTACAATGCAACCATAAGATATTCCGCGCAAACTACGCACGGGCGGCCGCAGCATCCATCGGCGCACTCTGTTCTGGAGGGATGTCGTGCAAGCGGGACCGGGGCCATGCCCCTGGCCTGCCCCTGTCGCTGCTGGGGCTGGCTACGTGCCTGGGTCGTCGCGTCAAGACATCGCCGCCGGGTCTCTGCTCGACGGTATCGTGCCGCACCGCCGCGCTCGCTCTAAACGTATCCTTGAGCCGAAGCGTAGGGCCTTGCGAGGACATGCAGCATTTTGTGTGTGACGGATGGCTGATGAACTGCGCTTCGATGGCCTTTGTAGGGTCTCGACGTGGTCAGTCGGCAGTCGACAAGGTGATCGCACTCCTGCCAGGGCTGCGTGGCAGGTCTGTCGCCCGGCGGAAACGGGGGTGCCGTGCGCAAGCTACCGGTTGACATAAGCCTGACACCCAACAGTGCATCTCTAGGCAGTACGTTCCGAGCCATACTGTGACTGTCGATGAGGCATGGTCTGCACTCCCTGCTCGCCCTACGGTTGAACATTCGGCAGGAGCACAAGCTGAAACCGGTTTGGCCAACCGTGCCACCCGGCAACCCGGGATAAGTGCGACGTGTGGACGAGCTCGGCCTTCTCGACGTGGCACACGACCTGCTGCTGATGGACCGAGAGCTGGACGCCGTGGTGGCCACTGTCCGAGCGTACCAGCCAATACGGACCGTATCCCGCCGAGGTGCTCGCAGAGGAGACCAGTCCACTGAGCAACTGGCTGACTCAGCTTCTCGGCACTAGCTCCCACAACTCGGCGGTTGTACAACTGCCTTTCACGGTCCGCGGCTTCGCAAGGCACGGCGGAGATCCATCACTATGCCGCTACGCGGCAGGACAGGTGGCCCCCGTACTCGGTTCGGCCACCCAGTAAGTCCTCTTTGACACGCCGCTGGAAGACACGCTCGGGCAGCTAGAGACCAGTCCAGGCCTGATGAAGACAACGGGTATGGCAGCAGCAGCCTCACGCAAACAATGCCTTTTCACCATTCACGTATTGCTGAGGGTCCGTGCACGGCCGTCCCGGTGGGGGCGGCCCAAAAAATGGCGTTCACGTTCAAGTGCGCGCCAGCCACTGCCTCATCGTCGTCGGTAATGGGTCATAGCATTATGGTGCATTGACCATAATTTTCCCGTGACAATACGATGTTCGGTGGAAGACTTTTGATAAAACAAGAATTACAGCCGTTACCTGCTCAGCAATCGCGATACGATTGGGTTTGCCACGAGAAGCTTTTGCACACGCAGAACAAAAATGCGCGGAACACGTCACAAAATGCTTCGCTTAAAAAAAACCCGTGTTGAGGATCAGTTAGGTCAGTTAGGTGCATAATTGATCAGCGTCATACCAAGGGTCGTAAATAAGTGTAGTACATTAAGGAAGTACACAAAGTCAAAATATGTCCGTCCTAAGCTCGGAATACTTCATGTTAGTTTATTAGCATCAATGAAATTTTTCTAGGCGCGATCAGACTCCCGTAGACGCTGTCAGAAGAAACTGTTTTCCTCTTGCAGTCGGGGCGGGTGCCTCGCTCGAACCCAAGCCTCGAGTAACTCGCTCGAACCCAAGCCTCACACCCCGTGTGAGCTATGTCTGCGCGGTCACCATCGAAATCATAAGGGAACTATGATGCGAACCACCCGACGCTCTGAGCAGTCAAGAAGGAGAACAGAGCGGGGAATGGCTTTGCTAATTGCGTCTTCTTTTTCAGAGAGTGGGGACAAGGGTGTTTTTGTTGAGGGACCAGAAAAATACACACGAAACCCTTGTACTGTAAAATAAAACACCAAGTGCAGCACGTGCATAAGAAATCCGCCCGCGGTCTGAGTTCGGCTTTGACTTCTATGCATGTAGTGTCGCAGCCTCATGGTAGTGGTTCTGGAAAACCAGTCACGGCAATAAATCTGATGTCAGGGTTGTATGCTTAGCGTCGACAAGGGCAGCAGACTCGTCGGCAAAAGTTGCCAAATAAAGATGTCATGTTCTCATCTAATGAAAACACGCTTAGGAATTTCCGGCAGCTTTTCGACAATTCCAATTTACACCGATGTCAACTCTTCGGGAATAAACCACTGGCCAATTATTTGTGCGCAAGCAGGGTGAACCCCATTAAGGGCACAGGGTAAGGTGAAATTAAAAAAAAAAAAACGACTTTTTTTCTTCGCAATTAGGAAAGTTCAGTTCCTTGTGCACATTTTCTACATTCACACTTTTCTTAGAAATTCGTATTTCTCGCTCAAAACAGTTTTTCCGTGAGCAAGTAGCAAGTGATCATATCCTTTTTAAGAATGTTCTCCGTGTTTATTGTAATTTTTTTATCAAGAAACTTCCAGTTCCAGATCAAAACGCTTTCCTGGAACCAGCTGTATTATGAAATTGTTTAGCAACCACTGCATAGCTGATTTTTCAGCGAGAGCAATCCAAAGACGCTGATGCACGTTTTTTCCACCTTTGTCATTCGAATCAGCGCACGAAAAAACGTCTTTTTGGGCTTCACACTCTCACGATTGCAACATTGGATGCTGTTCTTTCCTTCAATGATGATAGCAACAATCGAGCCAGCATTTTGAAATCATTCGGATCAAAACCTGGGCGCAACACCACCATCAAGTGGTTGAAAGAGGTTAACCATAAGCTCGGCGGTGACACTTTGCGAACAGAGCTGTACTATGGTGCACAAAATAGGCAAGGAAGTACAGACGACAGGCTGAAAAGCAAAAAAAAAAAAAAAAAGACTCCGACGGTGATTGCGAAGCTGGTGCTTTTTAAATAAATGGCTCCAGTGGCGTTTTTGGCGAAAAAGAATTGTTTTTCAAACTTTAAACTAGGTACCATTATTTCAAACTTTAAATTAGGTACATAGGTACCATTATTTCCTATATCTTCCCGGACAAAGAGCTGATTTTTTTCTCTGTCATCCACATAACTTGTCAAACCTACTGTACTAGAACTGAAAACGTGCACGCAACCGGTTTTTTTTTTGTTACACAACTTTTAATGCCGAAATAATGCCAAAATGTATGTACTAACGGACAAAAAATCATAAAAAACTGAATTTTTTTGCATGCTCCTAATTCTGCCGGAGTTGATAGAGCGAAATTTGAAAGAAAATGATGCATACGATATGTAGATATCTTTATTAGATACCCAGAAAAATGTACCTCAAAATGGCCAAAAATGCATGGGAAGTATCGGGTTCACCCTGTGTGTTCCCGCACCCTGACCTATCTGAGCACGGACTCTGGAGCCTCTGCCCGTACTTTTTAGCCACGATATGCTCCAGCTGTAAATTGAAATTGCGGAGTTTACAACCGCTTAATTGGAGTGTTCGATTTACTTTTGTCTAGGCTGCAAAGGTTGTGATCTTTCATGGCTTACCACGCAACAAAGGAAAGCATGAAGCAATAGTATGATCCCTGTCTAGCAACCAATAAACTTATCATGCTTCCCACTCAAGAATTATAGTTTTGCCACAGCGCCTATTCGTCTACTTCATTTCGTTGTACCCTGTCCGTTCGCTCTGTTTGTAGTCATGAATATTCACCAACTGGCCTAGGTGTCCGTTCTGCTACAGTGTAAGCTTCCTCTTGCCCTCTGGCTGCGCAATCTGCCGACCATACCCGTATCGGTTCACCGTTTTGTAACCTTGGATAGGGCGTTTATGTTGTCACGGGGCATAGCTGGACAATGCCTCATGGTGTCATGCCCCTCATCGACGACGACGACGAGAGAGTGGCTGGCGCATAGTCTGTACGTACTTTGTGATTGCTGCTTTAAAAATAAGGCCGTGTCTAGAGTGCCGTCCGACGGTATTATAAGCACTCCACTATATCGACGTCCACCGGCGTTTTGTGGCAAAGTTGCCGCGTCTAACTACATCGCTCTAGATAACGTAAAGCTAGGCAACCTAACCTAAACATAACATAAGATAACCTAACGCACACAAAGAAATCATTTAAAACACCGAAACTAACCCAAGGTATAAAAATTACACTTCAACTAAATAATGAAAAAAAAAAAACCCTGGCAAAAGCCGGTCTCGAACCACCGACTTTAGGATTCAAGAAGCTAAGACGGATCCTCTACACTACAACTTTTTTTCTTTTCTTTATTACATGGGAGAATACACTCAGACGTTGCAGTACGAGGAATACAAGCAAACAAAAGAATACACTGAAGTTTTGAGAAGCACATATACACTACAACGACAGACACTTTGGCCAGTGCTAACCTAGTGTTAAATATTTGAATGTTGTCGGACGGCACTCTAGCCATACCTGCAACGATCGGCACTCTAGACACTGCGTAAAAATAATAAAGCGGAGCTTTCTATGCCTCGCTGATGGCGACGTTGCCCCAAGACGCACTTACGGAAACGCCAACGTTTTCCGACGATGATGATGATCGTGGGTGACCCACCGCGGTGACTGACGTTGCGCTGCTGAGCGCAAGGACGCGGTTTCGATTCCCTGCCACGGCGGCCGCTTTTCTGATGGAGGCGAGAAGCAAAAACGCTCGTGTGTTCGACGTTTCGGCGCACGTTGAAGATCCCCAGGGGGTCAAAATAATTCCGGAGCCCTCCGCCACGGCGCGCCTCATCCCCTGTGAAGCGTCGGCGCGTTATAGCCCTCAATAAATTAAATTAAATAATGATCGTGGGTGAAGTGAGAGATGGTTGAAACACGAAGCTTTCTCCGGTCGAAAGCCAATGGCTTAAAAGTCCAAAGTCAAATTCCACAATTCCAATCGTTACTCCCAAAACGTACTGCATGGAAGACAACTTACACAATCGTAGAGTCGTTAATAGAGTCGGATGACAGGGTGGCCTTAGCGGCCAGTTGCCTGATTGCTACTACGTGGCGGTAGAAGTAGTAAGATCGAACCATGGTCAAGGATTATGAGTAATATATTTACAATGCAGCCGTTACACAGTCCGCGCAAACTACGCGCGGGCGGCCACAGCATCCATCGGCGCACTCTGTTCTGGAGGGATGTCGTGCAAGCGTGACTGGGGCCATGCTCCTTGGCCTGCCCCTGTCGCTGCTGGGGCTCGCTACGTGTCTGGGTCGCCGCGACACGGCATCATCGCCGGGCCTCTGCTCAACGGTGTCGTGCCGCACCGTGGCGCTCGCTCTAAACGTATCCTTGAGCCGAAGCGTGCGTCCTTGCGAGGATATGCAGCATTTCGTGTGTGACGGATGGCGGCGCACCGATCTCGCCAGAGCTTGCGTCCAGATGACAATGAACTATGCTTTGGCGACCAAGGTGGTTCCGCGCTGTGGTCAGTCGGCAGTGGACAAGGTGGTCGCACTCCTGCCAGAGCTGCGTGGCAGGTCTGCCGCCCAGCGGAAGCGGGGGTTCTCTGCGCAAGCTGCTGGTTGACCTAAGCCTGACTCCAAACAGTGCATCACAGGGCAGCACGTTCCGAGCCATACTGCGGCTGTCAAAGAGGCAAGGTCTACACTCCCTGCTCGCCGTACGGTTGAAAGTTGGCCAAGAGCAGAGTCAGGCTGAAGCCGGTTCGGCCATCCGTGAAGCCGAGCAACCCGGGCTACGTGCGACGTGTGGCCGAGCTCGGCCTTCTCGACGACCCGCTGACCGTGGCGCACGACCTGCTGCTGATGGACAGGGAGCTGGACACCGTGGTGGCCACTGTCCGAGACGACCGGCCAACACGCACTGATCCCATGGAGGTGTTCGCAGAGGAGACCGCCCCCCTCAGCGGCTGGCTGACCCGGCTTCCCGGCACGAAATCGCATGAACCGACGGTTGTACAACTCCCTTTCCCGGTCCGCGGCTTCGCAAGGCACGGCGGAGATCCAGCACTATGCCGCTACGTGGCAGGGCACACGGCCCCCGTACTCGTTGCGCTCACCCAGCAAGGCCGACGCTGAAAGACACGCTCGGACAGCTGGAGACCAGCCCTGGCCAGGTCGAGACAGCCGGCATGGCACAAGAAGCAGCCTCTCGCATACAACGCCTTTTCACCGTTCACGTCAAACGCTAGACAGAGTCACTTTCTGAGGGTCCGTGCCCCGGTGGTGGTGTCCCAAAAAATGGCGCCCCGGTTTAAGTGCGTGCCAGCCAGTTCCTCGTCGTCGTCGGTGGTGGGTCATAGCATTATGGTGCATTGACCATATTTGACCATTTTGCGACCTTGAATGGGGCATTTATATTGTCACGGGCATATGTGGGCAATGCCTCATGGCGCCATGCCTCAATATTGACAACGACGACGTCGAGAGAGTGGATGGCGCATAGTCTGTACGTACTCTATGATCGCTGCCTTGTAAATAATGAAGCGGGGTTTTCGTTGCTCACCGATGGCGACGTCGCCCCAAGACGCACTACGGAAAAGCCAAAATTTTCCGACGATGATGATGATGATCGTGGGTGAAGTGAGAAATGGTTGAAACACGAAGCATTTTCCGGTCGAAAGCGAAGGGCTTCAGAGCCCAAGGTCAAATTCCAAAACCGAAATCGTTACTCCCAAAACGCAGTGCAGGAAAGCCAACTTACACAATGGGTAAAGTGCCTCAAGAAAAGAAAAAGCGGTTCCTGTGGTCAGAATGGAACCCGAGTCCCTCTCGTTATGAAGCTACCGTCTGTCTGATTGCGCTTTTCCGAATGTTTTTCTCCTTACTGCATGTAAAACTGCACTTATTTTATACTACAAACGCTATCAGTCATCCAAGAAGACGCATATCACTGGTGGTAAAATAAGGCGTACGTCAAAACTCCGTCAATCAGATGCAAGCGTCCAACAGATGCAGCCATTCTGGTAAGTCACTTTGCGCGGCATAAATACTTCGCACCAACGCAGCCTGTTCCCGAAAAATGGACTTCACTGGGCGAGGGGGTTGCGCGTGCCTGTCAGTCGTGCAGCACTCCCACATGTTGTACAATCCCATCACAACAAATATATCATAGGGCACTCCAGTAGCATCTCAAAAAGGCAAGAACCGAATTTTATAAGTGTGGTGACTCGTCGGCGACGGCCCCGAAGGGCGAAGCAGGAGACGTACGCTCGAGTCGAAGAGTCGAGCCAAAAGAGACCAATTTATTAAGTGACGTGAAATTTATACGCTGGGGTTATCCCCCAGGTGGTAGAATCAGGTGACATCAAAACCGAAACCGAAACCGAAAACCCCTGGATACTACAATTAGGGGTAATGTCCATGTACTTTTTAACAGTTCATTGCAAAACATCCCAGAAAAGCACCGCATCCCGGCACAATACAGAACAATGCGGTCGAAACAGTTTCGATTTCGGACTTTGAGTAAAATTGCACGGGACAAAGCTTCGTGTTTTAACCATCTTTCTCTTAAGGAAGGGGCCTAGATTATTTGTGAATAGATCGTTCTTATCTACCATAATTCGTGCATCCATCATATTGCTCCCCCGTAAAATCACCCATGGAGAGTGTGGAGAGATCTCCCGCGCAGGCGGCCATGACATCATATGGGCTCCAGTGAATAAGGAACCACTCCCAATTTAGACGCTCAATAAATGTATTCTCTCTCTCTCTCTCTCCTGGCCCAGGTCAGGTTCGCATCGTCTGGATGTGGGCGTAGAGGGCACACGGGCCTTGTCAAACAGCCCCAGCTGCTTCGCGACCACAACTCGATTGATTGATTGATTGATTGATTGATTGATTGATTGATTGATTGATTGATTGATTGATTGATTGATTGATTGATTGATTGATTGATTGATTGATTGATTGATTGTACGGTTTAACGCGCCGACGCAACGCAGACGATGAGGCGCGCCGTAGTGGAGGGCTCCGGATTAATTTAGACCACCTGGGGATCTTTAACGTGGGCCAAATCTCGATTACACAGGTGTATTTGCTTTTCGCCTCAGTCAGAAAAGCGGCCACCGCGGCCGGGAATCGAACCCCCGTCCTCGTGCTCAGCAGCACAACGCCTTGGCCACTGAGCCACCGCGGTGGGTGCGACCACAACTCGAACACGTACACCGCCTCCTGTCCCGAGCCCGAGGGATGCTAAAGAAGACCAGGAGATAAGAGCCGTGCCGAAACCTTTCGAAGATGTGTTCCCCAGCCGTTTTTTTTTACATCATTCTTCGCATTGATCTGAAGGCGGAATAAGCGGAAGGGATGCTAAGGTTTAGGGTACATAAAAGAGAAATGCCCTAAAAGCCCTCACGTCATGATCGAGGGGTTTCGTCATGAACCGGTCACAGTACTTTTTTTTTTCTTTAGTTCAGTTCCGGTTCGGGGCCGGCGGGGTAAAAAAATAGCGGTAAATAAGCCTATTTACCGCGTTTAGGGCGAAAGCTCTGCTAGGCTACTTCTATCAAAGTCATCCATCGCGTCGCAAGTGACCTTCAGCCACCAGCGCGGAATCTGCGCCTTTCTTATCGCTTCGCTCGCTGGGAGCCTTGCCGCTGCGGTACCACATGACTAGGCGAGGGTTTAACGGTTCCTTCGCCGGCGCTTGGTCCCTCGGTCTTTCCATCTATGGTGCGCCAGCTGGGATGTCTGTTCATGTACTTCAGCGCAATCGAACGAATAAATCCAATCACGTAAGATTGTGTACATAGTAATTGCTTTCGCTCGTATTAACTAGGTTATCACGAGCGAACATGAGACATTTTTTGGTTAGGTTTCGGTACAGCCCGGTTCGGCACTCCATTTACAGCATACTGCGAGGTATTTCGTATATAATATTTGGAAGCGACTGATAAAAATTGGCTTGAGCAATAGGTTGGAAAAATATGTTGTCATGTAAAAAATTTGTTGCAAATATATGTTATCATTGCAAACCGATTTTTCAGAAACAGAGTATAACTATACCTGAATGAACACGGGAACACGGGAACAGTGCCCGTTATCCGTCATCAGGATAGTTAGCCTGATGACAGAAAATATAAAACAGCCTTATATGTAAACACTGCATGTGCGCGAGAAGAAACATAAAACTGTATCAGCTTGTACTTCTTCCTCCGTGCCAGAGGAGCGTATTAGTGACCGGCTTTTTCTAAGGATGGCCACGTGTCGCGATTGCCGGCGGCTGCGCGTGCGGAAAACATGAACAAATTTATGCATCCCCCTAAAAAGAAACAAATATATAAAACAAACCTTTTTTTCCCGACTCTCTCGTGCCGGGAAGCTGGGGCCGCGGAAGTAATGATCCCGAATGAGTTATTTATGTGGCACCGTTTCTGTATTAAGCTGCAGAAGTAAGGTTTAGCTAAGCTGGTCTGTAATGAAGGGGTTCGTTCTATCTGTATTATTGATAAGTGCGGCTGCTGATAAAAACCCGTGTTCATGCGGTCTTGTGCTCCAAGGGCACGTGTCGGGGCCTGCTATACTTTATGCGAAAACTTACCTTAGAAAAGAAACGTTCTTTCAGCAACCACAAAGTCGGATAAAAGAAATTTTTCGCTCAATTAGAAGCTGTCTTCAGCTGTGGAAGCTGAAGTGTTTGGCTTCGTGAGATTTTACTGTTTGTGTGCCAACATATAATTTTGAGCGAATGCTTGTGACAGGGCTTGACGCACAGATTTAAAAGCAGAAATCCTCATGTTTTCGGTACCTGAAGCAATTCAACTACAACTCATTAACCGAAACTGATGCTGTAGGCAGTAAATATAATACGACGTCCTAAGCATCTCCCATAGATCTTCAAGAACAGGGGTCTGAAACATGCGGCCCGCGAAGCTTTCGACTGCGTCCCGGCCGCTTATAAGTGTCGTCGTTTACTTATTTTTATTTGTTTTTTTAGAGCGCACCCAATGCGGTCATCATTTGTTGAAGCAACACCGTGGAACAAACATTCTCAATTTTAGAATCGGCCTGTGGATTTGTCATCCTGGAGATCGGTATCAATGTGTTTTTCGTATCCTGACGCCAAATACCATTCAGAAATGCCCCAGCATATATACATTCTTTGAAATGGGAGAGCGAGCTGAAATTTTGTTACACCCCTCCCTCCCCTTTCGTTCCAACCTTCTTCGCTGTCCCGGCACTTTCGGGACTAAATTTAGTGTCTGCAGCCCGCTCACTGATGGGAGTTTGAGACCCCTGATGTAGAAAGTGATTGTATGCAGATGCCTGTACTTTGTCACGAACCCTGTCTTTGTACATGTCGATGTACCCAACCTTACTGTTGATATCTTATGTGTGTAACTTGTTTGTATGTATGTGTGCATAAGTGTGCGTGCGTCCGCGCATGCGTGCGCGCATGTGTGTACTGTATATACTGTGTACTGTGTAGTGAGTGCACTGTGTGCACTGTGTACTGCTCATCGTACCGAGCAACTAGTACCCATATTTCGTTGTTTGTTTTGTCTGTCTTTTGGTATTTTTATAGTGTACCACCCTAGAAGCCTAGAAGGCCTAGTGATGTTGGTGGACATTTCCAATTAATAAATAACTAAATCTATCGAGCAAATATTGGCTTTTTTTCCTGGGGAAGCTATACGCCTCGATCTTCGCGATCGCTGCATCGCTTGACGCCGCTTCTCCGCGGCGTTTACGGGATGAGCGCTGCGTGGCTGATAGCGGCTCAAGCAGTGTTTTGATTCTCTTTCTCTTCTTTTTGCCTTTCCGCGCCTTCAACAAGTTGTTATGGTGACGTCTTTAAGCAAATAGTGCCGTTAGAGCACTTCAAAAAACAGCCGCGTCTTGGTGGAGTGCTCGAAGGCCGACAAGGGCTATCCGCGGGGACGCGGTTTTGAACGCTTCTTGGGCGCTCTTACGGGTGTCGGCGAAAGCAGCAGCATATCACTACTGTCACCTCCGAATATGCCAGCACAAGTCAATTCTATTGTCGCCTCGTTTAGACCTGATACTGGCACAGTGAGAGGTGTGTTTTGTTTTGCAGCGCGGACAACGAATGTGGCTTTGTTTCGAATATATACGTAGTAGAAAAATATTAGTCGGAATTTGGATTACCCAATACCTGACATTAACTAGTGCCTTTAATGGCAATACTAGGGGTAGTACCCGGCGATGCCCGGGTGGACCTTTATACTAATGACGCGAATAGGTATAACACGTCTTCAGTTATTTGTTAGTTGTCATATTGGCTAGTTCATCGTGAAGTGGTAAACAATTAGCAACTCCTGCCTGCTGTCAATACATAGGCTCCAACCGGAGGCGTGTCGTGGTAATGGGAAACGTCTGGAGCTCGCGTTTTATTGCAACTCTCGCTAAACAAATTGCACCAAGATGGTGCGCTCGAGCGAGTGAGTGACTAGTGAGTGGAAAACGTTTTATTTTAGCCGGTGAAGTGGGAGGGGTTCCCTAATTCAGGCAGCCATGTGATGAGCGGGCGGCCTTCGCTCTAGAGGGGAAATTGTCTGGACATCCAGATCGCTGCTAGTCACCAGGTTCTCCCACAGAAAAGGGGTGGGAAGGGGGAATGGAAGAGGGGGGAGATTGGGGTTTTGCTTGCACTCTTTTATGACATGAGGAAGAGTGCCGGTCGTAAACAGAACTTGCATTCGGCAAGAGGTTGCGTTGGAAACATACGATGGAGGCGGACTGGGTTAGGGAAGGTATCCTTACCCATGGGAAGTGTTATGTACGCAGGTATGAACGATCCTCATCGGTCACAGTTTTATGATAAATGACACGGGCTCCTACGGGAAGCGCGTGATTGCAGTAAGTGCCAACAGATGGCGAGCACTATGCGTACGCGAGAAAATCCAACTGAATTCCACGTCAAGAGGGTTGTAAATTTAAAAATCTCGCTGGCCTTTTTCTCCGCATGTTAAGACTAAATCCTCAAATCGATTTTTGGGCAAGTGGATTGGCACCATTTGAAAGCAAAAACGAATTGGAAATAACAATGGGCAGTGTGGTTATCGAGGGATGTGTAAAAACACACCGTTTTCCCGAAATCCTGATTCCCTCTATTAGGTGGGTGTCATGGGGATATGTTGTGGAACAGTGTTTAGATCAGAGGCCCCCGTCAACACTTGCTGAGCTCAAAGCGATTTTCGACGCATTGACGACTATAGAGCTGCTGAGGCCAGACCAATCGCAACCTGTCAACATCTTTGCAGATTCAATGCAAGCAGTCCGAGACCTCCGGAGAGTACTTCATCAAGTGCCCATGTCCCAAACCATCCACGCGAAGGCTGCGGCCCTAAGTTTCAGAGTGAAGATTACTTGGGCCCAGAGGACATCGACCCCTGGACAGCAACAGGCGGATGCGGCTACCCGTATACCTCCAACGACGCATCCACTGCCCTTATTTCCAGTTGACGCAATGTCAAAGTTGGCCACCGACAAAGAAGACCTTCGGCGCTCTACACGCGCACTTATTCCACCGTGTGGATCAAACCTCCCTGGTGGGCTCACCCGCCGTGAGGAGGTGGCGCTACGAAGGATTCGCGTCGGGGCTGCTCTTACACCAGCGGTCACCCACACCTGGCCCCCGGATCGACGGGTTCCGTTTGGCCGGACATGTCCATTTTGCACCACGTCGGCATCGAACGCAGACATTCACCATCTTCTGTGGACTTGCCGTGGCCTCCAACGCTCCCGACAGCAAGTACTACATAGTGTGGGACTCAACCCAGGCCGGCCTCCCGACTACAGACGATGGCTCTTTGGACCGTATCACCGGAGCCTTTTAGACATTCTCAGTGAAAACTTCCTGTTCACGTACATTTAAACACACTCGCCTCCACCGTTTTATGCTGCAGAGCAAACTTTTGCAATAAAAAAAAGATACCTGAGTAAATTACCTATCAAAATAAAAACCAGTTCAATATCAGAAATGGCGTGCGCTGAGCAAAAATTGATACCTGAAAAAAGTATTTCACCGCTTTCCACTCTCTCCGTGGTGTAGTTTTTTAAAATTCTCAGCAGTATTGAGCTCAAACACCGTAATCACAGTGTGCATAAAATTTGAATCCGTTTGAACCCGCAGCTTGACTAGGCGAGGACACCACCTGTTAGGCCTTTTTGGCTCGCCAGGCATGTCATTTGCAAATAAAATTTGGCCCTGATACCGATGACGCACGGCGAAATCCTTAAAATTTGTTTTCTGCATTTGTGCACGTGAGTAACATATGTTGGCAAAAACTAAAACCTTTAGGAGGACCCATTTTGTTCCGGAACGCGGAAACAACTCGATAGTGTTGGTTAGGGCGAATTCTTAAAACTACTTTTTGGGTATTCTTAAAGGCTACACATATCATCAAAAAGCACGTCGATATGTGAACGGGTGACCGAGATAATCACTAATTTACGAAAACACAATTTCGCCCTTTTCCTCAGTTAGAAGTGCGATTTCCGAAAATTCCGCATTAGTGAGCCCCTATGCTATGACGCAAGTGTATTCGAGAAAT
The DNA here is from genome assembly GCF_048455015.1 of Haemaphysalis longicornis. Lineage (NCBI taxonomy): Eukaryota > Metazoa > Arthropoda > Arachnida > Ixodida > Ixodidae > Haemaphysalis > Haemaphysalis longicornis. The sequence continues at coordinate 129,758,538 of NW_027526445.1, read as the reverse complement.
TTTAAGTCTCTAGACCTACCAGGTTTGGCCGGGCGTTGATGAGTCAGTCGGTCAGTCAATCGGGAACCTCTCTTTATAGGCTTAGATAGGCTAAGCGAAAATGTTGAGTGTGTTACAAGAGAGCGCGTCGTTAAATTAATATGCGCCCATCACGCCTAATAGCAAGGACCAAGGAAAGTTAATTATAAAAAAAAACGGGAAAATAAATGGTCTGCAAGTCCAGAAGAAACAAAATAGCTCGTACGGGAAGAAAAAAACACAGTGCAGCTTCTGAAACGCTAAAGACGTTCGTCTGGTTGAGCTCACCAGACCAACTAGATGCAATATTCCCTTCTATTTAGCCATACCTGGTGGTGGGGGGTGTGGGGTACGATTAACTATAGTTGTGTACAAATGCGGTGCGAAATCAAGGAATGCAGGCTTTAGTAATTCCACAAAAAAGCTGCGCGTTCACTTTCCTTTTGTTTTTCGACTTCAACGACCAGCTGATCGCTCGGCGGATGCATTTTTCGAAATATACAGGGTAGGAGTTCCCAAACCATAAAAAATGTCGTTTGAAGAGTTTAGTATTTGATAAGGCCTCCTGATTTCAGCTTATTCTAGATTCTGCAGGCTTCCTGTGTCATGTTATGATGTTTCGAAGAAGCGTTCAGTCGCGGAGGGGGATTACTCTATAAGCCCGTCTCCGCGCTGCTCGCGGAAGTAATCCCCTCGCGACAAGACGACCCAGCATTAATTTTTTTTGTCGAGGGCTGATTCCCGAGTATAAATGAGTATAATTATAATTTCATGATTCATTGTGCTTCTTTCGTAGAATGTTCGTGAAATGTATGCCACATTGGCTTGTCCAGGCTAGTGATCAATATCTGTAAGATATTGGCAAGTACAACTGGCGTGCTGTCTGGTATGGCTGTTCCGCTAGATCGGTCTTGCATATGCCGGTTTTGCGACGCCGGCCTGTTACACACACCTGGCGCTTATACGGCCGAATGTACTACAAGATCACGACAGAAACATTTACACTCTCGTAAATGCACCAAATTCGCGAACAGAGGGACTGCTCCACATAAATATCTATTTCCAACGCATACAAACGGCAAATCTCAGTCGTGAACGCGCAGCAGAAGCAGCGGCGACAATGGGGAGCGGGTTATCCTCCCGCGGCTGGTTTCCAAATGGCCCGCTAGGGGGATTTTAGTGCCGCCCCTACAGCCAGCGCTCGAGGCATATAACTTCAAATTATGCGGAACCTGTTGCTGGTCGTGTTGGCTGTGCTCTTAGAACGTAATAAGTAGCCCAAATAAACGACAGAAGAGAAAGGATGCGGACAGGCGCTACAGCTAGCGCCTACCCGTGTCATCTTTCTCGTGTGCCGTTTATTTGGGCTACCAATTACGCCCTTAGACAAATTACGGGAGTTTAACACATCGAAGCTGCACCTGTGATATAAGGCAAACCGTAATTGAGGGCTCCGGATTAATTTAGGTCACGTGGGGATCTTTAACGCGCGCCGGAATATCGACCCATGGACGGTTTTTTTTTTTTTTTGCTTTTCCCTTCTATCTGAAAATAAGCAATGAGGGCGGAGAATCTAAACATTACAACTTCCCGTTCCTTCTTGAAATTATAGAAGAACCTGAAAGCTAAGAATGGCAAACCGAATTTTAAGCACTCGTGAGTTTGCCGGAATGATTTACAAGAATAAGATTTAAGTTTTATAAATACCGTACTAGTATCATTATACAGTTACAGCAAAGCGGAGAAGCCAGTTGCCGTGGGTTCTAGCGCGTGCTAACACGGTCCACTTTGGGCGAGATGTGAAAGCCTGCAGTCGAAACGTCCGGGCCTGCCAGTCAGGGAGAACTTTCAGCGGCATGTTCGGAAATCCATGTGAGGTGCAACAGCCGGGACTCCGACAAAGGGAGAGGGGCCGCCAGCTCTGCTGCTTCTCTGTAGCCTTGCACCAATACTGAAAGCTGCGGCAATTTTTTTTTTTTTTTCCTGATCAGGTTTTGGGTTTGTAATTGAGGGAGCGGGAGTGTTTGCGGCAGGGTCATTGCTCTCTGCGCCTGCCGCTCCTTCTCTCTCGTTTCTGCTTCTCGGTTTAATATTGCTTCCGGGGGTCTACACCATCAACAAAACTTGTTGAGCTAGTTGATTCATGCTTATTGGAAAAACTAAAAGGGGGCGCTAAGCAGACGAAGACGAAGTAAGACACAAACACCACATACAGGCGCCAAAGAGGCGCATGCATGTGGTGTTTGTGTCTTACTTCGTCTTCGTCTGCTTAGCGCCCCCTTTTAGTCTGCACCATGTTTCGCACGGCCGGCAACTCCGATGGTGAGCGCGCAGTGACACACATCGGGACATTAGTTTTCGTCGTGAAACTTGCTTCTTAGCGCCACGTGCGCTCGTGATTTGTACAAAGTATGTGACGCACCTAGTTTGGCACGCGACCTCACACACGCACAAATAATGGCGGTCATTCAAACTTTCGCGCTATTCTTTTTTTCTTTCTGTAGAACTGCAGTAGGTACAGATGCAAAACTTTCGAAGTCACAGTGTACCCTGAGAATTTCACGTAAAGCTGCGTTATTTATGACGCCGCTGGAATACGAATCCTCGCAGTTCTCGGCTTCATACAGCTGCTTTCGGCTAGTGAACAGAGCCGAGAACTTGATTCCGAATGGGTCTGTGAGCCCCGCTTAAAAGGACACTGAAGTGCAGAAACCCGTGCGCGGTAGCCCCTATTGGTATAGGTTACAGTTCCCCACACACCACAGTGGGTGTTGCTGGTGAACGCAGAAAATTCCAAGTGCGTTATCATGGCTATCGACATTTTGTGCACATTCCCCCCTACACGTCGTGATGTCGCATATCGTAAATAGTGCGGTATGACTCTCCGAGCTCCCCAACGTGCTATTTCTCCCAACACGTCACACGAAAGGCAGCAGCAAGAACATTTGGAAGGATTCCTAAAGCTTTTTGCTGAAACTTGGAACGCTGTTAGATATAAACCCTTATCGGGCATTGCAAACAACTCGCAGGGGCTCCCGAGGGCTCAACAAACCATGCCCCAGGGGCGAAAAACTTCAAGGTCATTCCGCCTGCGAAGGTGCATGACCAGCGGACCTGTGAAGAAACCGAGGAGGGGGGGACTCTGTGGACCCGCTACACTAGAGTAGAATAACGGTGTTCTTCCTTCTCTTATTGCTCTCGTACAGCATCGACTGTGGAGAGATAGCCCACTACGGGGCGGGTCAGCCAAGCCACAGAACAGGGTCGGGTTTCGCCGCGCGTACGCCAATCACTTCTAGGAGGAGCGATAACTTTCGTATCACAGGGGTGTATTACGTTGACAACCGCGGTACAAAACAACATTGCACTCTACACCTAGCCCCTGAGGCAAACAACCCTCAGCCTGCCCCAAACCCGACATCTAGAGCAAGTTAACGCATGCGCTGAGGCGAAAATGGGGGCTCACAGCAGCCCCCACGGGACAAGCCACTGGGCTTAACCTGGCGGCATTGGCACCCGTCTGCTAACCTTTAACGGCGCCAGCCGCCAAAGCGCTGACGCGGGTCAACCCGACACAAGTCGCACTAGCCCAAGACTGGCCGAATCTCTAAGACAACAACCGCCTGCACGAGCAGGGAATAACGCAATCATGGCATGCACAAACCACCGAGGTGTGCGTCGCCCTTCCAAGCATGCGGCACGTACAGAGGCCAGGAATTGCGAAAATGCGTGAAGAACCCTGTTGAGTGCCGTCCGGTCGTCTCTCCAGGCAGACCGCTCGTGTGCCTGCCGAGTTCCCGTAGGGACAGCAGGGAGGCGCACGAGGATACCCTCGTCCAACCAAGCCTCTGTGCACCGAGCCAAGGGGGTTAAACCTCCCTTCCCGACAACACGTATCCGTTTGTCGTACGCAGCCGTGGCCCGCGCACTTTGCGTTACCGCGTCAGCCTTTTCAGGAAAGGTACGCAGCAACACGTCAATCGAACATCGCACATTCCCACTTGGAGACATCGCGAACGCTGCCAATCACAATTACGTCGTTCTCAAACCGTAGTCTGTCGCACACCGCACAACTCGGCCCGAAATGTCTCCCCAGAAAGACCCCGTAATATTTCGCGTATGCATCCTTGTGCCCATCTAATTTACTGTTGCGGTACCTGCAGCTGTCGCTTCACGCATTCTGTGCTTCGCAACACCTGTGTACCTGTCGAGCCTTTGGGGCACGATCGTCGCTTCTACTCGCCACCCACCGCTGCGTTGTAAGGCTCCGTAAGCGGCTTTCTCTCTCTACAAGGTAGCCAAATCCTTAATGACACAGAGCACGGAACGCAATGTAGTATGGGCGGTTTCCTAGCTTTCATTTTGCTACGCCAGGTGCCACCACACAGCTTACAGGTTTGCACCGCCTCTTCATAAAGGGCAGCGTTATGTAATTTTGTGTGGTTTCGTAGTTTTCGTCTTTCTACGTCAGGTGTCAGCGCATGCCTTACTGGTTTTGTTTCGCGTCCTAATAGAGGGCGCTCGGGAGGTTTTGGCCTTGGAGTCGAAAAAACCGCGGGGAGCAAAACACAAACAGCTCCGCTGCAAACGACAATAGAGGCTCTCTCCGGGACAGTTTGCCGGTAGGAGGCAACTGATTAACCTGCCGTGGCAGTTTAATTTTACAGCTAGGTCGGACTGCGCAAGCGGTATTTCTCTCCTTTCCACTGGATTAGAAGCGCAAAAAGTTAAAGCAGTTACACTCAACGTGAAAGCGGTCAAGTGCGGAGCAGTGATTCGCCAGAGGGGCTGTGGCGTCCTCTCTCGGCTAGTTTTAGTATCAGCCTGGCGTTGATACCGAAAGTGGTCAAGAGAGGGCACCACAGCCCCATCTCAACTTTTCACCTCCATCCCCTTCCCCTTTCTTCTCACAATTGAAGTTCTACTACTACTACTACTACGCCTATAGACACCAGATTGAGTTTGTATTACGGTAATTGATCCGTGAATCTATGACTTTTTTGTTATTTTGTGTTATTGTGTACTTACTTGCGGCAGAGACAAAAACAAGCAGCATTTTATCCAGTCCGGTATGGAGCAGATCAGAACCAGAAGACATGACTCTCATGGCGGCGACAGCTTACACTGGTGGACTGAGGGTGATTCTGGGAATTCATGGTATTGATGTTTAGACCTCCGCGGACTCGCGGTAGGCTTTACAGCGGCAGCGTCAAATTCGAGGGGCCATTGTTTGTAGCCTCCGTGCTGGTGCTGTGACCGTTCTCAAAGATTCGCACAGGTCAACATATCCTTGAAAAAAAAAAAAAGTACGTTGCTGCAACAAAGATGATTGAAGCGCGAAGCTTTCTCAGATAGAAATGCAGAATCCACAATCCAATCAGCCAAACTATTAAATGAGGGACAACGCTGAGCTAACCGAATGAGCACAGGCAGATGACCCAATCACAAAAAAACAGAAAATCATAACATCACATTCGGTTAGCTTGGCGTTGTCGTATATTTCGACTTCGGCTGATTGGATTGCGGACTTTGCATTTGTATCGGAGAAAGCTTCGCATTTCATCATCATCTTCTTCTTCACAATTATCAGCATCATAATCATGGGCCCTTTGCGGAAACCCGATTTGTAAATTTGGCTTTCGTGCAGTGCATTTATGTAAAAGAAAGCTTCGCGCTTCATTATCATCTTCTTTTTCATCATCATGAGCCTTTTGTGGAAACACATTGTGTAAAGTTGGCTTTTTTGCAATGCCTTTTTTTCGACAGCGCCGCAAATGAGACATACAAAGCTTCGCTTTAAAATCGCGAATATAAGGCGACGTAGCGGAATACGAAAGAGTTATTTAGAGAAGTAGGTTGTCCAAAGGCAACTCACGCCTCCCATTGGGCTGCCCAACTGTTAACGTACCAGTCTTCCACACAAGGCCACGCCTCAGCAAAGGTAATGGCTCTCCCCAGAGTATCCGCGAGGGTTAGCGCAGGTTGTTGTACGTGACGCCACAGCCTAAATTGCTAAAAGAGTACGGGAATTACTAAGAGGTTGCCGTCTACTTCAAGTCTTCAACACGATGTTGCTTATAGCATAAACCTGAGCGTTGATGGTCGGTCTGTTGTCCGTAAACGTGCCTGTTGCTGGTGCGGAGCGCTCTTTTACCGCTTTGCGTCGATTAAAAAGACGTTTGCGTCACGGGACGCTGAGTGGTATTTGTCGCAAATTCTGATTTTGCATAAGCACAAGGAAAGGACGACGGCGTTGAATTTAGGGGACGTTCACCAAGGGATTTGTTTAGCTACACAGCTGAGCTGGAATCAACATTTCTTTACCTCCCCTCCTCCCCCTCCCCCCACCCTACAGCCCCCTGCATGTATATCACCGCAGTTTTGCGAGAGAACCATTCTGCTTGAGTGAATTATTAGGAACTGCGTACATACGTTATGACATGCTTTCCTTTGTTGTATTTCCTTCGTTGTACATTATATTTACTCTCGCGTGTGCGCATGTACAAAGGGAGCAAGTGTTATGTCGCTGAAATATGCAAATTGCTAGAATATTTATAGAGCAGGAACAGCCGCCATTTCTCGTCTGGTCTGATACTGCGCTCTGTCGATGTATCTTGTAGCAGGTACGCTGCCGTACAGTTCCTATAGAAACTTCACCCTCGCTCTTTGGTGGCCTGCGTGCTGTTTGGTTGCGAGAATCTCGCCTCGCGAACCTTTATATCTTTATGCCGGTTGTTCTACTTGGTTTAGATCACCCATCTCCACTGAAGGCTTGATGGTCCGCTGACACGACTAAACACGATGTGGCCACATCACACGTTACCCAGTTTCTTCGCTCCACCTTTCTCAGTCCTACTGCACTCATCTTCTCCACATCTCACATCGCCTATCCTGCCTTTAAGGGGCTTCTTCTAGGAACTGTCCTCCAGTGTACACGGCATACCAGGCTGTGGTATAATGTTGCAAACATTTTCCGTACATTATCTAAGTTGGTGAATATTATAGCACCGCCAAAAACGACTGCCGTGAACTTCTGGTCTTGCCGTGCCAACACACGTGGTTTCATAATAACCAAAATGTGCGTCGCTTGTGCAAACTGTTGGCAGATTCGGAGACGATAGATTGAATCCAGGGCCTGATTCGGAATATGTTAGGGCTCGTGAAAAGCAGCAACAAATTTTGGATGTACAGAAGGAGCTGACCTCTAAATTAGCTGCATTTCTCGTTCAGCACCATTCAGTGCACAAATTACTGACCATTTTGTCAACCTGTCTCCAACAAAATTAATAAAATGGCAGACAAGGTACGTAAGCTTGAAAAAAAGAAACCTCCACTTCCTTTATCTAAAAAACTATGACCTATAAGACAGAAGATGCGTCAAAATCTGGTTGTCTGCGGGATCAAGAAAAATCGTTCGAAACTCCGCAATCCTCGAAAAGTGAAGTTCTGAATGACCTTTTTGCAAGCAAACTTGAGTTCTCTTCCTTTATCCCGTAAGTTGAATTCACATCATTGTCATCAATTTTCATCACTTCATCAACTGGCGTAGCAAATTAGGCATTTTAGCCCGGCTAACATCGCCAGACCTAATTAAAGGTCGTTCTCTCTCTCTCTCTCTCTCTCTCTCTCTCTCGTCAAACCGCGCCTCGGGGGAATTGTCAGCAGTCTTCGCTGTGCAACACACTGTGTGGGAAAGCAAGCTCACAAAGACCAATCTAATCAAAGTCGGCTTCTCTTCTAAGCACAAATGCTTTGCAGGAAAGGCATTGCATCGGGAAAAATATGGGCTATTCTATACCAAAATATGAAGTTCCGCAGGTGAACAGGTGGCCGAAAGGTGAAAGAGTTTATTCTAGTAACGCTGGGTGAAAGTGTGTGTATAAGACGCGAAAGGAAAACTCGTAAGGTGAGCCACGGCACGGGCAGAGAACAGCGCTGAGAGAACAGGCGGCTTTTCTCGTCCTCCGAACGCAAAGAAAGGAGGGGGAGAGGGGAGGAGTTAGCCTTTAACGGAACCGATGTAGAAGGAAGGTTTTGCGGGAAAGTGCGAAGACAGAAAACGGTTAAGAGCACTAGTAACTCTAAATTACCACGAACTTCGTGCATACCGGGATACGTACAAGTATGACTACCTAAAGAAAGTAACGCCAACCATAGAACATCAACCATAGAAATTACCCACTTAATGCTTGATTCGTCGCACCTGGAGATAAGGAACTGCGCATTTTAATCTTCTACGCCGGTAGTACTGTCTACAATATCAACAAGCAAGGAGCGTTATACCTGTGCTACACGGCAGTTTCAAAGGCCTTCCGAAGGCCTTCGAGCCAATTGCCTATCGAGTGCCCTATTGTAAATGCATAGGGCGAACTTGTGGGCTTGCGTTCAGTTGTCAATTGAAAGTCGCCGTGTAGCACAGGCATTACTCATACGCTATAATCCACATTTATTACTCGCAGCGGTGGTGGTGGTTGGGAGGGGGGGGGGGGGTTAGATGGCTTTGTAAAGCAGTCAGTCCTGGGGAAGAGTCCTCATTGCAGGACCCCTTGAGACCCTCCGGCTTTTTGGGCTGTCTTCACGCCAGGGTCCGAGCTAGGGGTCGAGGGGTAGGGGATGTCTGATTACAGCCCAACGTGACACCGTAGAAAGAGCCTCGCAGAAACGGCATTGCGAGGGGTACAGGGCGGGGGCCAGAATGTGGGCTCTGGTGTGGTGGGGAAAGGTGTTAGTGTGGGTGTCTCGGAGATGACGTTCTGGTTCCTTAGTGAGGCTTTTGGGCTCATGGGGATATATTTTTCGTTCCAGACATCAATGTCGTGTGATTGCGGGGAAAGACAATAAGCAGAACGCCGGCGTCGATTGAGGGAAGAGAGAGAACATCCCCCTCGCGAGGGGCACGTTCAAATGCAGAGCATTTCCGGGGGCGCACGACGTTAAGTAGTTTGCGTTACGTTAATGTTGTTGCACTTGTGGCAACTGCTGATGAGAGAGCGCTCATCAGCACTAATTTGAATGAGTCAGTCAAGGATATAAGGCGCGTTCGTAGCGTCCCATTCTGTGTCGGCTTTGTGGCGCAGTGGGTAGAGCACCATGTACATCGCGTTCCGCCCGCACGCTCGAGGGATCGAAACCTGGCGCCGGATAGTATTTTATTTTATATAGTGTAGGGGGACGGGTGCGGACTACGACTACGGACGTCAACGCGGGTGACATCGTGAGTTACTGAAATGCTCTGCATTTAAAAGGGCACAAATCGGTCACTGCTCGCCGAACGCTTGGCTTGCCCGGTGGGCTAACTTTCGGGCATGCCTGTCGGAAGCTTCGTTGCCAGCAAAGGCGGAGTTGGCTGGAGCCCAAATAATTCTTACGGGATGTCGCGGAGGATGCTGTAGACGAATTTTTCTGGCGGGTCGTGATATGAAACCGCTGCAACGGAAACTCGGCTGGGGGGGGGGGGGGGTGGATTAGGAGGATGAAGTTTTTCTGTCTGCATACCGCATATGTCGCCGCCGAGATAGGTCTTCCAAAGGAGCCTGTTTTGACATTCTTGTTTGGCGCGATGCCAAGATTTTCCTGCCACCCCAAATTGAATATCACGAACGCAGCACCGCAGAGGTTTATTGTTGACGCTGATCTTTCATACCTTTTGGCAATTTACCCCGCATCCGGTTTAGCGCCCGAGTTCTTTCGCGATCTCAGTGATTACATGAACACCTTGACACACCATTAAAAATTCTCATGGGTGGTTTAAAATGTTATTATGTATTGGTTGAAGCCGTCCCTTACAGAATACAAAATATCCTGAGCACGCGACGTACTTATATTAAGACAAGCTCAAACATCCATCAATTATCAATCAACCGACAGGGGTACAAGCTTCCCGCATATTGACTTTATTTTCATAATTCCATCAGTTGAACTATTCTCGGTATCTGCCGATTCTGGCCTTTCTTATCACAACACAGTTTATTTTTCTTCTTCCTTTCAAGCTATCTGCCCAACTCACAGTGCTAAAGCAAGCACGCAATGGGAAACATTTCTCGTGTGCTAGGTATGAGAGTGTTATCGATCACCTCGATTTCTGCCTCTGCAGTTGTAAGGTCACTGACCATAATGTATAGTGGAGCCCATTACAAATACAGTAATCCCTCGTTATATCGAAATCGCTTTCTCGAAATATCGCTTTATTCGAAATTTCTTCTGGTCCCAACCCAAACGCATGCATTTTAGGCCGCATTACTCGATGCGCACGAGGAGCTAAACCCGCTTAGAGCGAAGTGGCGAGCGGAGGAGTCGCCGGGCGGCGGCGACCCAGCGGCGAGTCAGGCGGTCAACATGGCGGGTTAACAAGCTCGTGTTTCCCCGGCGATTTTCTCGAGCCGGTCATGCTCTATTCGCGCCATCCGACTTTAGAAAAACGGTTCAAATGCGTGGTAGGGTGACTGAATTTTGTTCGTAGACATTGGTCAATCGCGTGGACGTGACGGTGGAATCAGTGACAGTTTCAGCGGAATCGAGTATCAGTGTTCCACGCGACGGCGTGGAAAACTGACACTTGAAGAGTAGAATTAGCAGTGTCGTTGACAGCGAGGCACCGAAAAAGTTTTGTTTTGCAAACTTCATGGCTGCACACCTCAAAAAAAAAAAAAGAAAGCCCAATGATCATGCAAAACCCTAGTGCAAAACCGGTCAGTTTTCGTGATTGCGCTGGGTACCCACAATGAGCATTAATCGTTGCTTTTTGAGCTCAACAAAAACAACCTCGGACTCGAGGCACGGAATTTGCGACCCATCCAGCGCGAAACTCTCGTAGCGTTCCGTGGCGCCCCCACAACCCCCATAAAAGTGGCCACTGCCTTCTCCTCCTCATTCGCTCTGCAGTCTGCGAGGCGTTCGGACGCCAGTCACTGCTTGGTCCAATTGGAGAAGGGGTTGCTCGCGCCCCCCAAGAACATGAAACAGCACAAGCTCACTGCCTTTTTTGCACCTGAATAAAGTTTTGCTTCACTAAATACATTGAGTTTTGATTCCTCGTAGTTGTCGCGCAATTAAAGTTTAATTACTTTATCTTTTCTCGAGTGGTCGCTTATATATAAATACCGCTTATAAAGAATTTTTTCGCTGTCCCGCTGACTTAGTTATAACGAGGGATTACTGTATATATACTTACACTGCCCCGATAGCTGTACAGCTCGGAAAATAAAAATAACGAGCAAATCCTGGATAACTCAAGATATCGTGCATATGAAAAGGAAATTCTTAGCGCTAGGCTATGCCACGCAAGATTGTCCATTCTGCTCGTGTTTCACTTAACGAGGGTGCGCCAAGCCTTAGACGTATAGATACCTGCAAACTAGCTCTTTCTAATTTTATCAAATTCACCGCCAAAAAACCAAGAGTGCATATGATGCTAAAAGTACACGATTTGCGTTTAATGCATACACACTTATTACCGTACCCGCATTCCTATTCTCATATTCGCACTCTCCAGCTTCCCTTATTTCATTTCACATCAAAACATTCGGCTAGCAAAACAGAACAGGACACACACACACTTCACCAAACACAGTGCTAGAAATTGCGTGAGAATTGATTCTGTTTACACACGCAACGGCCAGGTACAAAGCTCTACCGACAGATCTGCGCAACGCACAAAGCGAGTCACTGCTACGTAGCAACTCTGCTACGATAAATACATATGACAAGAAAAAATCCCCCGCATTTCCCCGAGGGGGAGAATGTGAAAGTGCGAATGCACGGTTGTCGGCCCGCTTGCGGCGCTTGCGCTCGGCCCCCGCAGCCCACCGCCTCGCCGCCTTCTCTTCCATCTCTTCCATCGGGTTTGTAGTATCACGTGTACACCACGCAGTTATCAAGCCGCTATAACGCCGCTGAATCGCCAACGCACGCCACTGACGACGTAGTTTGAATGCGTTAAAGATATAATGCGCGTCACTAACGCAGATATCAGCGTCGCGTCCGTGGCTTGGTCAGTAGAGCGTCGCGCTGCGGCCGCAAAGTCCTCGGATCGAAACCTGGCGCCGGATGCTGTTTCTTTTTTAAATATAGAGGAGCACTGCGGACGCCGCCGCCGCCGGCGGTGGATGGTTTGGGGTTGCTTATAAAGTGCATTCGCACTTAAAAGTTTTTGAATTCTTCAGCAAGAATGCCAGTTGTGTAGAGCAAAAAGACTGGTAAGAAGGCTGCAATTTGTGACTAAAAATGATCGCCAGAAATTTAATTATAAACTTCCCTGGTGTTTTTTTTTTTTAGCCTCAAACAAGCCAGCCACCGATCGCGTACAAGAAAGACCACATTCCAGATATATTTTCCTGTCAGTGTTGTATCACTGTTTGCAGCTTTTTACAGCGAAGTTGTATATGGCTTGGTTCTCTTACAATTTTCGCGTCCATGTGCAGGAACTCCGAGGGCTGTATTCGTACAAGCCGGTAATTTTTCTTGGCTGCGTATAATCCACCGGCAGGTTTTGACAGCTATCAGCGCTCGGCGTGCCTCGGCCGTAACAATCGTAAACGTTCTCCATAGGTTTTGGTTGCCTATCATTGTTCCCATGTTTTGGCAACTGTCAGCATTCGGCGCGAAGCGGGATGGTGGATGATGGATCGCGCTAAAATCAGGGTATGTTTCTTGATTGCGTGTGATCCGTCACCAGGTTCTGACAGCGGTCGAACCACGTTCGGCGTTGTCAACTTTCGACAGCTGTCAAGAGCTGTCAATTTCGACTCACGATGCCGTCCTGAGAGAGGTATCCGTGTTGCGTCTCTTAGTACTATGGACAGATGAACTGCTTCAGTTATACTGTGATCGTGCGTGGTTAACGCGTGGATCCGCGAACACTGTCGTCGCGGTAAACGTCACGGACAAAACATGTGCGTGTCCGAATGTCCTGAACTTGTAAGAGGACGAACACGTTGGCTGAGGTGATGTCTGTAGTGTGAAGCCCAGTCACACAGCTGTAATAACCACGAACAGCCTCGCTGGCCAACCACTTTCGCTGGGCCGAATGGTCTTAATAAATTTTCTTCACGGCTACGTCCGGGCGTAGTGGAGACACTACGCCTGTTGCCGGCGTTCATTAAAGTCTCTTTCACTTCACTTCTTCACGTTTTCGTATTTCACGCACCTGAGACATGCTCAAAGAAAGCTGAGCTGAAATTTTTGAAGATAAAGAAGAACCAAATCAGTGCCTATTTCTTCGCGTTTATGTCTCATTGTGACCGGCTTTTTTATCGTAATGTTTGCTCAGTCCGGTTGAAAATCAATAATTTATCGCAAAATACCTTTTGCACATACGAAACCGAGGCGGAATCGAGCTTTGGGCTAAGTTCGCCCAAGGTTTGAAGAGAAACTTGCCGCCTTATTTTCGGCTAAAGCTCGTGGTTTTCAGTAGCGGGTACACCAAACGCAAACACGAGAACTACGCTGACTGTGCACGGACTTGCAGAAACAAAGAACGCCATTTACGGATGCCCCGCCGTGCAGACGCACGCTCTTCTGCGAAGCCCCGGATGGAAAGGGCCCGCAACGCTCCATTCCACAAACGGACGCACCGGCCTCACTCCCAAGATAACTGAGGGCCTGATGTTTCTGTCATCTACAGCGGTACTCGTTAACTGGTGTTGCTTTACGTCTTGAACAAGCTCGAGCAATGTGTGAGCTAAAAACGAATCGAGTTAAGAGTTTCAAGAGTATACTTAACTCCGCCGACGTGAACGTCTGCAGGCATTCTTATCTACGGCTGCTTCCCGGCGTCTGTCGTACCGGCGCTTGCAACGGCTGCCGGTCCAATTTGACGTATAAGTGGTGCGCGGGCGGTGAGCCTTTCTATGCAAATGAGGACTCAAGGTAGAAGAGCTGGCCGGACCCCGCGTGCTGAGGGGCTTACGCCAAGCGGTAGCCCGCGCAAACCGGCGAGTGGTTTCTGTCTCTGAATGAAGCGCGCCCGACGTCTAGACGCGCAATTGCCTCACCCCGATGTCCGGCACACGCTCGCAACAACGCCAGGTCTGCACGCGTTCTGTTTGCGTCCACTCGAGCTGCGCGCCCGGGTTTTAACCCCTTGGAAGAGTGCCTGGCACTGTGTAGCGATGTCAATAAAAGTTGGTCAGGTTTAACACTTGTAAACCTAGTTATCATGAGCGAAAGGTCTGTTTGGCTTGGTTTTGAAAGCAGCGTTTCTTGAAACTTGGGCTAGTGGATGGTTGGATTCAGCCTGGATTCAGGCTGGATGATTGAATTGGATTGGATGATTGGATTGCGATAAAACGCACGCTGGAACGACCCAGCCTGCGCGCCACCCATGGTGAGACTGAGCGGCCAAGCGCCGGCGAAGCAGCCGTTCACTTCTGTCCTAGTCACGTGGTATCGCAGCGGCGAGGCTCCGAGCGAGTGCAGCTGCGACGCTTCTCGGCAGCGGACAATGTGACAGGACGTCACACCTGCCACACTTACCCTACCATGACTCAAGGTCATTGCGACCTGATGTATGAACCTGACACAGATGGCGCAGTAGAGCTCTCGCTCTAAAAATTACCCCTTATACACTGTGTGAACGTGGCTGGACACCGAAGCTAAACGAGGGCATGACACAAAACACGATTGACCGGCGCGCAGTCCGCACGAATGCAAGAAACAAAGACGCGATTCTTTGTAATTTGCAATTTAGCATACTACTGAGTTAGCCAGCTTAGTGAAGCTGAGAAGAACTACTGCTTTACCCTACCAGAAAAATATGGGGCTGTCTGTTTTATGGTGGCTTAGTGATGCTGCTTGAATGGGTCAGGACGGGTGGTCTCACGTCGTTTATATTAAAAGTGTGACTGAACGTTATCCATCATACCTGCTTAGGGTAAAACTTCGCCCAGTCATGTTGCCGTTCGAGCAGTCCAAGGTCGTATAATTTCTTGTGGCACAGCTAAATTAAAACACGAGCTACAGCCGTTTTCTGTCACCGCGGTCTTCCCGTAGAAGCCTATTTTATAAACAGCACGCGGGAAATCTGAATTCTCTACATCGCCGCAGTGCAATAATGAAGGCACGTTTAAATAAAACTCGGCGTAATCAAAGAGTTGCTTTAGCGACCGATTTCCGCATAATTTTTAACGCATCAGGCGAAAAGGCCGAAGTTTCGAGCAGTGGATGAACCAATCAAAGAGTGATTTGAACCAATGGGTTTTAAGCACCACACCTCGAAGTTCAACCGCCATGCCAACGACAGGCGGGAGTGCAAAATTGTGCTCGCCCTTCTTTCTTTGGGGTTTTTCATGATTGAGGGAGTTGGAGCAGCCTTGAGGACGAACAAGAAATGAGCTAGCAGCCTAGCCTCGCGGAATCGAAAAGGGTATTACAAACCACGAATGAGGGCTCAGCGATTAGTGGTAACAGCGCTGCCCTAAAAAAACAAAAGAAAACACAATCAGTTTGCAAGTACTTCGGGCATTCAACAAACTACACAACAAATGTATGTGGCTAGCTACACAACGCACTACAACAAATTACACAAGCCGGCTGTGGCTAACGAAGGCGGCCGTCGACGTAGCTCGGCCTCGCGAGTCACGTAATGCAATGCCAAGGGTACGGCGCATCTGCGGTAAAATGACGGCCAAATGCGGTAAAGCGACGGCGCAACCGCTCGACGAGATTAGTAAAGCTTTGCCTTTAAATAATCGCGGAAAGAACCGGCCTCTAACCACCGCCCTTAGCATCAAGAAGCTATGACGTAATCCCTACACCACAACGACGGACGCTTCGGGCAATGCTAGCGGTGCTAGCGGCGGGGCTGGCTTCGGGCGGTGCTGTAGTCCTAAATATTCGAATGTCGTCGGATGGCACTATAGCCATGCCTGCAGCGCTGAGCTAGAGTGCCGTCTGACGGCACTCTAGACACTGCGTACTTGGAAACGGAATGTCGCAGCAACGACAGTTGTCACTTTGAGTGGCCAATCCCTCTGAGTAGGTATGTGAGCAGTCCGATTAGCATTTGGGACTGGTGCGTGCCCATAATGAAGCCTCTTAATAAAGTCTCAATAGCAGTAGCGCAATATTTTAACCAACAAGGCCACATTTGTGATGATCTCAAGCGTTTATAATGCAGGGCGTCTTACTTAACTCCTAAATTAAACTTATTAAACCCGGTGGAATGAACGCACAGCGACCAAAAAGCTCAGTTTAAAACTGAACAAGGGCAGGGTGTACGCGCCAATGACGCAGAATGCCGCCGTAAACAACGTGCCCCTACTATTGTCATCACAAACAGCGCCGAGAGGGCCCTCGCCATGAATAGTTTAGACAAAAGTTCCTCCAGGGCGAATGCGGGGAGAAAGAATTCCTGTTATTCAATTAACCGGATTATTCGGGCCAGAATAATGTGTTCAGAAAGATCGTCTATACATGAAGTTAGAGAGATATAGATTTTCTGCAGCTGTTGAACTTTCTGTTTAACTTCAGGGCAGTACCCGTCCGCACTTGACCAGACACCCTGCGAAGCTCGTTCCGCTCGCTTGCCATTGCCATGTGCATCCGGTTGATTTGTTGAACTTTCTGCCGAAGTATATTCCAGTAACCACTGGACCAGCCCCTGGACAGCAACCTCCGAAGCCTGTTCCGCTCGCTTGCCATCTCCATTTCCTGGCGCGCGGGGTGGAGGTCCGTTGCCCTGGCGAGGTAGGTGCCGACAGGGACGAACGGAAGGCTCCTGGAGGTTACTATAGCGGGCGGAACGGCCTTCAGAGGGTGCTGTCCAGGGGGCCGGTCTAGCAATGATGGATGAGGCCGCAAAAGTCAACAGAAAATTAAGCATCATATCAACGGAAGGTCCAACTAGGCTTTCACCTGTCCATTCTTAGAAAGTTCTCTAAGCATCCCCCGTAATTTTCTTTGGTAGTTTTGTTGGCGAGGAAGCCGACGGGACGGCTTCCAGTCGATGCCCTCACTCACACGATTCTCTTGGTTGCCTGCACGTTGTTCCCGTGGGTCTACATCATTTTTATCACGGCAGTGGATGGTGACTGCGCGGTGTACATACCCGGAGATCTGTTTTTCTGACGGGACGCACTAGATGACACTAGCTTTCAAGCGAGCAAGTGTTTTAGGTACGGAGCATCTAATTCTCGGGGCTGTGTCCCTCCCTCCCTTGTCCGCCGTCCGCACTCTACTGCGCATGCGCGTCTCTTCAGCCCCGTCAGCGTTTGGGCTGACGTCAGCGCAGTTCACTATCAAAAGAAATAGTTAGGCTGCGCCCGGTTTCGATCCCACGACTTCGGTTTCGATCCCATGCCTGGTTTCGGTCGCAACGGGAGGTACGTGGCGCTCTTCCCACTGCGCCACAAACCGAGACGGGAGCATGTGCTACGAACACGCCTTATGTCCTTCACTCATTCAAACTACGTCAAGGAGCTACTGATACAACGAAGGCACGCGAAGCTGAACGTCACTGGAAACGACGAACTTAAAACTAATGGGAACTTCAGTCGACCCTATGGCTGCTTCGCATACTACTCAGGGCACCCCTACGGGAAGATGGTGTAATTTGTTATTTTACTATTTTGGTACAGAAGTGATCTATCTCTAAAATAAGCAAACTAGGCCGTTGTGAGCATTGATGTGTATTTCTGAAGCTTTTCGTGTTGCTGCATTATAGTTTTTTAAGTCCGTGGGTGCTAAAGTAGTAAGTCCCATAGGAGTGTGAACAGGTGAGTCCCGAAAAGACAAACTTCTGATAAGACAAACAAGTTTGCACGGTCCCTTCGAGTTCGTCTTACTTAACGGGAGTCTGAGCGTTTAATTCCGCCCCTTTATTATCATATATACCTGTTTCCAAAGCGAAGCTTCCTGTGCCTCACTGTTGGCGACCGTTCCGACACCAAAACGCACTGCAAGAAAGCCAACTTTACTCAGTGGGTTTCACAAAACGATGGCGATGATGATAAGAGAAGGCACGTCAAGCGCCTCAAGAACGAAACGCTTCCCGTGGTCGGAATCGAATCCCTCGCGTTATGAAGCCGACGTCTATCCGATTTCGCCATTCCGACACGGCCGAAGTGGTTTGGACTTTGGTCTTTTACTTTGACTCAGGTTGCGGAGGAGAAAGCTTCGCGTTTTAACCATAGTTCTTGTTAGATGAAAGGGGTTTCATTTTTACTTGTGCCAGAGGAATAGAGGAAGGATTAATGAGCGTCCCCGTTCAAAGTTTTCATTTCCTTCAACATTGTAAACTAACAATGCGCAATACATTACGCCCGTTCACTGTTAAAAATCTAATCTCGCATAATTCTAACAGCAGCACGTAAACACGTGAAAGCAGAGACGCGATCCTGGAATCAGTTAAACGCTTAAAATAGCGTTAGAAAAAGAAACCAGGGCTTTTCAGGTAAGAGGCACTCCATTCTGTCACCACTTCTTTTTGCATTGCACGTTAACTTTTTTTTTTCTGTCTTCATCTCGTTTCCAGCCTGTGGAATTTTCCCAAGCTCCGAATAGCCGACTCTGCCGCTGCTGGAAGCCAAGCCACGGCCTCGTCCCGATCCATCGACCCATGCGCGTCACGGCGCTTCCCTTTGACGGCCCTTCTGTGCGAAGAACTGCCCACGCCCCAACGAAAGACGGTAATCCTTCGGCGCTTTCCCAGCCCACGCCGCACTATTGACTGACTGGCGGCGCCCCACTTTCGGTACACGTGGTCCAACCTGCGTGTTTCGACGACTGCTTCGGCGTGAGGTTTTAACGCAACGTCGCGACCTGGAGGCTCGCTAGTGCTATTGCGAACGGACCGAACCAAGAGACGTCTCAGTAGAAGGGCTTGCTTGGCGATCAAACAAGCTTTACCACCCCTTCCTAAAGAAAGTTGAGAGAAGCGCTGAAGCTAACAGTAGGTCCAATCTTCGCTAAAAGTCCATGGATCGTCAAACCTTCGACGACCCAAATCGCAAACGAAGAACACTCTTAATAAAAAAAGGTCGTAAAAAGGTAGTAACGGCCGTATTTACTAACTCCTTACGAACCTTACTACCCCGCAGTTTTGGACGTAGGCTGTGCCACTAACAACTGCATGGTTAGTAAATTAACTGAGTGTAGGAAGTAGTGTAGACTAGATTAAGGTCGTGCTTGTGACTAGGTTGTGCATGGCCAGTTAGTAAGTGCATGTAGCTCAGAAGAGTGCTATCGCTGGGACTTTACTAGTGGGGGTAGTGGTGCTTACTGCCTGCTGCGGTCAGTAATTCTGACAAGTGCTACATTTACTACCTCCATTTACTAAGTACCTAGTGTATACTGGGATAAGCAACTGGTTAGTATTCTATTAGTGAATGACCCGACCTTTTCTTTTAAGAGTTAACGAACCCATGCGAGGGTTTGTTGCGCTCTAAGTACACGCGTCTGCCTGCGAACGATGTAAATGTAAACCGATACGTGGTTTATGAGATAAAGGTATATTATTGCGCTCCTTCTTCATGATCGATGCGTGTATTAAGGGCGAAGCACCTTACAGGGGTCGTGAAGAGAAAATGCATTTGTATTTGCTTAATTTTGTTTGCTTGAACGGCCTTCTAAGAACATAAATCCCAAGTATTTTCACAATTCATTGCTTCCGGAAATTATGAGGCGCCTTTGAAATTCTCGTTTTGAGGCGCATCGCAAGCGAACATGCACGCGTCGTCGGTCGGCAGCGCAACTAGCAGTGACGTCACGTCGAGTGCATTCGAGAGTTCAACGCGGTCAATGTTCTTTGTGTATATTGTTCTGCAAAGCTGCAAACCCGATATTTTTAAAAATAACGCATCATTTATTCGTTGCCAAAAACAGTTTTCTATCCACGTGAGCGGTGTCGTGACTGCTTCAGTTGTCTGGCAACCATTGCAGCAGAGCTCAGACCTACTGGATGTGTTTGTACAGTTTGTAGCCAGTTTCCCTGCCGAATTTCTCGTTGTTTTGCCGAATTCTCTTCGGAATCTTACCTTTTTTGTATAAAATGGCACGAAACCGCTCAAGCAAAAAAAAAAAAAAAAAGCGCCCCGTGTGCGATTCGAACTTGCGGCCTCCGCACCAGCCCAAAGTTATGGCCAGCCTAGTCGGGCACTTTATCCACTACGCTATCGACATGAGAAGCGTGCGTGGGGGGAAACACTCCTGCATAAAAGCCTCTTCACATTTTAACACAGGACGTGTCGTGTTTTCATAAATTCTAATCAACCCAGAGCTTTAACCGCCAACTTACTGTTGAACGCTTCTGCAGTAAGCCAAAGGGGAGCGTATACAATCAAAGAAAAAGCGTTAACAGCATTGTTTATTGCAGGAAACAGGAAAGGAATCGAACTGCGTGATGGTGCACCATCACTCGGTTCGATTACTTTCCTGTCCATATGGACTCGGCGCCATGTCGCTGCTTCTCGCTAGTTATTTTTGCACTCGACGAGTAAATGATGAATGGGTTTTAACTTCCGACTACTCGAAGTTCCTTCGATAAACGTGTTTATGTAATAAATTCTCATTTTAAGCGTTCGGTCATTTATCTCGTCAGATCAGAAGTTTCACGTTCGCGCAATTCACATTACAGGCTACGTGAGATAGACGTCGGCAAACTTGTGCAAGAATATTGGCTAGCAAAACGATAGTTTAGACTCTTGCGAAACAGCGTAAACAGTTTACGAATGCTAAGTTTAGATTAAACGTGGTTACTACTGCCTGCGCCACTCACCTGCGTTATTGACTGAAAGTTGGACCAAGTTCGATCAGTCGTATAAGAGATCAGACATCTCCCGTTCAGTTGCAGGGCGAGTTTCATCATGGCGCCGATGTTGTAGCTTTATCTGACCCTTTGCAAGCCCGCTCTATGCCGACATATTGTGCAGACGAGGGATAACTGTGATTGGCTTCTTATTGACTTACTGAAACGTCACTTCACGAGTTGAGGAGGAAAGCCTCGGTGAAACCGTAACTCCATTTGTTTTCCTAATTGCCGATATCGGGAAACGAAACGGGTATGCATTGTTTGTTTGTCAAGGTTCCACGGCTATCAGCGCACACACAACACATTTTTTTTTAAATCTCTTCACGACCCCTTTAACGAGGCTTGAACGTCCGGCGTCCGTGCTCACGGCACAGCACCGTGTAAATCGAAAGATTTATTTTAAAAACATTTTATAAGTGTCGCGATTTGGCCCGCATTCGTGAACCTGGGAAGGTCGGGGTACCCTCCAGCCGAGTGACGACCCGCAGCGTGATGGCCGTGACGGTGACTGACCGTGAGCCGCTGTGCTCGGCAATGTTTATCCGCCAGCCACACACAATGTTGCCCACCGAGCTTGGTGGGGCCACTGAACTTAGCGGCCAACGAAGATTAGGGTCGGGGGGCGCCACACACTTGTCACACAAAGGTTCACAAAAGGTTAACAAGAATCAAATAAAAGGTTCACAAAGGGTGATAGAGAGAGAGGGAGAAGAAGCGAGAGAGAGAGAGAGAGAGAGAGAGAGAGAGAGAGAGAGAGAGAGAGAGAGAGAGAGAGAGAGAGAGAGAGAGAGAGAGAGAGAGAGAGAGAGAGAGAGAGAGAGAGAGAAAGACAGAGATAGCTCCTGCAGAGCCGTGCTGCGCATGCGCGAGGAGAATTGGATTGGATTTGGATTGGATTGGATTGGATTGAAATGGATTGAATTAAATTTAATTGTATTGGACTGCATTGGATTAGAAATCGTTTAGCAGCAGTAAGCACTCTCACGGGTGATTTACGGTACGAACGATCCCAGTGCTTCGCCCACTCGTCATGAATAACTTCGGGGAGATGCGTGAATTTTTTTGTTTTATATAGAAGCACTCCTTTTTTGTGATTTTCAAGTAACCGTTTTGACACAATGGAAGCCCTGTTTCGCGCGCGCGCCGTGTGTCATGCAGAGATCTTACCAGAGCTTTGATTGATTGTAGGGTTTAATTCACTCGCCGACGAATCGCAGGCGATGAGACGCACCGTAGTGGAGGGTTCCGGATTAATTTTGACCATTTGGGGATCTTTAAAGTGCGCCGAAATCTCGTACACACGGACGTTTTTGCTGTTCGCCTCCATCAGAAAAGCGGCCGCCGCGGCCGGGAATTGAACCCGCGACCTCGTGCTCAACAGCACGACGCCTTAGCCATTGGGCCACCGCGGCGGGTATTTTTATAAGAGCTTTCTTTTTTTTTTTTTCGACCAACCGGTCTATGGAAACGTGCGTGTTTTTTTTTTTTTTTTTACAGGATGCCATCGGTTCCATAAGTAAGCTTTCAATTTAAAAAAAAAGACATTTTATTAAACAATTGAGGAAGGTGGAAGATGAAAAAAAAAAAAGAAGAAGAGGCATCGTGCCGGATTCGTTTCGAGCAGACGGCGGTTTCAAACGAAACGATATTCGGATGGAAACAAGTACTGTCCGGCAACGGAAGAAGACTGCAAAGTCTTGAAGGGCTTCGAAAAGAGACGGGAAAGGAAGGAAGTGCACTAAGAAAAGACACGAGCTGGGGAGTATATATATGCGGCGGCTTGGCGCCCGCCAATCGTCCACCTTTGAAAGAGGCTTCGGCCGAGTGGGCCGGCAATAGGGCTTTTACACACGTGGATTGGTTCGGTCAGCGCGGCTGCTGCTCGCGGGGCAGGCGTCAGACTCAGTGCCCGGAAGAGAGTCATTTGCATGGAAATGAAGTTGGCCGTCGGTGCTTGGCGAGTACGCCCCTTCTTTCAGTGTTCTCTCCCCCTCCCCCTCGTTTCTTGACTGCGTATGGCTTCTCTAGAATTTTTTCGTTTCCGTTTTCCCTTTTCGCTCCTTTCCCTTTTTTTCCTGGAGGGGAAGGAGCTCACCGTGTCCTACGTCCCTCCGCAGATCCGGGTGACGGGTTCAGCAGCGAGGTCCTACCTAGTGTGTAAACATCGAATCAACCTATTGACTTCTACACACGCGTATAGTGGAGCCGATTTCTATTTAATGTAGTTCGGCAGTTGTCGAAACAGAGGCCCATCCCGTTGAAAACAATTGAACCGACAGTAACGGGCTCCAGGAGTGGCAGAAATTCACGGCCCAGGCTGTCGAAGAACTTGGAAATCAAAGAAACTATAAAGCAAGCCGGTCGCATGAGCCCGAACTCAGTGTTGTGCTAAATGTAAACAGTTCACGTGTGGCGGCGGCAAGCTGCAGTTGGGTCAGCTTCGTGGCCCCAACACGTCACCAGTAATTTCAACGTGAAACGTTAATACAGCACTGTAATTTTTACCAGATTGTTGTCTGAAGAAAAGACCTTTAGCCTCACAATACGTTGCAGCTGGGCACGTCGCACCGCGTGCGGAGGGAGAAGGGAGAAGAATGGGATGGGAAATGGAGGGTGAATGAAACATGTTCTCCTTGAAATAAAGCAACGCGCGAACATTTTCACGTTAAGTCTTTGAATTCCTCGCCAGCAGTTCGGCGCAATTTTTGAACTCTTGCTTTTATATCACAGGATACGATGTACGCCTTGATCAAGCGAGGTCACCGGGAATTAACGGTAAAATATTTCGTTAAATTAGGAACCTCGTAAAATCGGGAAAGCATTAGGCTTAAGGGCAGCCGAAGGGGGGAATCTGAATTTGTTCGGCATACCGGGTAATTCAGAAAACATGATTCTGTAAAATAAGTTCGACTGTACAGTCGGCAAAAGGCGTGTCTATAACGCTCCAGCGGCGTGTTCCGGACTTCCCGGAAGACACCTAGTGATAACGCCTGGTTTGAGACAGGTAGAATGTGAGCATGCGTGGCCCGTATAAGCGCGATGGCTGTGTCCCTTCCCGCTGCGCCCATCGCCTTGGCTTCCACACCTCAGTTGACCGTGATAAGCGCTGCATGACCGCGCTGCCTTGCCGGGAAGCCTTTGCGCGCGCTGTGCGTGTTTTAAGTGCGAATGCACTTTATAAGCGACCCTGAATTCCGTTGACCGCCGTCCGTCCACATAGCAACAGCTGCGGGTGCGCGCGCTCCTCGTCTTCCTTGGCAACGGGGGGAGATGGGCGCGCGCTGCCTGGCCGCTGACATGGCACATACCCACGTGGGGGATTGGCCAGGAATCTCCTCGTCTTCCTTGGCAACGGGGGGAGATGGGCGCGCGCTGCCTGGCCGCTGACATGGCACATACCCACGTGGGGGATTGGCCAGGAATCGGGCGTGAGAAGGGCTAATGCACCCGCTTAAAGGAGTACTGACACGAAATTTCAAAGCTGAGATCCGCTCTAGCAATCAAGTACAACGACAACACAAATAGGTGTCTGTGAATAAATGCATCTTTCTTTCTTTGTAGTTGTGTGTGTGTGTGTGTGATCTCTCTTTCGCGAACATTACCGAACCGCGCAAATTCAACTCGTGCATTCGCACTTTCACATTCTTCCCCTCGGGGAAATGCGGGGAATTTTTTTGTCTGCATTACCTTTGGCGCACAGCGGCTGATTCCGTCATCTTTCTGCCAATACGCTGCATGAGTGCACCACTATCCGGTTTCTGCGCTCGGCTTTGCACGTCCCTGCTGACGGGCTCACGCCACAGAGCTTAATGCTCTGTTCAGTCGATCACGGACCGATATCTAGTCACTCTAGAACACCGGCAGCGATGCGTTTTGGCGATCGTTGTTTTGGGCGATCCCGCATATACAGAAAAAAAAAACTCCTGCCTAAATTGCGTAGGGCGCCGCGAAAATTAAGTGTTGCACGTAGCTAAGCGCAGCCAACGCTGTACTAACAATCGGTAATCTCCACTTTCGTTTCCTGGCCAGGAAGCGCAGGCAGCGCTTCTCACGGCGAAAGAAGGTACGTACGCAAGCCAAGGCGACGGACAAAGCTACATGGGAAGCAGCAATCGCGCTTATGCGGGTCGCGCATGCTGACATTCTACCGGTCTCAAACCAGGTGTTATCCCCAGATGTCTCCCGCGCAGTCCGGAGCACGCCGCTCGAGCGTTATAGACAAGCCTTTTGCCGACTGTACGCCTGCTTCCAAGAAAAATTACGCCCATCTTCCCGCGAGGGAACCCTGGTGTGATGCGACGCATCGGGGGGTTCGTTTGGAGTGACGCTGGTATTGAATTGTGTCACACTACTCGCTGAAGAGACCGTCGCTTCCATCACGTCTTCATCGGAAGAATCAAGTCAAGCACGCAGCTGTCAAGCAAAGTGACGCGAAGTCGAACGAGAGCGAGCGCTGACTGAACCGCCGCAGCGCGATACCCGCTTTATATTCACAGCGACTCAAGGAGAGGAGACAACGGAAGAGAGTCGCGCATGCGCACACTTGCGCGACGGGATCGGAGCGAAGCGAGCGAATAGCACGCACACAGCTGTTGTTTATGATAATCAGACGGAGTGAGAGCATTGCGCGCACTGCTGTCGGAGAGAAGACGGGAGGAGAGTCGCGCATGCGCAGCTGGCGTGCGGACGCCGGACTACGCCGACGCAGGAGGGACATGCCTCAGAGCAAGAGATGCGTCGCATCTAAAAAAATTGGCGCAGCTTGCACTAGTGGGGCAGGGCTGCAGAAGCAGCAGAGCTGGCAACCCCTCTCCCTCCGTCGGCGACGCGGCTATTGCACCTCCCATGGATTTACAAACTTGCCGGTGAAAGTTCTCCATGACAGGAAGGCCGAGATCGTTTCGTCCGCAGGCTTTAACATCTCTCCCAAAGTGAAGTAGAAGTAGCGTCAGCAGGCGCTAGGAACCGCGCCAACCGGGTTTGCGAACTCGACGTCTGTAGCGCGAACTTAGCGCCCGTGCTCCCCACTTCAGGTGCGAACGCATGTGAACTGGCGAGTAGAAAAGCACGCGAGATATCACTCCCCGAATTGTCACGAACGCTGGCGGCACCGTGTTCTCGAAGGTCGAGCTGGGCGATGCCCGGGGCTGCTCACGAGGCGCACGCTAACGTGCGCTGGTTACTTTTTCTTGGTGTTTTTGTCTGATAACGCTGGACGGCGGAACTAAGCGCTTAAACAGCCCTGCTGTCAAAATGATCCGCACGTACAATCTGACGCATCGCCGTCCTCGTCCTGAGCCGCTCATCGTGTTGGTATAGCGTAATAGCACTACTCTCTTTTACTTGAAGTTGATAATTATTTTCTTTCTCGGCTTTCACTGGGAGACAACGATGGAATGAATACAGTGGGCGGAGCGACGCCGACGGAGAGCAAATTCACGAATGAGCAGAGGCTTCGGCAGTGTACTGGTGGTTAGGGGGGCTCAATCTATGATGATGTTGATAAGATGGTGGTGGCGGTGGCTAAGTGGTGGTGATGGTGATGATGATAACGATGACGACGACGATGGTTTAACCTTATGGACACCAAATTGATCCTTTTGCTCCATTATTTTGCCTCGCATGATTGATTGAAATGGAAACATTTGGCCAATCCCCCTAAGTGGGTATGCGGCATTTTTCGGGCCATCACCAACACCACCACCTTTTGCTCCGTTCCCATTTTTCTTCTACGCATATTTTATGCTCGCCAACGTTTCGGCTTTTCTTTTCCCTCTCTGTGGTTCTAGAAATCACAGTGCGGTTTCTTTCGGCGTCTGAATTCTTCTTTCATAGATGTTGGCCATGGCTTTTTATCTGAATCTTCCATGTACCACCATTTATTTAAATAACGTCTTATCTGCTTGAAACAACCTGAAATTATAATAAGTAAGGGCATTATTTGTTTGGGTAGGGACAGAAATCATACTTTCGCGTGGCCCTCGAAATGCGTTTGCTAACGCCTTCATTCGCGATACAATCCATATCCTGAAAAAAATCACGGAGACGAAACAACTGCGTACACCTGTCACAGAAACAGCAAGCTCTAATTGAATAACGTGTCAAACACAAGGTGTATGAAAAGAAACAATGCGAATTTAAAATGAAATAGCAGTTCCCCTTGCCAGTCGGGAGATGTGTGTTCTGGGGAAATGCAGGAAGAAGGAAGGAGGGAAACGACTCTTACTAGGGCGGTCAGATAACGCCACAGACGCTTGGCCAAGGTCAAGCTAGCGGCATCTGTCCCCGAAGAAGGAACTGCGCGGCCGCCGCGATCGGAATTTAACTTCCCAGCCCCGGAATGAATTCTGGCCGCTATCATTTCCTCCATCAGGTTCCGCTAACCTCTCCTTTGCCGTCGCAGCTACGAAGCATTGTATCCCGCGTTGGTCTTTATCAGTTTTCTTTCTGACATTATTTGGTCGCTCAACCGCTCCCGCGAGTGCGGCAGCCGTATTTCCGAACAATCGTGTATCGCATCCGACCGCTCCGCCGGACGTGTGTCCCGAATTTTTTGCGTTCATCGAACAGCAGTGTCGCATGCTGCAGCTCAGTGTTCCTTTGTCGGGATTTGCTGCGGGTTTTATATAACGGCGCTGATATATGTTTGACTCCTGACAAAACCGTCTCATTGGTGAGCAGTAGATGGTGGGCGTCGGCAGAAATGGGGCGTCAGGGAACAACAGAGAACGACAGAGCGTGTGCGGAGACAGGTGACGTCAAGCCGAGCCGGCAGCGGTGGCGCAGCGTTCGCGCAGCGGACAGTTGCTCAGGAAGCGGGGGTTTTTCGACCCGGCAAAAAGGACTAAAAGATCGTCCTTTGGCGGACTAACGGCCTTAAATGCCACAATCATTACTACCTTTGGGAACTAAATGTGAGGGGACGAACGGTTAGTCCGCCACCCGGTTGGTCTGTTCTGATACTCCCGAAAGACGAACTGCTGAGAGTCGCAGGAAAAAAAAAAAAAAAAAGGCTGGCCCCAGCACGGTTCTAACCACCGACGCCAGCAATTATAATTACACACAAGGAACCCGAACCGCTACTACACCACCCCGCCGGACGGATGCTCCGGTAGATAATATCCCAGTGTACAGCGTGTAGTGCTGTGCCAGGCGATGGATTCATTGCAACTGGTGCCGGAACTTCTATCCGTTCAAGCGACCGTGACCGCGATTCGCGCTGTGCGCTTAGCGCTTTGCAAACTTTAGGGACTATTGCTCAGTTCGATTCTACGTACAGCCTCACAATCATAGTTTTTCTCGTAAAGAGCAATCAACTCGTCGCCTAGTTGAAATAGATGGCTGGGTGATCGGAAGGACTCATTTGGTTCCGCGCAAATGAGCGCAAACTATGTGTATTCTTAGTGTTCGATACATGGGTTAAGTGCTCTAGGTATCGTGTGTGAAAGCGGTCGTCGGTGTGAGTGTCAGAATAGGGAAACAGACCATATTTTCCTGCACCGGCGAAATCAAATTCGGTGTTGCTTAGCCTGAACTCACGTTATCGTGGCTATCCATCGGGCCTGGGAAATGCAACCGGGTTTTACAGCAGTTGCAGCCCTGTCATAGCTTTGGTGCACAAGGCAGTTATGCACCGAGAGTAAAAGAACACTTCAAGACGCTTACCTGTAGCGAGCATTTTTATTTTGCAGTTGTTGTCATCAGCAACTAATGCGTTTTTTTTCTCCTCTGTTAAACATATACATATTCATTACGCTTGGTGATGAACGTTTGCGATTGCCACTGATATTTGTGTTATTGTTGACGGGCTTGAAATCTTTCATTGGCCGTTATTACCTCGCCCGAATCGTATGCAACACAGCGTATCAACATAACCTCACCAAGAAGCGCCTGTCGATCGCGCTTCGCCGCTGCTTGCCATTACCCGCCGCTCGATTGACGCTAAGCACTTTTCTTATAATTAACATCGATATTTTCTCCCGCGGAACCATGTAAAGGACCCACTGACTGCAATAGCTGGTGTTTTGGAAATCTGAAACTGTCCGCAGACATATGCGCGAAATGGCAACGACGACGTCATAACAGCGGATTAACGACGCAGCAAAGAGACTAAATGCATGCGTTTCGTCTTCTCGTTACTCCTTATAGATCGGCAGGGACGAACAGTTAGTCCGCATTTGTGCACATGGCACACACTCTGCTAAAGATACTCCCCTTGAAGATAGCTGTATTTTAGTTCCTATTTTAGTCTTTTTTTGTCTAACAGTGCAGCACCCCAGCATCAAATGACGCTTTTGAAGGCGAAGTCAATTTACACAGGCGTTACTACTAAGGCCTCTGTGCAACACCACCCCGCTTCAAACGGCGAGCCATGAAACACCATCATCGTAGAGTGTGAAGCGAGTGCCGGGCCGAACAGCCGCAAAAAGAGGATGGAATGGGAATGACGGCTGCTGATTCTGGTGAACAACGAAAGGAGCCACCAAACGACGCCGCTAACGCGAGCCATACGTGGCCGCTTACATGGTTATAACTAGCATCACTAAGTAAAGGCTTTTATAGTATCGGAACTCTTTTCCCTCATTGTTATGTGCCGCCAAAATTTTCATTGGTCGGTCGGCACCACGTGATATTTGTTTACATATAGGCGCAGCCATTTTGTTTCTGGGCGCCTCTCTCTCTCTCTGCTGCGCGGACGCTAGAGCGGCCGGTCGCACTCTGCCCGTCACAACCGGCGGTGGTTTCGTTGGGAGAGATGGCAACACCGCAAGCCAGAAACAAAATGGCTCCCAGACACTTCCGGGTGCACGAAGTGGCGGTACTCTTATGCGTAGCATATTTAGTGGCGCTAGTCATAACGCAAGGCATGGTCGACCCGGTGCGCGACGGACATGCGAGAAGCGCACTACTGCCAGACTGGAGTTAACCAGGGACAGGGATGAGATGCTCACGCATTTTTCTGCTAATACTTTTTGGTAGTGCGTTCGTACATACGTATATCATCCAGACCTACCGTCTCATCCCCACCAGCAGCAGGATGCGCAGTGGGATCATACAGCTCATGACAACGGTGGGATAATCATACTACGAGGGGTGGAATACGGAGGGCTGCTATCCCGCTGATGTGAGTAGAGCGGGATTAATGCCGCTGCCTTGATTAAAAAAAAACAGTACCTTGACAGTTACCCGCGAAGGGGACAGTCCCTATACGTCTTTAATTCAACCCTCATCCGTGCTTATTGAATGCCTGTCAATTCCCAGGAAATAACTGTATACCTAATTTTTTATCACTGTTCTTTTTCATAGCCACTTCGCGTGGCTACATGTGCGGTGTGTACCTTTCAGCGCACCGCGACAAATTACAGGAAACGCTAAGCGGACGAGAGTACTGATGACAGGTTAATCCTCATATCGAAATGATACACGGAATTTGAATATCGCTTAGTCATTTAAAACCAAAATGGCGAGGGAAAAAGAACACGTTTTTGAGACTGTTCAGGCAAATGAGACCTTTAAGACTTGGCAGAAAACGGATGCCAGGCAACTTTACAAAATCACCGTGCAATGATAATGAAGAAAGCAGTATGAAATGTGTGCACAAAAAATAAAAACATACATCATTCGCAGTGCTTAAGTTTTATACCTCAATTAAAGATCTAACGCACATGAGCAAGGGGTGCGAATATTGAAGACGGCCGCATTTAACAAAACATAAGAATCGCATTCAAGCAGCAGCTTGAAAAAAGAAATTTGCTACAAATAAGTTAAAAAGCAATACGTAGGCTTCCAAGCTAAAAATCTCAGCAGCAAGTCACTGCGGCTTGATGTATTAGTCCTAGCTGCATTCTTCATAGGAAGCTGAGCGGACACAGCGGAACCTGGTTCGATACAACAAGCTGGGAAAACATCGCGCTGAGTCGTGGTGGCGGGCGTTCAGGGCCGCCCAAGACTGCAACTGGATCGCTCCAAGAGTACCTGAGTGCAATGGTCGTCGGGAACATGTCCTTTATGTGCACCGCCACTTCAGCCACAGTCGAACCTAAGGGTTCAGTGGATGTCGGGGGCAAAAAAGTGCCTTTGGCGATACCGGTTTTGGGCCTCTGACGAAGCCGTCTGGACACGAATCCTGGTCGTCGCCTTGATTCAATGCGTGTCTCAAAGTTTCCGCGTCGTTCCATCTGCTGACCCAAGAGAGGCTCGTCATAAACCAACCATTAGTAGGCGGGCCTGCCGTGCTTGACGGTACCTCGGCGTTCGCGAACGTTACTTGCCGGCCCGGTATACATAGTCCTCTGGCTGCTGCGGTACCAGGGGCCGATGTCGCCGGAACAGGTTCAGAACACTCTGGTCTGATGAAGCTGAAGAGGCGTCGACGAGCCACGAGTCCAACAATCTGTGCGGGCCTCTTGAGGGACTCCGCCGGTTGACGGGAGAACAACCGCGAGCACATGCTCTGCTGCTTGCGAATCTCTTGGTTCGGGAGCTCCAGCATGGCCAGAGACGCCGGCAGAGGTGCGGAAGTTACTCGTTCAAGGCGGTCGGAGGTGCGTTCTTCTTTCACTGTGCGGTTGGCTCTTTCAAGGCAGGGCGGCGTGGCGGTATTTCATAGTTGAGGCGTGCCGTAGGTAACAAAAAGATGGCGGTGATGACGGGCTCCTTCTTTGCCCTCATCGAACGTGAAGAACGCGAGCATTGATGATGATAGTGATGATGGTGGTACCAGTCAGATGGCTCTTACCCACTCAGGGGGATTGACCAGGAAATAGGGGCTTTAACGAGAGAACCGATATCGCTTTTCGGAAAAAAATGAAAATAAATATTTAGATATTAGAATGCATTAGAAGTTGGCGCCCAGAGAAATTAAAGTGAGGAGTGTATAGCCAGATGTAACAAAAAATTACAAGAAAAGTAGGAGGCAAGTACAACGAAGAAAGAATGTGGTGCAGACGAAGCAGTAATCAAATGCTACATTGCTCCCGTCGAATCTCTTATCCGGCCTTTTGCAGGATCACTTTTCAGGTTTCCCTCATCATGTCATTGCAACTGATGCCTCTTTCCGAAATGAGAAGGCAGGCGTGGGTATTGTTTCTCCCGATTTAGATTGGGCCTTTTTCCACCGACTACCTGATCTTTCTAGTCATTTTCATGCAGAATACTTGGAAATTATCCTAGCCCTTCGAAAGTTAGATTCTGCACTAGACAACATGTAATAGTCATTACTGACTCTCTTTTAGTTTGTACTGCTCTTTCGTCCCCAAATCCTCTACGTCGATCCCTTAATTATTTATTGCCTACGACATTACGAGAACTTCGTTTGGTGTGGGTGCCTGAACACGCTGGCCTGGCATCTGGATTAAAGAATCGGCAGATACGTTGGCGGGTCTTGCATCGGATGGCCCAGTGGTGGAAATACTGCCGCCCATACATTTCCTCACCTCGCCACGTTTTTGTGGATTAGGCATCCTACAATGCATGGCTGAAACTGCGAGCGTAGGTTCAGAGCTTGAGCACCTCCGGTACTCATGGAAGTGCCGGATTAGTCAATCACGAGAATCTGAAGTTAGCGCAACTAACTTTCGCTGTGGCATACCAAATATAAATTATTATTTGCACCGCTGTGATCTGGCCCTCTCACCCCTTTGTAGAATATTTTTTCCTCTTTGCCGACGGTTCACCGCCATACGAAAAAGATATCTGGAAAACACTCTTAATCAATTAGCCCACCGCATGTCTGTTCCTCTAATATCATAATTCGGGACAAAAGTCCTGGGTTTTTGCCGCGGGGATGTTCGCCGCGCTGTACACTCATTCATTTTTAAAGACGATAGTCTTTCTTGGGCTTGATTGATTGTGGGGTTTAACGCGCCGACGCAGCGCAGGCGATGAGGCGCGCCGTAGTGGAGGGCTCCGGATTAATTTTGACCACCTGGGGATCTTTATCGTGCGCCGAAATCTCGTACACACGGGCGTTTTTGCTTTTCGCCTCCATCAGAAAAGCGGCCGCCGCGGCCGGGAATCGAACCCGCGACCTCGTGCTCAGCAGCGCAACGCCTTAGGTCTTTCTTGGGCTACTTAAACCCAGAAATTTTGGTCTGTCTGTCTGTCTGTCTGTCTGTCTGTCTGTCTGTCTGTCTGTCTGTCCGTCCGTCCGTCCGTCCGTCCGTCCGTCCGTCTGTCTGTCTGTCTGTCTGTCTGTCTGTCTGTCTGTCTGTCTGTCTGTCTGTCCGTCCGTCCGTCCGTCCGTCCGTCCGTCCGTCCGTCTGCGCAGTCAGTTTGATCCCGAGATTGTTAGCTATAGCCAATGTCGGCAGAAGACTCGTCGACGAACCAAGCTGCCACAAGAAACGCTTGCACTTGCACTTAACTACCACTAAGCGCTGCGATGGAGGCATTAGGAATACTGTGATCTAGTGCCGCAGTAGTTGGTGTACATAATTGGCCGGCTTGCTGCAGCTGTCAATAGGCCGGCTGTTGTGAAGCGCAAATTGTGAGTGCCCGCATTCGTTTGAAAAGGTATCGCAGATTTTCACGGATTCGCGTATAAGGATGGCGAAATGGTTCGGATGGGCGAGTTGGGTGTTTTCGAAGCAGTAGCTCATTTTGGAGGCCTTGGCGTATTAAACGTATCAGTGTTTGCCGATACTTGTTACGGCGGCACTCTGTTATGATGCTCGCTTCCACGCGGACTTGGCGTCACACATCCTTCTACGGCAGTTACATTGCGTGCCTTGAGGCATGTGCTTTGCGGCTGTCCGGGTATTGGACACACCTGAAAACTTCACCGCTGCTGTTTTATTGCCAGCTTCAACAAAACGTTTACGTTTCGTTATGTTGCGTGAATGTTGCATTGACTCATATACGCCGATGTGCGTACCTTTCGCAAGCAAATGAAGTAAGCTCGCTTTGCATCACCTCACACAGTATTTGTCATGATGACTCGCCGACTGCACCCCTTCGTCGAGTTCTCTGTCTCCCTCTGAAGTTTGTGTATCCGTTCGTGCAGATTCACAAGAATCGTACGTTGTCTGGCTCCTCATTCGCCTTATCGAATCGCGGAGGTTGAATCGTTACGGTTGCGTGCATTTTGTGAAATATATTTCATATCGTCAAATCGCGAAAGGCAAGATAGTCGCTGTTCGCGCTGCTCTGTTATTATCGACCGTCATTTACCCTTACGCTTGTGAATTTGCCCGCCTAAGTTGAAATTGGGACCTGGGCTCCCGCATTTTAATTTTTTCATTCTGTCCGTTCGCGGTCTCCAACCAGCTAGTTATGAAGGCGAAATTGTTTCTGCTGCTTTATTTTTGTATTTACCGTTGTGGTCAGCAAAAACACTGTAGTCCCCGTCATGCTTGCTGCGCTGATTCGCTGAAAAGGGCTTCGCAGTCTAGTGTTCCTCATATTTTGTGCCCCGTATGTATATCGTCATTCGCGTGCCGATGGCGTGCAGACTAGTGGAGGGGTACTGTGACCCCTGTGGGGTGTGACGAATAGTACGCGTTCTCGGCTGTCGGATAGCGTAATTTGTGAGTGGGTGAGTGAGTGAATGAGTGCGTGCGTGCGTGTGCGTGTTCACGTGAGTGCGTTTGCGTGCGTGCGTTCGTGCGCGTTATGTGTTTGTGTGTTGCGTGGGTGTTCGTGCTTGTGTGCGTGTGCGTGCGTGTGTGTGTCCTATGAGTTATTCTCCCCGTTATTTCGTATAAACATTCGACGTGACTTGACTCGGTGCCCGGTGCAGGCGCATGGCGGTGTAGTTTAGGATCAAGCTGCGGTTTTGCTCTGTGGCAGGTTGGCGCCGTTTAGAAAGGGGGACGGGCGGGAGGCGGGCGCCGGGCAACTCGTCTCCATGAGTACGCCCGCGCTAGTCAGGCGGCGCCGATTTGGCGCGACCACGCGGCGCCGCCTCTCTCCCTCGCCTTGTTTCCGCCAAGCGCTCCAGTAGCGTTCCTCCGCCTTGCTTGCCGTTTTCAATTTTTTTGTGGTGGTGTTTTGCTGGACACTCTCGCACTGCGCCCTTTTCACCTGGGATTACTCTTGAAATAAACTGTTTGGTTGTTCGGAGCGAATTGACTGCTTCGAGATAGCGCGCTTCGAGATAGGAATATTTGCGCGCGCTAGCCAGTATTTTGACAGATGGGAACAGCTTTTCTAAGCTTTTCTTCCGAACTGGAATATTTCTTTTATGTTTGCCACCGCTGTCAAAATTTCAGTGTTTCTTTTCTTTTGTATAATCCGAGCGAAATAGCATAGACAATAAAAAAAAGTTATCATGAATGGCTTCTGGCAAATTTGCGAGAATTTGTTCATTTCGTAAAAGAGTCCAGCGACGATTACCGCTTTGAAAGTGACATATCAAGACATGTGCTTATAATAACCGAATACATACTTAGGAAAAATTGAGACCCAATTCCTGAGAAAGGTGCTAGCTCAAATCAGTAAGTATTTCATGCCCGCAAATATTTGTACTGCCGACAGCGAAAACGACAAATGCCGCTCATACAAAATCGGCACATTAGTACTTGTAAAAATCACAACCTACTTTAACGTCGACACATTCAAAGTACCCAAAAATAAAATCACGGCCTATTGATAACCACGTGAGATAAGACGTGACAGATAGGGCGTGACGCATCTTTTGTTGACCAAATATCTACACAACCCATATGAGCTGCTAAACAGGCTAGATAAATGAAGGCTGTCTTACCCTCTTGGAATGTATTTCATATCTTTATTTCTGTTGGCTACACAGTTTCATTGAACGGAGGGCATTTCAGAGAAAAGAGGTAAAAACGTATACAAAACATAAGCACAGACACATAGATGTACACACGAAAAGTAATCCGGAACGCGAAGTTATTGCCCTCAAAACTCACCACGTTTATCTACTTATGTATTTATTTACAGTATCCCTTAATGCCCTCGCGAAAGCGTATGTTTTACACTCTTAGCCAATTCCTGGTTATCCGACCCGCATGCAGGCGGGCTGCTGCGTCAATTTAAAGCCGCTTATAAAGCGGCGGTTCAGGCGGCCTCGAGCGCAAGCGGCCCGCCGAAGACGCGGCCCAGCGTTTAGGCGGCCCTCTTGAGAGCCGCCTAACCAGAGGGTCACCGGAAACCCGGGCCATGTGTTCGGCGGGCCGCTGGCCGTAAGCTTCGCGCTTTGATTCTCGTAATACAGGCTTTTTTTTAGTTGGATCAAGTTGGTAGGAGTTAATGATTCTTTTGGGGCATGCCTCATAGCCAATGTGAAGCTTATCTCTTAAAACGCCCAATTTTTTTCTGGCTTCACGTAACATAGTGCTGTCGGTGTCAATAGGCCCGCATTGAAGATCTCCGCAAAATGGAACGATTAATGTGATTTATAATAAAGGCGAAGTTTAAACTCCCATGCTGTAAAAAAAAACAGTCAGTTGGAATGTGTATTAGCGGTGGTTGTGAGTGAGCGTGAGTGGGTGATGGAAGTGGAGAGTGCGTGTGAGTGGAGGAAGCGAGTGGTGATTGCGAGTGAGTTCGAGTGGTCATTGCAAGGGGGTGAGTGCGAGTGCGAGGGAGTGCAAGCGGTGAATGCGAGTGGTTAGCGTGAGCGCGAGTGAGTGCGAGTGGTGAGGACGAGTGGCGAGCGTGAGCCCATTCATTCTAGCGCCCACCCGCTAATTCGAACTGCGCTTAATTCGAACAATTTTATGGTCCCCTTCTTGTTCGACTTAACGAGCTTTTACTATATATTTATCATTCGTTATGCATATCATAGAAAAAAAGATCTTTTTAAACCCTTTACCACTTGCACTTCCGCGAGGAATATTTGCTTCCTTTGCACTGGCCCAACACCACCTCCACCTCTAAGACGTCACCAGAAGTTGAACAACCTAACTTGAGTTATTCTACGCGTCAGTATAAATATTTGTGCTACTTTTTCCTCCCTCGTGAAGTGAACCAAAACCATCTTGTCCGTGGTAACAAACTCCGCACAAACATCGGCCGTCGTCTTCGCAAGCTTGCAAAAGCTAACGAGATTGTTCCTCTCCTAGACGATAAACTACATTACTTTTTCAAACGCGAAATAAATTCTTTACTTTTATGCAGTGTTAGATTAGCCTGAATGTAAAGTGCTATATTAACTGCACATGCCCCGGCTGAAAGTAGCAAACCACGATAGATAAATAAGTTTTTGCGTTTCAAGGCCTCATCTAGTTGTGGGAGCAAACATGCGGTTCTAAACCGATTTTATAATTCGCTCCTTGATGTGCAGCGAGGTGGGAGTTACTCGGCAAACATTGACAAATCTGTCTGCAAGTAAAGACAGCAAAACGAGCTTGTGAAGTTGTGATTGATCACTGCCCGTGCGTGGTTCGCTCCCATCAAAAAAAAAAAAAGGGGGGGGGGGGGGATAGCCAAGGCGCCGGGTAAGCAAGGCTGCTTTTCGATATCATGCGACTAAACAGAGTTGAAGTATGGCTCAAACTAGACTCACGCGTGAATTTGAGAGAGCGCGAGGATAGTGTGGCATGGTGAGTTTGATCGAGTTTGAGCCAAGTGCGTCTGAGTGAGCTTGACCCCGACTCAGTGTGAGTGTATACGCTTGAGCCCGAGTGAGTTCTGAGTCTATTCTGAGTTCTGAGTTCATTTTGAGTTTTGATTCCATTTGAGTTCTGAGAGTTCATTTTGAGTTTTCAGTCCATTTTGAGTTCTGAGTCCATTTGAGTTTTGAGTCCATTTGAGTTCTGAGTTCATTTTGAGTTCTGAGTCCAAGTGAGTTCTGAGTTTTGCGCTCGGTGTGAGTTTGAGTTTGAGTGAGCGCAGATGTGTTGCTCAGCAAGGACTTAAAGTTTGGGTGAATGGTGATTCAAAAATAAATTTGAGAGTGAGTTTGAGTGATCCGGGACAACTTTGCCGAGGCATGATTGCAAGGCAAAATAACTGCCGACAGCGTACTCTATCTTGGTTGATAGCACGGCGAATTCGGAAGTGTGCCTAGCTCCATTATCCTTGGCAAAATGTTAGTGGAAGTCAGTGGAAATAACAGTGCGAAACGCGACGCTGCCACGCGCATTTGGAGGCTCCTGCGTAGAGAAAGAAATGGCTGCTGCGAGCGGCTGCCGGCACTGGTGCACCCGCTTCCGTTCCATCACCTACGTCACGTCCGGCCGCCGGGCCCGGTAATGGCCGCATTTTTACAGTTTCGGTTCTGAAAACACCAGTCTTCACGAGCTGTGAAGTGTGAATGCGATTGTAATGGGGGAATTTATAGGAGGTGAGGTAGGAGGAGGATCTGTCGCGGTGAGTCAATGGCTATGGCGTTGTGCTGCCGAGCACAAGGACGCGGGTTCGATTCCCGGCCGCGGCGGCAGCTTTTCTGGTGAAGGCGAAAAGCAAGAAACGCCCGTGTGTGCCAGATTTTTGCGCACGTTAAAAATCCTCAGGTGGTCAAAATTAATTCGGAGCCCTCCACTACGGCGCGTCTCATCGCCTGAGTTGCGCCGGCGCGTTAAACCCAACAATCAATTCATCGGGCAGGAGGAGGATAAGAAAACGGGCAATTAATGTGAGGGGAATCGGTGGGGTGAGGATTAGGAGGGTGTTGCGCATGACGGAAGGGAAAAAGGAAGAGTGGGACAGCGGGAGGAGGGAACTACGGACGGTAAAAGTACCGCAGAGGGGGCTAAGTTTGAGGGCGAGAGAAATGGGCAAACGGAAGATACGAGGGATAGAGGAAGCGACCATTGTGGGAAAGAATGAGCGATGTTGTGTAGGGGAGAGAGAGAGGGTAAGGGGGGCAGCGTGAATGGGGAGAGTGAGTCGAATACAGAGGAGGATAAAAAGGCTAGGAGTGGTGAATTACGGATGGTGAAATAGAGACGGAGGAGTGTGAGCAGGTGCAGGAAATGTGGAAGAGGAAGGATAACGGGCAGTGGCGAGGGTAACATGAAGGTGAGGGAAAGGATGGGAGCACAGGGGGCAGAGAAAGAGAGAAACGAGACACTCTTCCAGCATTTGTGGTTGCATTACTACCATTGCAGGTGAGTCACCAGTGCAGCTATTGCCGCAAAAAGCCCCTGCGGCTTCCAACATGTTATGTATGAATGCTTTTTAACACGAAAGTGTTGTATTCCCGGATACACCAAGATTTTGTTACGTCATATCCGTCCCGGAAGTGACGCAAGTACAACGAAGCAAGTAGCCTGTAAAGGGTGCATCCCTACACACAGGGTCTTCTTGCGTGGAAGCAACCTTGAGTAATGAAGAGTACACCATACTTGGGGTTGTTCGTTTTCGGGTTTTATATTTTTACACGAAACTGTTTTATGCCGCGATACCCCAAGATTTACCTGACGTCATATCCGTGACGGAAACGACGCCAGTACATCTTCGCCGAAGCGACCCGTCAGCAGGACGTCGCTCGCCAAGCCCACCCACAAGACAGCCGCCGACCCACTAATCTTGCTGAGCTGCAGATTTCGCTGCACATTTAACTTTCGTGTTTTACTGATTCCTATGACAGAGGAATCAACCACAGTTGTTTTTTTAGTCATGGAGCCTCATCAAACAAAGGAAGTATAGCAGAGCTAGACAAACTTGAAAGGTGCGGCTTACAATGTACCGTATTTATTCTATTGTAAGGCGGTCACGATTATAAGCGCAGAGGTGCAGTTTGGACAGCCCAAAAACTCGCCCTATATATATATATATATATATATATATATATATATATATATATATATATATATACTGAGCTTCAGATATAAGGTAGGGTATGACTTTGAGACTACGAATTTTGGAAAAAAAAATACCTCCCCTTATATTCCAATAAACACGGTATAAAAGGATGACTTGCAAAAGAAAGTGATCAGAAGCCAACAGACCAAGCTTTATTGACATTTCCTTACACATACACTGCTTTTGGCGCAATTTGGTGCTTCGTGAGCGACTAATAAATTGCACAGGTGTTAGCCATTCGATTAGAAACCTTAACAAGATAAATACCAGCCACAGTGGAAAATGAAAATTTTTTCAACAAATTCCGCAGGGGAAATGAATGAATTGAGCAGCATTCCTGACAGTGGTATAGACAACTGAGCTAGTTGGTGACGCACCACCTGTGAATGTTGACAGCAAAATATACGGATACAACATAAAAGACAACCCTGGTCACTGACAAAATCAGAATTTGTGTTCTTCGTTACTTAAACATTGCTTTCAACTGCAAACATTCTGCAGTAGAATCACTGCGATGATGCATGCCTCACATTCGCATGACCTTGTAAAAAAGAAAGCAGGCATATAAAAAAAGTCCAGCACGTTCGTACCGCAAAAACCAAAGCAAGACAAAGGAACTACACGCGAAGAGACAGTTTTCCAACATACCAATTTTTATCTTTCTATACGTAAAGGCAGATACAGTTGATAGGACACCTAGGCTCAACGGGGAAAGTTAACTCAAGTAAAGATCATTCAATGGGAATGCAGAAAAAAGTTAATTTTATGTTTCAGATGCTTGAAGTGAGTGAATTTTATACATATGGGTGACATGGACGGCTTGACTAAGTGGCCGCATTACGGTGGTTACGCCAGGGAGAAAAAATCCTTATCTCAAATTAGGTATGATTATGACCATTGTCTCCCCAAACGAAACTGACACTAGCTGTAGATGGGCGCTCTTATAGAATCACAGTTATTTCAGTTAAATGTTAGACAGTCGAAAGGGCATATATGGTGGGTGTGCTTTTTTCCTTAAAAGCCATAAATTTATACGCCAAGAATTGAAAACCTGGCTGGTGGTGTTATAACCGCTGTTTATTACAACCGCTGACAGCCCAGATGTTTCCTCCTGGTGAATGAATTATAGTTGAAGCACCCTTTTTCGTAGAATCGTTGCACGAAAATTAAGATGAGTTAGGCATTTAGGCATTAGAATGACATGAAGCCGGAAAGCACTGGAACCAGGAGGCGTCGAACCTTGTCAAAAATTTTACACTGAAGCTTGACACAAACGTCAGAAACCACAAGTGTACTAACTACCCAAGAGAGCTCGCAAGAGTACCACAGGCAAAACTGCTTGTCGGGTGAGAACATTACGACAGAAGAAAATAAAACCAAATAAAAAACGCGCTACTTTTGCCGCTTTTACTGTCATTGTTGCAATGTTGCTCGCAAAATATGTTTGTTTTTGGATCAGAGAACAATTTTTGTGTACAAATCGAGTTTTCTTCTCAATTTCTCAAAGCTCCACGTGGAGTTACTATATGTAAACTTATTTCACGGTCCCTGTTTGCAGTAAATGTTAAATACAATGCTGTAATTGGTGATTAACACAGCAGAGCCAGACCTGGGCTATAAGGAGTGGTGTAGTTGAGGTCTGTGGAGCACTTGAAACAACCAAGAGAAACGCCGGCAGCAGTCTCTTCCAAATGGGCTACTAAAAGCACGGCAGCATAATCAAACTATTACTTTACTTCGAATGTGTGTATATATTACGCCCAAGGCGAGCCACCTGCTCAAGACAGTGGTCAGATTACTGAAGGCCAGTCGCATCACTGTTTGTGCTTGAAGCATGGCGTGAACAAAAAAAAAAATGCTGGGCTGTCGATTGCAAGCTGACCAGTGTCAGCTCTTGGCATTAGGTGGCATAAGAAGTATGAGCAAAAAGGAAGGTTTACAAAATGTTGGGGCAGCGGCTGATACTTAATTGCTCTGAGGCTCCTGAGCCCTTACTTTGCATTAGGAAGTCATAAACTGCAGGTTTTGAGTACATGTAAGCACCTTCTTTGAAGGTGCTTGTTCACCGGGCATGGGAGGAAATATTTATAGTGGCAACTTCATTCCCCAAACACTCATCCCTATGTGCACGTGTGTGCCTTCTGCAATTAAAAAAAGAAAAGATGTGCCATCATTCAAAGAAAATCGGGAAAAGAAAAACAACATACTTTGTGTGGGGCACTTGGTGTTTTATTCATATGCTGCAAAAGAAAAAAAACAACTGCATCTTGCAAGAATGCCTTAACAAAATGCTACGCCGCATATAATAACCAATCCCATTTGCAACAGCTGCTACAATAGGAAAATGGAACATGAACTCAATGTTTTAGCAAGTACAATGATACAACATCCTCAAAATGAAGCTAACAAAGATAATATCAGTTTATATAACCACTTGCTGCTACAGGAGGATTACCTGCAGCTGAATGGCTTGAGGGGGTCGAGAAGTGGAAAGCTACAGAATGGGCTGGCTGCTTAGGGGAAGGTCAATACATGCCCCAGCCCCAATTTTAACACAGACATAAAGACCAATATACATAGACGTTAACTGTCATTTCAGACACTGGGAGCCAAGTCACAGGCACAGCACTTGTGCATGTCTTATAGCACGCTAAGGAAAGTGATCACATTTAACTGACACTCCCACCAACACATCACATTAAATGGCAAGCTTCCATTTCGACTGATCACTTGTTAAATAATAAAAGGGCTGCAAAATTCACGGTGTAAGTGATAACATGTAACTTATGTTATGCACTAGCCTCAAAACCTGCGGTCTTTAGGTGGGCATGCAAGAAAGGTGGGTACTTCGAAACGAAGCTGTCGTTGGGCTATTGAATTATGGACATGGTGAATAAAGTGAATGATTGAAGACACCAAAATGATAGATGATGCATATGCAAAAGGAGCCCTTCTTCAGTAACCCCATTTGTACCACGCCCGGATGTGTTCATTTATTTGCATGCTGCAATCCTGTTTTCGCGACAAACAACAAACAAAAAAAACAACTTCACTTTGCAATGAAGTCTGCTAAGCCACAAAAACACCTTCTTACAGTTAAATAATGTTTTCACAAGAACTATCTCCCCATGAACGAACTACAAGCGTGAATTCGGCGCTCGATATAATGGTTATTTTAGCAGCAGCACAACTTTCTTGGCTCATGCTGTTCAAAGGGCCCCGAAACAAAGCACTCTCTCTCTATCAGCAGCACGATTCTCGATTCCTGCTGTTAAAAGGGCCCCGAAACAGTACAAACTCCAGCACCATAGTGTGTCCCGTGACTGCAGTGTTCAAGAGCACGTCATTCTGGAACTGCCGTCGACGGCAGCTCGGGTAACGTCAGTGAGGAGCTTGCTCAAAACA
Organism: Haemaphysalis longicornis; assembly: GCF_048455015.1. Lineage (NCBI taxonomy): Eukaryota > Metazoa > Arthropoda > Arachnida > Ixodida > Ixodidae > Haemaphysalis > Haemaphysalis longicornis. Next base: position 129,715,658 of record NW_027526445.1, on the reverse strand, counting down.
CGGCACTTGTACTGGAGGCGGGTGCTGTTATGTTCAGCGCGGCGTCGGCCGTCCTCAGCTCGCTGAAGAGCACGCAGGAGTCTGGAGTTCTCGACGTAGAGGTCGCGGAGCAGAGTGTCGATCTTACTCGGGCCTGCCACACTGGACTGCTGCTGTTGCGAGGGTTTCGTTTGGTTTGAGTGCATTGGAAAAAAGTGCGGTGTGATTGAAAGGAAAGTGTCGCAAGAGTGTTTGTGCGGGAGAGTTGCATGTTGGTGGAAATGAAAATTGGCACCGAACCAAAAATGTGCGGAGGTGATTTAGGGAATTGTTTGGACACAGTTCCCAAGTCGGTTAGAGCAGGATTGGCAAAAGTTATGGTTCACAGAAGGACAAGTTCAATGGTGTAAATGTGGCAGAAGGAGGGGCATGTGCCAACAGTGTTAAAGCCGTGAGAAAACAAAAAAGAAAAGAAAAGCGAGGAAGTTTAGCCAGAGAAACGATGACAAAAGGCCGGCAAGGGAGTTAATTTTGTGTGCAAAGGATGCAAAAATGAAAGGGAATTGACAAAACAAAAACAGAAACAAGTTAAATACGAGCATAACAAACAGATGAAATAAAATAAATTGTGGATAAAGTAGCCATTTTGGAGTAATGTTGCATGCATGGAAAAAGTTTTTAATAGCAAAAAAGATGTCCAAAATCAACATTTATGGGACACGACAGAGTAGGGTTGTTTGGATGCAATGTAAGGGGAAGTATTGGTATCAGTTTTTGTGGTACGATAAGGGCACACACAGACAATGTGTTGTGAAGAAAGCAATGGGAGTGAGGAAAGGGAAGGAGAAGAGAAAAAAAAGCAATGAAAAACATTAGAACATGGTTACCAGATCAGAAAACACACAATGAAATATGTGGGCGTTACTAGACACGCAGGCAAAGAAACAGCTGTTAGCGCCTAGCAGGTAAAGCCCACCTAACACAAAGCCACACGCCAGGTCTGTGCACAAACCTTTTATTCTACAAACAAAGCCATACACTAGACCTTTTATTTTGCGAACAGAATATAAGCATTGCGCACACAGCTAAGGAAAAGCTCAAACGTGATGGTGTACTTCGATGAATGCATACACAGCATTTATTACTTTTTAAAGCAACAAGATGTCCACAGCTAAAAGTGAGTGACAAGTTTCTTAATTAAGAAGAGCTTGCACTCTTAATGTCATTGTCATGGTTGCATCACTACAACACCTAATCTACATAAAATTTTTTGAATATGACCTGATGCCCTGCTGCAACGACATAACAATTACAAGCCCTTTCAATGCTCAATCACAATTTCATTTTTATGCACTTGCTGTACAGAGCCTGCTGGATAGAATGACAGATTTCTGAATGAAGGTAACTATGTTTTGGTTGAGTGCAGTGCAAGTTATACTAAACAGAGTATCAGGCATTACTGCATCGTTAACTAAATCCCAAAACACACACAGAGATGCTCAAACGTAGTGCTGCCAAAGATGACATTGCTGTGAGAAAGCCCGTGGGCATCCACAAAAGTCGTATTGTCATAACATTTCCATCAAGAAACTTCTGTGGTGCTTAAAGGTATTGGTCGTGAAGCTAAAACTAGAGTTGCGAATATGGGCAAAAAAGGGAGGGGGGACGACATTCTAATTTGCTCGTGCGATCACAATGAGCTCGTTTTGCAAAGTGATAAATGCGACCTTAATTTTCACATGTGATGACAATGAGATATTTAAAACAGTGATAAATGAAAGATTGGCTCGTCCATATTTTAAATGCGAAGTGAAATTAAAAATGACAGTAATGGAGGACAGAATCCTACACACATGTACACAATTTCAATTTGTACTTCGCAATTTTATGCTTCCTAATTAAGATGGACAAAAAATGTTTGCTGAACACTTAACCGTTTGTGATGGCTAACCACAAATATACGATCATCGACATCCCAACAAAATGCACCAATGTTACACTGGTGCAGTTTCCAAATGCGCAGCCACAAGTGGGAAAATGTGCCCAAAGAATTGAGCTACAAGAACTGAGCTACACAGAGAAAAAACGAAGAAAAGAATGACTGAATTGCAACTGACACCCCTAAATTATTACACCCTGGACAGCTTGGGACTAGATTGGTCAGTTTCTAGCGAATCTGGAATAAAATTTGCCTCCAGACGGCAGGCAAAACTACCGTTCCCTGCTTCAGGGCTCCTTACTAAGTCACACCCATTGCAAAGACAGTTGCTAAATCTATCGGCCCTTACATAGTCATCCCCACTCGCAAAAACATTATGTGGCTAGTTGCGCACCTTACCACTGTCGTGTTTAATCACTGATGTCGGGCAGTTACCAAGTGGTAAGCAGAAAATAGTCTTGCCAAAGAACAAAGACATGGTGCTAGCAATTATACTCACGTGCATAGAAGGGAGTGCATAGAATGCTCATAAACGAGCTCAGGCCGTTTCCACTGCAACAGCGCCACCGAAGTAAACACCGCAAGCATCATGCACCAGCCCAAGACACACACAGGAGCCAACTCTGCAAAACCTCCTAGGAATCGGGCAGTGCCGGCCGATAGAAGTAGCCCCGCGTGCTCGACCTGACATGCAAAGTAAAGCCAACCGCGATCCAGAACAGGCAGAACATGGGTTGCAGCCACCACCGCCACAGGAAGGAAGTGCCCGGCCAACTCCTGCCGACGTCTTGGGTACGAACCTCGACCTGATGCTGGCTCGCCGGCCCAGGCTGCTGCACCTGCTGCTCTTCCTGCTGCCTCCTGACGGTCGCCAGCTCTTCGTTGTGCTGGAGCTCGCACTCCAAACGCTCCATCATGTGCTTTTGCTCTGGCCATGGCAGTTTGAGCAGCGGGATTGCGTGGAGGGGACATTGGTAGGGGAAGAACGGGGGTAACAACAAGCAAGGGTTAAAACTACTGCTATAATTGTGTTATAACTACGGCTTTAATATGTGTTTGAAGAGGAAAAGTCAGGGTGTGCAGGGTGTTAGGAGGTGCGTTGACCACCGCGCAAGGCAATGCTGTACGTGCCCCTGTTAATGCGAAATTATCAACTGGTCAGTTTTGAAGTAGTTGATGCATTTTCAGTGAAGAACAAGCTCATCAAATTTGTTGCCCTTAGGCCACAGAATACCACAAGTTTAGTGCGTTGTACACACTGCCACTTCAGCAATGGAGTATTTTAAAACTTTTGGAAATGTCGTGACATGACTGTGTGTGGGCACTTATGGCATTTCTGATATGTTTTTTAACCCTTCCATAAAAAGCAAAAAAAAAAGTGAACACTATGACTCCAGCGTTCACCGTAATCGTGGCAACACTTGCTCGGAATGAAAAAGACACGTCATAGCGTATGCCCCTCCAAGATGATGTCCAATGATTATCGCTTCCAAAAAAAAAACGAAAGAAGCTCACACTTATAGCTACAGTGATGGAGTAACCAACATTGCACATCAAAGAAGAAGCAAATTGGCAGCAATAGTTTACTTAAATCTTCGTGATGGTCGTGAAAGTTGCGTACAGCTTCGCTACCCTCAGTCTTTCGTGTTAGTGTGAGCTTCCTTCCTTGAGCTAAAATAACTTGTATCGCCATACCCCTTTGGAAAACGCATCCATTTATTCCCAAGGACCAAATAGCCTTGTCACAAGGACCGATGGAAATGATAGCATTTTTATACTGCTGCGATACTATCATTGTTGCTTCGGGTTCATCACTGCACTATCATTACGAGCTAGAATAACTTTTCATGCAATACCTCTTGAGAAAAGGCATCCATCTACTCAAAGCAGTACAATGCAAATTCAAATACACTAATCCTCTCAACAAGCCCTCTCTACATTCGTTACTGTCCCACTCGCTGGACCTGGCAACCACTCCTCACACGAACCAATATTACTCAACATGATCGACTGACGAGACCACTCTATCCTCCAGTCACTGATCAGGCCACGAAAGAACAGGAAGCCATCCTGGGACGATTACAGACCAATACGTATCGACACACAAGATGACAACACGCCATCCATCCTACTCTCTATGATCCCCTCTGTATTCGCTGCCAAGTCCCAGGCACACTGTACCGATTGTCTCGGAATGCCAACTAAACTCAGATCTCCCCCCCCCCCCTTCTAAAACGGCTCCTGTGAACACTGCTAGAGTATGCTGGCCAGCTCCTATCTCAACATGCAGCTATTGCTCCACAAAGGGCAAAGACAGCTGGCCACACCAGTGGAGTCCCGGGCTGAAGAATCGGACTACGAATTTATGATCTCTTCCACTCATAGTAAAAGTTCCCTTCCTCTTTTTCTACAAACAACCATTTTTCTGGTGCCTAAAAGCTACATACACAAAATATTGAAGAAGTAACTACCATCGATAAAGCTCCACACCTTGTGTGTTCGCCACCCGGCTACAGCTGGCTAAACAGGTGCCCAGCAGTGAACTCACTGATGCGCTGTATCTGTTCCTCGCAGTTCTTGCGCAGGCGCTGGTGCTCCTGGAGGTGCAGGGTCTCCAGGTGGCTTTCAATGACCCCGATTGCCCTGCCAATGAGGCCGGCCAGCTGCTCCTGAAGCGACGCCCCCGACGTGCTCCCGTGGGGACTTGCGCTCGTGTCTCCGGTGTCACTGAAGAGATGGCGTGTTGGATCCATGCGTGGTGGCAGTAAAAAGAAGTCAATGAGTATTTGAAGCTTCCAACACTTTGCGAGGTTGTTTGATTGGTACTTGCAAAGCAGTGTAACACTGTTTCAAATCTGGGTGGTTTAACATGCCGAAGCTACACATGGGCTATGAGGCGCGCCGTAGTGGAAGGCTCCAGATAAATTTGGAACACCTGGGGAGCTTTCAAGCAGGACCGTAACCGCTTCTAGTGCAGGACCGGATATAACACGGTGTGAGGAGGCGCTTGTCGCAGCGCTTAGAAGTGAGGCAGAAGAAGTGCTCGGGCGTGGCCGACGAGGATGACGGTGGGAAGAAGAAGAGGAGGAGGAAGTGGAAGTGAGGTGGCAAGCAGCAGGCAGGAGGAACGCGGACCCCGGCGAGTTCTCTGCTTGGCGCGATCTTCCAGGAGACTCAGAGCCGAGCCACATTTCTCTCCTGGCCTTGTAGACTGCCATCTTTAAAGTTTCATGATATCGAGTTTGCTTTTTTGGAAGGGGTTTGATTGTGCTTAATCTTGGTATGTACTCCACGTGCCTTTTGATTATTTGCTGCTGTCTGCTGTCGATGTTTTACTCAGTCATGTATGTATGAATGGTTGAAATGTATTGTTGCTATCAATGTGTTGGTGGTGACGCAGATTCTTGTTCGTTTTCCTCGTATATATGTATGTTCGTTTTTCACAATAAATTTCAGTTGATAATAGCGCTTCGTGTTGTTTCTTCCTTCGTCGTCGTTTACAAGTAGCGCTTTTGCAATCATGAAGGAGAGGAGAGAAGGGGGAGGAGGATGCGCATGCGCAGTGGGGGTGTGGACGCCGCACACCGGCGGCCGCACAACGGCGGAGGGAACAGGCGCGACCATAGTCTGCTCCGCATCCAAAAAGACGAAAGAAAAACCGGGGCCTTGTTATTAAGAGGGCTTCGTTTGAGTGATTATAAACAAAGCATGATTACATCTCGATCTCTACACACTTTCCCCTTTAGCCTCCATCTGAAAAGAAGCCACCGAGCTGGGGTCGAACCCGCGTGTCCTTCGGCTCAGCAACACGATACCTCAGCCACTGAGCCACAGCGGAGGGTAGCTTATCTGTCTCCCATTTTTAACCCTCCCTTGAACCTCCTTCTACTATCCCCCAACATTTTAATGCCTGTGGTAACACCCCCTCCTTCAACCCTTCTTGACTCTCGTTCCACTACCCCCACAGCATTTCAATGCTTATGGTAACACTGTACACGCTGAAAGACACCAACCATGCATCCCCTTCTTTTGGGAAACAGAGTACATTTTCGAAAATCCTTCCAGCATTTACCCAGACGCCCTGTCGTCGCTCCCAGCACCACCCTGGAGGCGAGCATCCGTAGCTGGCGCGTCACTGCCTGCGGCTCCGCCACAGCGAAGACACTGCCTCAGCAGTTGACAGATGTCCTCCGTCAGCTGAGCCGTCAAGTCCTGCGGCCTGAGCTGGGCCTGGGGATCGCTGCTTCGTCGGCTGGGCTGCAGCTTGAGGTTCTGCTCAAGACTGGTGCGGAGCTCGCGTTCGACATCAGTGCGCACCTGACGAAAGGAGCGGGGCAGATGAAACAAAAGCTGTTAGGACATACGTGACAAGCAATTATTGTAAGTAGAGATGGCGGCGGGTTTTCAAATTCCATCACCTCTGAAAAAAAAAGGCCGTGCATATCTGCTCGCTTTGCTGCGAATAGTGTCTAAAGATGATACTCTACTGCTGCCTCTGCCACGTTACAACCTCTCCTCTCCCCGTGCCCACCTCTCACGCTCTTCCCCTCCTGTCTTGGTCCTCCAATATTAAATGCAATCAAAGGATGCTGAATTAAAATCAATTTTCCCGTGTTCCCACTGCTGGCGTGCAATTTCTCGAGGCCTTTTGTGACTGTTTGACTTGACGGTCGAGTAATGAGCTGCAAGGTTGAGTCCGAGCCCTTTCGTATTTTCAGGTTAAAATACTACTTTCAATGCTTTTTTGTTTGCTCTCACAAAAATTACAGACATCTATTTCTAATTAAAAGAAAACTGCAATAATCAGTTATTTATTCATCTTTCGCATCAAATACGTCTACCACACAGTTCAGAAAGACCTTCGCGAAAGAAAGAAAGAAAGGAAGGAGTTCCGAAAGAAGTGAAAACTATGGCATGGGCGAAAATTTGGGTCAGGTGCAAAAAAGTACAAAAAAGTGGCCGTGCCGCAAACCAAAAGTGGAAAGATATCACGTAAACAATACGAGATGCACGAACTTTCAAGTCAATTAATTGCAGAAAGAACAACTAAGTGATGAACCGACGAACAAATGACGAACTGCAGTGCTTCATCCATCATACTCATCTGAGCTTCGGGTCCCCGCACCGGTTCTGTGCTCGCAGAGGCGACCCTGGTTGAACTCGCCGCCTTCAGGATTGTAAAGGCATGCTGAGATGCTACACTACTTAAACGATGGGAAGATGGTATCCCCCCGCTCTTCTATTTTTCCTACCTACTACGCCTTCCTCCTCCTCTTGCCCGTCAATCCGGACAGGTTGTGTTTCTTTTGTTCAAAATCAGACATCGGCGGTGCTCCCGATGTCTTTCGAAAGCTCCCCGGGCTTTCGAAGGCGTCAAAGCTAGTGCTATTTTATGGGGTGGGCGACCTTTGGGGTCTTTTAGGTACCTGAATATTACCCCCTAAAGAGGGGTGTGGGTGATGTTTCAGGGGAGAGCATTCTCTCAGAACTCTATTGCAATGTTTTCTTTTTGCTGAACGATGTCGAGAAGTATGAGCATGCTACCAGATTTAGTGGTTTGGAAATGTTTTACCTACGTAAAAGCCTCATTCAAAAATGCTTTCAACTCTTGGCCGGGCGGCTGAATAGACAGATGGATGGGAGAGTTGGCAACCAAGTTGGAAAAGTGACCACCTTAGAATAATGGCGCCATCTAGTGTATTTAGAAAAAAAATGTGACGTAATTTGCAAGGTGGTGAATTATTTATACAGTCTGTACCTCCTCTAAAGTAACTCTGCGTTTTCATTCTAAACGGGCGACAAAAAGCTATTTTCGATTTTGCTGCCACACTTGGGCAAACTTGCATCACACGTTTCATTCTGTGCAACAAAATTCGTAAAAGGCTGTGGCCAGTGTTATAAGACTAACTTGTTATGTCTGGAACGCCACTTGTCCAGTCCGGTGCAAAACAAGCCCATGGTGCCCACCCAACTCTCTTTTTTAACATCCTAGGTGAGTGTGTGCAGCACATATATATGCAGCGCGGGGATCAAATCTTTGTTTCGTTTGTTTTTTCCGTTTCAAAATCATTCCTTGTATTGTATGCAGGTACAGTGAAATCTCGTTAAAGCATACCCGCATAAGCCGTACATTCTTTTTATACGTACTTAAGCCGAATCCCCAACTCGGTTTCCTTTTAACCTAATGCAGTAGGATAAACTGTAGTGCCGCTTAATACGTAATTTCTTCGCGTACCCGTATACGGTTTAACAAGGTTTCACTGTATTTATTTTATTCCATGGTAGATGGCAATAATTTCTTTTAACTTCACGTTAGCAAAGCATGGGTGCACAAATTATTTCCCGCGGCATCCGTTATCAGCAGGCCCTACCGTATCCGCATTTCGCAGTTAGGAATGAACGAATCCAAGCTCCAAAGCACTGACAGCGACTCACCTTCCGCACGAGGTCTTCTTCGACCTGGCAGCGTACTTCAGCCAGCCGCGATTCATACACGGCCTGCAAATTGGAAGGTTCACCCTCGACCGCAGTTGCGGATGACGCCTCAGCATCGGTGCGCTGCCGACAAATAGAAGCCGCTGTTCCGGTGGCAGCCTCTGCCAGAGTGCGCTTGAGATCTTCTATTTGCTGCGTTTTCAGTTCGATGTCCGAGAGCAGTGCTTCCCGCTCAGCCTTCCAGGCCTCTGAGTTGCAGACTAACTCTTCTTTTGCCTTCCTTTCGGCTTCCTCCAGGCTGACCTGCAGGAATAGTCGGGGTCGATGAAGAGGGACATCAATTAAACTCATTCCCACTTGCATTGGTCACCCTTTTCTCTAGTTCAAGGAGACTGAAACTTGATGTCTTTACACATCATCATCATCCCCAGCCTATCTACGCCCACTGCAGGGCAAAGGCCTCTCCCATTATTCTCCAATTACCTCGGTTCTGTGCCAACTGTGACCAATTTATCCCCGCAAACTTCTTGATCTCATCTGCCCATATAACTTTCTGCCGCCCCCTCCAACGCTTGCCTTCTCTAGGGATCCACTCTGTTACCCTTAATGACCAGCGGTTATCTTGCCTTCGCATTACGTGCCCTGCCCACGTCCATTTCTTCTTCTTAATTTCTACTGATATGTCTTTAACACCAGTTCGCTCCCTGACCCACTCCGCTCTCTTCTTGTCCCTTAATGTTACACCTATCATTTTCCGCTTCATTGCCCGCTGAGTCGTTCTCAATTTAAGTTGAACCCTCTTAGTGAGCCTCCAAGTTTCTGCCCCGTAGGTGAGTACCGGTAAGATGCAGCTGTCATACACTTTCTTCTTCAGCGACAATGGAAGACTGCTATTCATTATCTGAGAATGTCTGCCATATGCACCCCACCCCATTCTGATCCTTCTCATTGTCTCTGCCTCATGGTTGGGATCTGGGGTCACAACTTGGCCTAAGTAGATATATTCGCTTACCACTTCCACTGCCTCGCCACCTATCTCAAACTGCTGTGCTGTCCCGAGGTTATTGATCATTACTTTAGTTTTCTGCATATTAATTTTCAGGCCCACGGTTCTACTCTGTTCGCCCAGTGCGGAAAGCATGCTTTCCAATTCGTACCCCGAGTTACTTCGCAAGGCAACGTCATCAGCAAATCTGAGGTTACTGAGGTATTCTCCATTAGCCTTTACACAATCATAATTAAATCTGAAGCCTTCAAACCCATTACTCACGACACATATATATTGTAACTGCACAATTCTAATGCCCACCTTATTCTTCTGAAGGTGCAAACATTTGTGTGCGCACAAGAATAGGGCTCAAAAGCAAAATCGAGTACCACGTGGCTGGCAGTGTCACCATAGACATCAGCTCCCCCTGCTCAATCGTATGCAAAACATTTCATCAACATCACAAGAGTAAATTATGGCGTACCTTAGCCTTAAGCAAGTATTGCTCTGCTATCTGAACCTCATTTCAGTCGTTATGGCTCCAAAATTCAGCTTTTAAAACCAACCGTGTGCCCTGTAACACCCTTCAGGTCAAGCCTGTGCAGACATACGAGAGACTGGCCACCTTGGGCGAACGCTCCCCCAACTCGCCTGCAGCGCCTGGACCCTGGCCTCGGAGGCCCTCCTCTGCTCGGCCAGCTGCGCCAGCTCTCGCTCCCTGAGGGCCAGCTCGGCGGCCAGCTGCTCCCTCTGCTGGGACAGCTGGTTCTGCAGCGCCGTGACGTCGGCGCGCAGCCGCTCGGCGAGCACGTTGCGCATGCTCAGCTCGTCCTGCAGCTTGGCTATGGTCGACTGGGCGCAGTCGATCGAGTCCTTGTCCACCTCGGGCTGCCCGCACAGCTGGGCCTCCAGGTCGACCACGCGCTGCCGCCATCGCTCCTCGATGTCCCGGAGCGCCTGCTCGAAGCGCATGCGCAGCCGCTCCAGAGGCTCGCGCTGTGCCTCGCCGAGGTCCTCCGCTTCGAGCGTCAGCTGGTAGGCGTCGGCCACGCAGGGGATGCCTGAGGGACGGACATTTCAGGAGTTAAATCATAGTTTAGGAATCGTAGCGCCCGAGAAAAAAGGGCACGCGCACTCTTCCCTCTTTCGCTCCTGAATCATGAATCCTCTCCTGGCTGCGCCAGGTGGCACAACCTCCTAAAATGTTCCTGATTGATTGATTGTAGGGTTTAACGCGCCGACGCAGCGCAGGCGATGAGGCGCGCCGTAGTGGAGGGCTCCGGATCAATTTTGACCACCTGGGGATATTCACCGTGCGCCGAAATCTCGTACACACGGGCGTTTTCGCTTTTCGCCTCCATCAGAAAAGCGGCCGCCGCGGCCGGGAATCGAACCCCCGTCCTCGTGCTCAGCAGCGCAACGCCTTAGCCACTGAGCCACCGCGCGGCGGGTCTAAAATGTTGCTATATGTGGAATAACGGGAATGCTGAGTTCTTACTAACCCAACACAAGGCCGCAATAAAACTAGGTTCCCTTTTCACAAACACATGGAAATAAAGAAGTGCATATCCTTAGAAAAACGTGACACCGTTTTTTCTGCTATAGGGCTGCCAGAAACACCCAATTCTTCTCCGTATTAATTCCGTATATACTGAGTATACGGAAACCATGAGGAACTGGATTTCGCCCTTTATTGAAGACTGGAAAACGACAATTGGGGAAAACGTCCTTATTGTGAGACAATATCGGATTTTCAAATTTTTGGGAAGATATCTGCTTTAGTTACGCCTCCGCGAGATACACTCCGTATGGACTTCGTATTCGCATAATGCCGTATACACGGAACCTTTTAGTAGGGTTCACGCTTCAGTAGGGGCCATTGCTGTTGGAGACAGACTACACCCATTTACAATAGTGAGTGAAAAAAAAAAAGTGGCAGTGCAACGCCGGCACGAGCGGGAGGAAAAGCAAACACAAAAAGACCCCGCGCCGGCGCCGGTGCCCGCGGAGGCCGCAGACGCGGCCGCGGAGACGCCAGCGCCATCTCTCGCCCCCGCCGCGGATCCTCCCGCGGCGAAGTGCGAGGAGGTGGCGCCGATCGTCGGCACCCCAGCAAAGAAAGAACTGAAACTAAAGCGTGGCAAACTGTTCGCATGGCGACACAGTGAAACATCCCCCTCGCGAGGGACACGATCAAATGCAGAGCATTTCCGGGGGCGCACGACGTTAAGTAGTTTGCGTTACATTAATGTTGTTGCACTTGTGGCAACTGTTGACGAGAGGGCGCTCGTCAGCAGTAATTTGAATGAGTGAACGATATAAGGCGCGTTCGTAGCGTCCCATTCTGTGTCGGCTTTGTGGCGCAGTGGGTAAAGCACTATGTACATTGCGTTCCGCCCGTAGGGTCGAGGGATCAAAACCGGGCGCCGGATAGTATTTCTTTTATATAGTGTAGGGGGACGGGTGCGGACAACGACGGTGCGGACTACGACGGGACAACGCGGGTGACATCGTGAGTTACTGAAATGCTCTGCATTTAAAATGGCGTGTCATTACTTAACTCGCCTGAGACCCTCATGTGCCGCGTGCTCTTGCTCCTATACTCATTCTGGACACGCGAGGTGCGGCCTGACCTACCGCTGTCTGCGATGTAGAGCAGCAGCGTGAACCCACCACTCATAACGTTTGTCAGCAGTCATTAACCTACAGTCAGGCAGGAGCGAGTCATTATGTTGGTTACAATTACGATGCACAGTGAACACGCTCACGCTAATTCCTGCTCTCAATCAAGAATACACTGCATGAAACATTACTGGCGTTAAACTAAATTCAGACCACTGCAACAGTAAATTAATCTGACAACCCGTGCATTAAAGAAGATTTAGTTTTTGTTAATGGCAGCCATGAGGATTCCAGTGCTTGAGTTCTTAGCTTGATTTCGAAAGCTTGAGTTCGTAAACGTTCAGTTATTAAAGGGCAATGAAAGCAACACGGGCAATAAAAGCTTTCATTATTTCCTTCGCGTATGGAAGCACTGCGAAAGTTGCTGTTATCGCCACGGGGCGCGCCACTGCGTTATTTTGCTTAACGCAGCAGATATACCTTCAGTTTCTGCCTTGCTTTGGCGGTTGTCTTTTTAAAGTGGCTATCGATATGGTTCATTGCTGTAACTGAAGGAAAGCCGGCCAATAGTAGTTACACCGCTGTAATGACGTCACTCAGGCCGTTGAAGAACGCCAAGAGCGGGAAAGAGAAAGTTCTTTTGAGCATGTTGCTAAGTTATCTGATGGGCATAGAACAGGAATTTTTTGCTGGGGTACTTTGTGACCCCTTATTTTAAGCACTGAGTTGACTATGTGCTGCAAGCATTTAGAACATTAAAAAGTCGACAAAAATGTTGCAGGGTCCCTTTAAACCTCGAGTTATTAGCTACGTAAAAGTGGCAACAGTTGAGGGAAATTGTGTTTTAGCGATGCTTAGAGCACCACAAAACTTATTCAGAGAATAAGTAAAATGAATAGCTACATCGTGGCAGATTGTTCAGAGTAAAAAAAAAAACACCACAATAATTCCGGTTCTTGAACGGCAGACCTTATAAAACTATCAGCTACATTAGTTCGCGTGAATGAGCCTGAAATCAATTAAAAACAAAGCAAGATATGCAACTTTGTCAAATAACTTACTATGCGTCGAGCGAGCAAGAGTGAGTTCGTGCCACAAACCTGAAAAAAGTTGGGTTAGAGAGAAGAGAAAGAGAGAGAGAGGGAATATTAGAAGGCAGTAACATGCAAAGCAGTGTTAAAGCATGCAACTTCAGTACATATGATTACTTCGGGATAGGGAGTAAGTGGGCAGGTTGGTTCATTATTAAACCGTGAGAAAACAGTGCCAAAGACAGGGCATAGACTTAGGTGACACAGGCGCAGCGTTGCCTAACATCAAGATTTATTGCTTGCAGGCACCCTTAATTACATTTCTGACAGCCAACAGAAAAGTAGACACGTTTAAATGCACAAAATACAAAAAAATACAAAAACCCTGTTGGAAAAAACGCCCCTTATTGCCATCTATGACGCAAAGTGCACTTACTCATTAGTACGGTTGTTAGTGCTATGTTTGTGTCACCTAAGTCTACGTCCTGTCTTTAGTGCTATTTCAACACACTGTAAGTTCTTGAAATTAGATTAGCAAGCAAATATACTACTGCACTAACTCTTGCCACTTGGCATTAAATGCCAAGTAACGAAGTCTGCGAAGAGAGAGAGAGAGATAGATAGATAGATAGATAGATAGATAGATAGAGAGAGAGAGAGAGAGAGAGAGAGAGAGAGAGAGAGAGAGAGAGAGAGAGAGAGAGAGAGAGAGAGAGAGAGAGAGAGAGAGAGAGAGAGAGAGCTAAACAGCCCGACAAAATTGTAAACCACACAACATGCTCACACCATATTTAAGTGCACGTTCGTGCACCATCGAAGTATTATACAATCCCCCTAATTCTTAAGATGAGCACTGAAAGCAACAAGTAATATCGCCGAGGAGGTGACAAGAAATAGCATGTACTTGCCGTCGACGGAAAGAATATTGAGCAACGCAGCTTAATTAGTTTTGCTAAGTGTACGATGTCAGAAACATGCAGGGACCCAGTTTTTCTTTGTAAATAGGCTTCACAGAGAGGAAGCTTGACACCAAGCCTTTTAACAGCAGAGCTGCTTAAGCTTTTAGTTCCGCCGTCCAACGTTACCATAAAAAAATACCAAGAAAAAATCCCGGGCCATCTACGGTAACGTGAGACCTGGTCAGGGGCGAAGCATGCAATGTGTAAGTGTATTCTTGGCGCCTTGGTGTTTCTGCCCACAGAGATAAAACCATTGGGGGAAAGAGGTATACAGCTTTGCCTGAAGCACGAAGCGTTCTGGCGCGAAGTTGGAAAACGAGTGTCCCCGTGTGTCCTTTTAGTACACGTTACGTTCTAGCGGTAGGCGTCAACGAGTGTCCCGGTGTTTTAGTAGCGTGACTACATGAGACGAGGACATAGACGCCGACATCCCGAGCCCCCAAGATGCTTCGCCCCTCAAGTATACCGAGCACACGTGAGCGTGTGCCTCTTGAGTAGCGCCCGGCGTCGGCCAGCTCGATCTTCGAGAACACACTGCCTAGCGTTCGTGGAGCGATCTCTTACGTGCTGTTCCCCTCGTCAGTTCACGTGCATTCGCGCCTGAAGTGGGGAGCACCGACGCCGAGTTAGCGCGACAGACTCGAAGCCTGTTGCCGCGGGTTCTAGCGCGTGCTAACGCGGTCCACTTTGGGAGAGATGAGAAAGGCTGCGGACGAAACGATCCGGGCCTGCCAGTCATGGAAAACTTTCAGCGGCGAGTTGGGGAGTCCTGTGAAGTGCAACAGCGGGGTCTCCGACGAAGGGACACATGGATAGCTCTAGTGGCGCCAGGCTGGAGAAACAGCTCTACTGTTTCTCCAGCCTTGCACTACTAGTGGTAGCAGCGCCATTTTTTTCAAAGACTCCTTCACTACTTTTCGCACATTCAGGGGCGGCTTTCTCGTCCACGCGGGCGAGGAGAGTGCCGGAGCCCGACGGATATGCGACGTTGCAAAACGCGGATGGTCTAAGCTCGACGGCATCCACAAGTGTGGAAAAGCTAGCAGACGACAACGCGGAGGGTGCGAGGCGATTGTCGATCTCACGACGAGAGGCTGCGACGAGAGTTGCCGCGCCAGTTTTTGTAGCGAAAGCTACAGTGCGCTATCTCGGGCAGATGTCTTCGCGGGGTAACCAGTTTTGACCATGAGAGCTAGAGGTCAAACCACACCCCGTTCCGCAAGCGCCCGGATTGGTGCAGCGCCCGATAGTGGGGAGAGAGAGGCCAGGAGGGAACGAAGAAGCGCACGAAACCCGTGGCGCCACCTGGCGGAGGAAGGCGAGGACGCCGCCGCCGCAGAGATAAGTGCGCGCAGAGCCGTATGCGATGGAGTAGGAAGAAGATCCACTGTCGTCGCTCGTACAGCGGCGACGTTTAAACAACGCCGTGAGGCGAAAAAGAGGAAACACGCAACTGTTGCGTCCAGCTTCGCTATCTTTAAGTCCTACGCGTTAGTGTGAGCTCCCTCCTTTTTGCTCCATTCTTTGCTCCAAAACCCCTTTCGGCCCCGCTGGCCCGCCCAACATCCCGACAGGTTTGCTTATTTTCTGCCCGAAAAATCCGAGGGCCCTCAAAATACGTTTTCTCGGTCGTGTGAGTCGGTCCTGAAACGGAATTCACACGGCGGACGAGGAAATTCGCCGGTGGTGAACGGATATGTTAGCTTATGTCTGCTTACTTGCTTTGAAGGTGAAAACGCTGTGGTTTCTCTTGGCGACACTTACTAACAACTTCTTTACCGCTACATGGCGTTTGCGTCCCTTTCTTGGCTTACATTTCTTCGGCTTTTGACGTGAATTACTCGGACTGACACACCCTTTCTTGGCTTACATTTCTTCGGCTTTTGACGTGAATTACTCGGACTGACACACTGGCACACGCCACAACTTTCTCACTATCAGGGGTCTACGTGGCTGCGGTACACCTGTTGTACTCCCGTACAGTCACGTTCGTCTGTCACGTGATATGACGTCAGCGCCACACGTACTCGTTCCACCGCTGGAAAAGTGCTGACGTAGCGCGGTGGTAACGCATTCTGCTCCAACTCTGGAGATCGGGATTCAATTTACATACTAACATAGGTGCGTATTGCTGCGTAACAGCCTTTGCCGAGCGTTCTACGCCACCCTCCCCCCTACCACGCAGAAAAACGCATAATTGGCTCACTTAACACATTTAATCGGTATAATAGCTTGAATGGAGATAATTCGTCGAAAAGAATTTTCAAGAACCAGATAACAAAGAAACAAAAACAAAAATAATAAAAAAAAACTAAATAATAAAATACCCCTATACATCTACCTCAAAAACGAAAACAAAAAGAAAGGAACGGTGACAAAACTCAACCGAAATACAATTAAAGAGTAATGAAAACTATAACCATGTAAATGCCCATATTTGCACAAAAGTGCATGTTCTTAATCGGCGAACTTATCAGACTTGATCGTTATAATAGGGCCGACGACGATAATTGGTAGAAGGGAATTGCAAAAAAAAAAAATGAAAATAGAAAACTACTAAAATTATAAAAATAGGTAAATCAAAAATACGCATCTTACACACCACCCTCCAGAAACGAGGACAAAAATAAGAAAATAAAGATCTGAAAAACAAACCGAAAAACGAATAAAAATTCGTGAAAAAGGAGAAACCGTGTAACGTCCAGCAATTCCATAAAAATCAAATTGGCGGTGTCACCACACTTAATTGTATAATAGCGTAAATTGTGATAATTAGTCGAATGGAATAAAACACGCAAAAAAAAACTGAGGGGAGTATGCCCTCGCCCTCACCCCGCCGGCCCTGCCATTCACCGGCGCAAATGTGAACGTATACCTCTCAGGAAAAATATTCTCGCCGACATCACTCGGACTGAAAATTTTGGAGCATATTTTTTACATTCGATCGGCCGTTCCACGCCGGATAGGCCGTGCCACCTCCCTCGTGCTCGAAAGCATAAACGTGACATAGGAATAAAGCGCACATATATCACCCGATATGAGATTGTGCGGTTAAAAACACGCATAAGACTAGCGCGGAATGTATGCGCTTGACCTAGGCGATGAACGGAAAGTGCGGTTCAGGTTTGGGTTCAGTAACCTCAGTATGAAGCACATGCATAGCGGCATTTAGGGCTGCGGCTGCATGCCTGCCTCCCTGTATAGCATGTTTACTTCATTTTCCTGTACGGCCCCTCCAAACTTTTACCTTACCGCAGGTAGGCGATGTCATTATCTTTCCTAAAGCTCACACCGCGTATCCAACACTTAAACGCATTCCACGTTTAAGACAGGCGGCGCACACGAGACGACATATGCGGGAGCCGCGAGTAAGTTAAACAAGGAAATCACGCAGAATACCGACGCCACGCGTAACGTACGTATTAAGAACTTCAAATACGGGAATACTAAGTTCGCGATAAAGAGGAGGAGACAGGCGGACCTAAAAAAAAAAAAAAAAAAAGACTACGAACGTAAGGCCGCGGATACGAACATAAGGCATCCCGCAAGGCGTAACACGATAAAATCCGCCCGCGCTAAGCGCACTGCGAGAAATTCGCCAAAACATCCCCGTAACGCGACCGAACCCGGGAAAAACAAGAAATAACAAAACGGAAAGAAATACCGAAGCCGTCTTATAAGAGAGGAGGTCGTAGCGTAAGCGGAGACAAATAGAAGATTGAGAGATGGAAAACAGGGTTAGCTCGAAAAGAAGGCGCAAGAAATAAAGGCAACGCTAACAAAATATCCGCATAATACAAGAGAACGCTAAGAGCACCACCTTCTCTCTTTCAAAACCGTAGAACGAAAGGAAAAATAAAGTAGACTATCAAAAAGTCCCCCGCCGCAATGAGCGGGAAACGATGGGCTGACCAAAGCAGGTGAAGCAGAGACATCGGGAAGACAACTGAAATATGACGCGAGGAAGGGGGAATTAAGGGCGGGAAACAAAAGAAAGGAGGAAGAAAGGCTAAAGCGTTCAGCAGGATTCTGACAGGAGGGATGATATAGCTCGGAGAGTATAACTTTATGGCCGCTAAGCTGGGCTGGGCTGGGCAAAAAAGGAGGGGGGCAGGGTTTGCGCAAAGCATAAAGTGGACGCATAACTCAACGCGTATTACGAGGGGGGCGGCGGCGGTGGGGAAAAGGCGAAAAAAAAAAAAAAAAAGGCGGGAAAACGGAAGGCCGTAGCAGACGACCGGGCGGAAGAGGAATGCAGACGATGCAGCAGCAGCAGCAGCAGCAGCAGCAGTAGCCGCAGACGACGCGCTTCGCCATTGCAGACGACGGCAAAAAGAGAGCAGAAAGGTGAAGAAACGAAAGGAAAACGCGAGCGACGTAGAGAGTAGTGACAAAAATGAAATGAGAAAGAGATTAAACGGAATAAAACGGAAGCAGAAGAAGACCGCAGAGCACACGAAATGGACGACTCCGCGAAATGGACGAAGCAGAAGTCGAGTGTGCGCGCCGCGAAATAAGACGTTGAGGAGCCCATAATATCGCCCAGAATGCGAAGACAAAAGGAGATAAATACGTCGGGGGAATGAGAAGGGACATTAAGGACAAAGTACGGACCGGCAAAGGGGCCGAAATGAAAAGATAAAAGGATTACGAGTGAAAGGGGAAAAAATGGTGTAACCTTACCCTCGGGCCCAGAGCTGCTCACGGAGAATCCGGCTCTCTTCCGAATCTTTCCGGCTATCGGTATGTCGTCATCCGACTCCTCTGCAAAGCACACAGAAATGAGAGCATTGGGGAAAACTGAATAACGCACCGACGCTGAAATAGACCCATCACAAAACGAAATAACAAAATATGTCTCCCCCCATCTTAAGAACATTTTTTCCCCACGTGTTCATTTACTTCGCACTGCTGGCGCAAAGGGCAGAGATGAAAGCGACTACACGAAAGGGCGTCAGGCAGTGTTGACACTATAGCAGTTTTTGGTTTCGGTTAAATTTGGGACTTTTTTGAACTTGTAGAAGGATGGAATTCGAGTCTTGCTTCGACGAAGGGAGTCTTGAGGGGGGCCTTTTTTTCGAGGTTGGCATGAAACGCAGGTGACGCAGAAAAAAACATATCAAAGTTTGAACATGACATGGTTAATAAGAAAAACGCTCAATAAAGCAACAGAGTGTACGATTTGAGATTGTCACACTTTATGTGCAACACATAAAAAGAAATGACATTGCCGTAGACCTGATTTCTAGATAACGCAGAAAAACAGTTGATAGTTTGCGCCTCACCTTGTCTGTTTTTTGTGTAATTCACCCTGTTCTACGTTTTCGTGTCAGGCAGCGCACCTCTGCACTTCAAGATATTAATACACCAACTAGTCCACTCCCAAGCCTTGCTGAGGCGTAACCGTTTGTGCCCAATACGCAATAAATGAAGCTGTTTCGCCAGTTTCTGTTTGTGATTTTTTTCCTGTAATTTTCTGGGGTTTAACCTTCGAAATTTGCCGTTCAGCTGTCTGTACAGGGCGAAAAAAGGCGTCGTCGTCGTCGTCGTCGTCTATGACCGAATGCGGATGGCGTGTACTATCGGCGTCAAATGAAACGCGAACACGAAAATATGAACCTCAACACACAAATAGCGCGATTTCTTTCCATGCACCCCAAAATGACGCGTGGTATATTTACAAAAATAAAGTTGGGAAAAGTGGATTTCCAAATGATACCAATAAAAAGCCATTATGTGAAATCTACGAATATTATTTTTTCAATTTTGCACGTTCTGGTTCATATTTTCATGTTCGCGTTCTATATGACGCCGATAGTACGTTTAGGGCTTCAGACTTACGACTCGATAGCGTTACTGCTACGTTGAGTGAGCGTTTTAGTACGGAGTTGCTGCATTAACCGTTTATGATCTCCAAGCGCTGAAGGACAGCGAAGAACGAAAGATTGGCCGCTACGGTTTTACGGCGAAACTGTTAATGTCTCGGTTTTCACATTTCGTTCCCGACAGTAAAATCACGTAAAAAGGAACTTTTTCGTCTCCCGAGCTAGTGTTTTGTATTGCCTTCTTGAAGGGCTCTTGGCGTGACGTTTTGGCCGGTGTTTTTCCTGTCAAGACACAAGCGCCTTGAAGAGCTCCCGCAGCGACATTTTGGCCGGTGCCCTTTCTTCTAAGTACACGCACATCACTAGTCGCCCCTTTACGCGTGCAAGGGTGGGGGTGGAATAGGGGCGCACGAATTCCGTGCCCGTTGTACACGCAAAGGACGACTGCTGCTGGACGCCATCACATCCCGCTCGCAACACCGGCAGCCCCCCGTTTGTCCACCCAGGTCCTCGAGGCACGGTCTAGTCAAGCCACACCGCCTTGGCCTTCGTGACGCAGCGGGTGCGCCCACTCATGGAGAACGGCCACCAGCACATAGGGGCGGGCCACTATGCCATCCTGGTCACACCCATGGAACACCGAAAGCGAGTTGAAGTGACCAGCTGGCTATCTACAGCTGGACCAAATTTAGGAACGAGATGGCGACTTGCATAGAAGACCCAGAAGTCAACTTCCTGGCAGCTGCCACGCACAGCGTCGACAAAACCACTGTGAGGGGGAGATGCCGCGCAGGAGGTTCCCCTCTATGCCAGACCTGGAAATGCTCGGGCTGCGCGCACGGCGACCCAGCTGCAGCGGAGAGCCATCCGCAGTAGGACACCAGAGGACTGGGCAGCATACAACCGGGCGGATGCCAGGCAGCGCCGATCACAGAGCTTGGAGTCACTCTGCCTAGCCATGGACTGCCAAAAGACCCAGCCAGAGCGTGGCGCGTCTTCAAGGGCTTGCTGAGACCCGCAGTGACGAGCAGCCGTCCAGCGCTGCAAACCGCCATCTCGCTCGGCGTCTCAGAAAGGGCTCTCTCCGAGATGTTAGCCGACCAGTTCACGCGGGCAGCCCAATCTCCACTGCCAGCCGTCGTGGCCCTGCCGGACATGTCGCCTCATGCCCCTTGTGCATAGCGGGCGACGTCGCTGTACACAAGTGACCTGACGTTACGGGAACTGCAGGCTGCTCTTAATCGCAGACCTAAACGGCGGAGTGTCCTCGGCGGAGTGTCCTCGACGGAGTGACGCACCAGATGTTGCCCATCTGGACGCCTCCCAACTGTCCCCGCGTCTGTGGCTCTTTAACCGCATCTGGAGAGCTGCAGCACTCCCACCTAGATCTGTTGCTGGGACTCCCCCATCTTGAAAGTGGGTAAGCTGCCAACGGAGCCCGGATCCTACAGGCCTGCATTGCTGACCTCTGCTGCTAGGAAGTTGATGGGAGTCCGCAGTCCTGGCCCACCTCGGGTGAATCGCGGACCATCGCAGTGTCTACCGGGAGCAGCAAAGTGGCTTCAGGCACCACCGCTGTACGGCGGATTCCCTGGGGGACGTCGTGATTTTGCTCGAGCAGCCCCGCCACGAGAAGGCGGTGGCCTAGCTGCTGTTGCTAGACATGTGGTCGACCTTCCGACTACGTCACTCTTGTGGCCATTGGCACCATGTGGATCACAGGGAACCTTGGACGGAATGTAGCGGCATTCCTGGCGGGCCGGACTTTTCAGGTCAAGGTAGGACGGGCCACCAGCGCCACCCAACATGTTCGATTTGAGGTTACCCAATGTATGGTGCTGGCTCCCATCGCTAACTGCATTCATGCTAGACTCACGTACGAGGTGAGGATTGCGGTGTATGCTGACGATGTGGCTCTGTGGACACACGGGGAAACTGCAGGCCACGCCAGAGTCAAGGCATGCATCCTGGAGGCGCTGGGAGAGGTGACAACACTTATCAACCGTGGTATCCAGCTGTCCGATGCGAAAGCGCAGACTTGTTATGCACCCGAAGGGCTGCAGATCCCGCATGCAGGTCGACGCCACTCCCCACCATGAATGGCCAACCCCTGTCGTGGCGCTACGCTGTGAAGTACCTGGGCCTGCTCATTGACAGACAGCTAACACGGCTGCCGGATGTGATGGCACTACGGGATCGCAGCGCAGCTGTGCTAATATAAATACGGCAGCTCTTGGCCCGCGGAAACGGCTTCACGTATGCCGTGGCACAGCGGTTCATGGCATGGCATCCCCAGCCGTACTGTACGCGCTGTCTGTCGTCCACTTGGAAGGAGTGGAAAGACGACGAGAATGGCGCCATACGCCTCTGACTGGACCTACCACGGTCATACCCGGTCATACCGGAGGCGCACGGAGGCGGCCACGTGGCCAGTCGAGATGAGGGCTCTTCAGGCCGGACAGTGCGCCGTGTCGGGCGCCTCATGAACGCTCCGAAAGTAGCCGCCTGCTGCAGCGGTTCTGCAGGAGGCCCAACTCTGCCGTGCTTGTTTCTGACAGGAACGTGGAGCTACCTCAACGACCCGTTTTGCAGCACCACCAGACACACGTACGTACGTACGTACGTATGTATGTATGTATGTATGTATGTATGTTTGCATGCATGCATGCATGTATGTATGTATGTATGTATGTATGTATGTATGCGTATGTATGTATGTATGTATGTGTGTATGTATGTATGTATGCATGTATGTATGCATGCATGCATGTATGTATGTATGTATGTATGCGTATGTATGTATGTATGTATGTGTGTATGTATGTATGTATGTATGTATGTATGTATGTATGTATGTATGCATGTATGTATGTATACATGCATGTATGTGTGTGTGTATGTGTGTATGTATGTATGTATGTATGTATGTATGTATGTATGTATGTATGTATGTATGTATGTATGTATGTATGTACGTATGTACGTATGTATGTATGTATGCATGTATGCATGTATGTGTGTATGTATGTATGTATGTATGTATGTATGTATGTATGGAGAGAGAGACAGAAAGAGAGAGAGAGAGGCAGGCAGGCAGCGGTTATCACACAAACTAAGCCGACATGCGAGATGATGCTGGAAAAAAAGAAGACAAAAACACGGCTTTTAAACGAAACGAAGACGAACCGAAAATAAGGGTCGTTCGAGCGGAGAACGGAGCGTCGTTTGCAACGCCGAAAAAACGAAGCCACACAGAAACGAGCCGGGCCCCAAGACAGATTCGCCGAAATCGAGAAACAGCACCCGCGAGTTATGTTCTCTGTCGCCTGCAAATGACGAATGCCTCCCAGGGGGCGCTCAGGTGCGAGATTCTCGCAAGAGGGGCGAGGGTTCGAGGGTAGATGGTTGGAGGGGGAAAAGGAGAAGCTCGTTGCGGGGATATACATTTCCGTTCTCCGCAAATGTGCGGCTTCTCAATAAGTGTACGGCTGCTAAGCCACCAGAAAAGGCAAAAGAGAACGCAGAGATCGGGGAGGAAAGGCTGAACCGAAAGCTCGTTTTCGAACAGACGAAAAATAAAAGGGGGGGGGGGGCGTTAGTAACGGAGCGAAGCGAAATAGAAACAGAAACAGCTAGGAAATGGCAAAACGAACGACCTGGGAACCCCCTCCGTCTTCATTTCGCGCTTCAATGGCGGCCCAATGAAAACCGCAGAGATGCGACACTAAACCGGAAGTAGAAACGCGCCGAAGCCCGCAGCGTTTTCTGTCTGGCGCCATTTTTTTTTTTGGTTCCTGATATTTCAGTCTGGAGCCGCGACAGGTCGCGCGTACGGGCCAAAAAGCAGCACGAAACAAAAGGCCTTGTCAAGCTTTCTACTTCATGCACCATTTCTTATTTTTAGCATTCCGCTCGGAGTGCTCCCTCCTTCAGGCGGCATCTTTGCAGTGTTGCGCACGCTTCGTGTCCTTCCGTGAAAAACAATGACAGAAGGCGTGCTTAGAGCGCCGTGTAGTTATTCTCGCCAAAAACCGATTCCTTTCCTTCCTTTTTTTTTTTTTTTGACACGAACGGAAATTTTCAGCTAGCGTTGCGCCTGGCAGCTGCGGTGTAGTTAATGGCACCACAGGAGCTAGGTCACGCGACAAAGGAGCAAATATAAATTAAAGGATGCGTAGGTTGAGGAGAGTTGTTACTCAAATGACGATCGCTAAAGGGCAACAAAGGAAGGCGACAGGAAGACAAAGAAGTTGGACTCGATACAAACGCTGACTTCCAACTTCTCCGTTAAGAGCCACTGGAACGCACACCCTCCCAAATGTCTAATAATATCATAATATCGCTACAGCGACGACCGGCCGGCATGTCAGCGCCTTATCACGGTCTCTAGCTGCGAAGTAGGCGAGGGCAGGCGAACGCACATAGAACTGTCTGCTGGATGAGTGTCTTCTACTAGGCCGTTCTCCTTAGAGCAACGCACCCCCTGCTTTTCTTATCCGCCAAGGCCATTTCGGTAGCCGCCAAAGGTAGTAAGCAGCGTGACATTCCTGACGCACGTGCCGGAAAAGCGTTACGCAATAAAAATCAAACGAGCGTTGGAGACCCGCATGTGCTTCAAATAGCCCAGTTTTCTCCTAAAAGAAGTCGTGCCGATATTTGGTAGGTGTTAAATCGCCCTCACGGAAACTTAAGGGCAACAGCGTAACAGACAATGCTCGCACAGGAAAGGGCCTTTTGGCTACGCGCACGTTCGCCGACTGGGCCGCTTCGCACCGCGATAAGGCGCTGGCAGGCCGATCGGTCTTCGCTCCCGTGATATTATTAAGCATATGGGAGGGTGTGCCGTTGACACTGGGTTTATGACAATTGTTACGAAAAATATCGAGGTGCTGGACTACGCACAGAGCGGCGGTTAGGAACAGTGGTTGTACGCATGTGCTGTAGCTGTACACTATGTCAATCTTGTGAGTGCCGATCATCAGCCGCCGAAGATGCGCCAGTGGCTATCGGAGGCTGCCGCTCCTTGCATAGGTAACCGTTCTTCCGTTGTTGTTACGACGACTTTACACCTCGGAGTGGTACCTTCGTCTCGCACGACGCCATTACTCCGGTAAGGGCGCAATACATGCGTAGGCGTGTCATGGAATGGCGGTAATAGTAAAGCGATCTACGCTGAACCTTCGGCCACACCATGGGATGAGTTTTCAATGATGATGATGATGATGATGATGATCCTCGACGGGCGGCACACAAAAAAATTACGGGAAGTGCAAATACCTTCGTGAAACATTTCGTATATACGGAATTATTAGAATACGCAATTCACACGGAGTATTAATACGCACCGAGACATACCTAATGTGTAAAATGTTTCCAGAACCAAAACAATGAAATGATTTCCCAAAATAGAAACGCTTGACACAATTTTCGTGTTTCTGTCTTAATTAAAGCGTGAAATAGGGCACCGTATGCTTTCCGTACATACGGATCACGATTTGACGATTCTGGGAGTCCTACAGAGAAAGGAACGGTGTCAAAATTTTCTAACGTAGTGCCCTACTCTATTAACATGTGTCGAGGCAATGTGTACCCCTGTTTTTTATTCCAGCGCTGTGTCAGGAAAGGTAAGAATCATGTTTGCAGTGCCACAATTCCGCATATACGGAACGTTTTAGAAGGGTAGTTAGGGTTAGACGCTATTAATACGCATCCGGCTGCAAAGGACAGCTCAGCATCTTTCCTGCCTCCTTCGTTATTCACTTCCGAGTTCCTATTTATCGTTCTCCTCATTTGTTTCTTCCTGATTGTGACCATTCCACCGTTCTTCTTTTCCGTTTTTAAAGACGATAGTCTTTCTTGGGCTACTTAAACCCAGAATAAAGCACGTTGTTGGGCTAGGTGGTGTTCCATGATAACAATAAAACTGCGCAAAAGGACGGGACGGAAGAAGAGGACAACAAACCAGGCGCAGTAGTTTGTTGTCCTCTTGCGCCTGGTTTGTTGTCCTCTTCTTCCGTCCCGTCCTTTTGCGCAGTTTTATTGTTAAACCCAGAAATTTTGGTCTGTCTGTATGTCTGTCTGTCTGTCTGTCTGTATTCAGCCACCCGGCCAAAGTAAAACCGATACTGCGCAATAGTCGTATATACTCACAGCCAAATGTGAGCGTCTAAGCCTGGTTTAAATGTTCATACTTGTCAACTTTGTTGAACATGAACAAGACATTACGCAAATATAAGACCGAACATTGTTACACAAGGGATATTTACAGTGTTCCTTAATTAAAAAAATTCACGGATGCTTGGTTTTTCGCTAGCAAATGATATTCTAAATCTACTGCAGAAAACCGACCGCCGCCTGCTGTTGCCCGCGCCACCTCCTGGCGGCATATGAAAAATCACGCGGCAACAGCAAAGAAAGTCTCCACTAGCTAGGTTCCACGTTCTGCTTGGAACGCACGTGAAGCACGGCCACGCGGTTCTATAAACCTTCAAGTCGGGCGCCTCGATTCACACGCGTCCCCGCCATACTGCAGCGCTGGCATCGAGGAGCCAGGCCTGTAGCAGTAGAACGCGGTAAATTCGAATCGCCTTGAGCAAATCTTTAGTGTGTTTACCTTGGGATGAGCGTAACGGAACAGGAACAGCATGAGAGGTGAGCGGGAAAGCAGAGGGGGGCATTTCAAAGGCAAATGTCTACAAAGACTATCGTCTTTTGACGACATTTGCAACGAAAGGAGCAAATACGCGACCAATTTTTCCTCAGTTTCTCTCCTACCTTATACTATAGGGTGCGTCGACCATGGCAGATCACGCTGTTTCTTAACTATCTTCGCACACTCAAACCAAAGAAGCAGAAATGTACAAAGAAACGAAGAAAAAGAAACGCGGACTAGGTAAACTTTTCACCGTCATCAACAACAGCCTACTAGGTCCATTGCAAGACGAAGATCTCTCCCATAGACCTCAGACACTCCTGTCCTGCGCTGCTCGAGTTCACACTTAGCCTCCGAATTCCCCTATTTCAGCCCTCCATCGTGTTACTGGCCTTCCCCTCCTTCTAGACACGTCTCTCGGTATACACTCCGCTATTTTTTTGCTCCACCGGTTGTCATTTCACCTAACTACGCGTTCAGCCCAAGTCCATATCTCTTTCTTTGTTTTAACTATGACATGCTCTACTCGGGTTTGTTCTCTGACCCAGGAAGGTCGTTTCTGCTCCCTTAACGTTACTCCTATCATTCGTTTTTTTTTCCATGCCCCGTTGAGCCACCTACCCAAGTTATCGTGTTATTAATGATAATCTCGCATTTTTATTCTTCGACGTCGACGGCGGCTCCACCTGTCATGATCTATCATGATCTATTGCCTGAAATGTCCACCCACCGGCTATAAACCCGTTACGTCGCGTAGCAAAAAAAAAAAAAAAAAAAAGAGGGGAAGGGGGGGAGGCTCTCCCGGAGCTTCCGGGCAAACACTAAACCTAACGTCACGACGTGAGGCGCCAGAACAGCAGGACGTGGCGAAGGACGTGAGCAGCATAGTCAGTTTCGTTGGCGACTTAGATTAGAGCGAAACCGGATCAAGATATCGTGCGGAAGGTCCGGCTCATGCCAGCAAAATACCGGTGAAAGAGGAAGCGATAAAACCAGCTCCCGCAAAGCTTAGCGAGCTCCCACTGCATGACAGCCACAGTTATAAAAAGTTTTACGCTTAAAAAAAAAAAACGCAGCATTCGGAGTTTGCCACTCGCGACGTTACCTACGACCTCGAGTTGTTGAGGTGCAAACAGCCGCGCATTTTCCATTTCGTTGCGGCACACTTCGGCCCTCCTTACACGCACGCACAATCTCCGTACCCAGGATTACTCACACCTTTCGGGTATACAAATTGTAGAAATCTTTTCAATAATACCAGGTATCGGAGCAGCACTGGAATCGGACAGCACAGTAGCAGTACAGCAGTAACGGGAGCAGTACCGGAATCGTACGAAACCCAACAATGAAAGGCACCACTGTTCCTTTTTTTTCCCCGCTTGGATAGTTTTACGCGTCGAAGCTATACACCTTGGCTGTTAGGCGTACTGTAGTGGAAAACTACAGAATAATTTCAACCACCTGAGAAGCTTTAAAGTACGCCGAAATCTCGACACATGGGCGTTTTAATTTTTTGTCTCTTGTGATAAAAACGGCCGCTCCGGCCGGGTGTCGAACACGCGTCGTTAGACCCAGAGCGGTGGGTGCAGCGGACTTCCGTCTTCTTCGTCCCAACTACTCCGCTTGTGTTAAGCGGCCGTGCCCGAGCCCGTATCAGTCCTCGCTGCGCCCACAATCGCTAGGTGTCTGTGGGTGCTCATGCGTTCGCATAGGCCATCGTAGGCGGTGGCGTAGATATGTGACCACAATCACCACTCTCAGTTTGAGGCTCCACTGTGTTCTTTACGTAATCGTTCACGGCATCAATTACCGAAAGTTTAGAGACTTCGTTTATTTGTAAAGACCCCCCTCCACCCCCCCCCCCCCCCCAAAAAAAAATGGGAGCGTTTTGGCTTGCTTGGCTGCAAATGACGTCGAAATACAATAGCGTTTCGGCGGCCCTGCCATACAACGCCTCCTCACCTCTCCCACATCTACCCGTCCCGCTCTTATATCTCCCCGCTCCCGTTCACCTCTCCACTGTCACTCTCCCATTCTGAATTTCCCAATCCTGACTCAATCCCTATATTTCCCACACACCTTTCTTCCTCACAGCCCCCCCCCCCTCTCCAAAGCTCCTCTCTCAGCCCTTCATTCCTATTCTTCTTTCTAAACCCAAACTCGCATTTTCCTTCACTCCAGCCCTTTCCCTCTCTCCCTCACTTCTAGATTCCTTTCCGCCCACGTCATGCTCCACTTTCCCCCTCTTCGTCGTTCACTTTCCTTCATCCTTACCCTCACCCGTTATGTCTCTCCTCCCCTGATATCCCCTCTATCTTCCACCAACTTCCCTGCCTGTTCTCTCTTCCCTCCTTCCTCACCTCCTGCCCTCATTACTCTCCTCAGCCTCACCGGTCTCCTCCCAGAACCCTTCCTCTCCTCTTGCTTATATACCATCACCCCTTTTCATTCCTTTCTCCTCTTTATTTCATATCCTCCCTTCAACAGCCCTACTCCCCTTTACTTAATTCCCTACCGAGTACTCTGCTCCTTATTTACTTTCCGCCACACCGTTTCCATCTTTCCCTCCATTCCTCGATCCACCCTTCTCTTCCGCTACTTTTTAAAGACGATAGCCTTTTTTGCGATACTTTAATGCAAAAAGTTTGGTCTGTCTGTCCTCTTCCCCCCACATGAGCCCCGATATCCCGCCTTCCCTTGCCTGTTATGCTACACTCATCTTCCCCTCTCGCTCTTCACCAATTCAATACCATCACCACCCCTGCTTCCGCTTCCATCCCCCTCCCCTTCCTCCCCTCCTATTGCAGCCCTTCCCTGCCACTTACCAATTCTCTCCCGACGCTTCCCAGTTCCCTCCTCTTCCTTATTTATAAATTCTTTGCGGTTACCCCAGTACATAAAATGCTGGCTTTCATATGAGCTAGACAGCATGCACTCCGCAAAAATAAGTTACTTGTCCCTTTAAGTAAAACTGTCTTATGTTTGCCTCTGCCGAGTGCAGAGAACCCATAATACCCGCTTTTAGCGAATTATTGCATTCAACGCCGCCGGTTTTCTGTCTTGAAGACTTCGTCATAACGAATGTGTACCGTACGCTCCAATTAAGTACTATTATTTACAGTTATACATATAACTGTTTTATGCAGTAGGAATTTCAGCCCTGTCACGCAAGCACTAAATACCCAGCGTCCTGTTTTCGGCACGGACGGCGCGAAAACCGGGTCGTCTCGCAGCAACAGCTATCGCTGTAAAAACCGCGCCGGTCAAGTGCGACAACTCACCGGACGACGAGGCCTCGCTGCCGCGCCGCTTGAGCCCTCCCTGGCGAGAGTAGTCCGACACCCAGGAGCCCGACCGTCGGTGGCGCTTGCCGTGCGCCGAGGTGCGCGAGGCACCCTGCTGCTGCCGCAGAGTCTCCAGCTCCAGGGTCAGCTCGTCGTTGCTGTCCTTCAGCTCCTGCACGCAAAGGCCCGCAGCGTTAATCGTAACTGCAGCGCCCTATAGAGCGGAAAGTTGAGCTATTGTCGGTACTGGGATAACTTATTCACACTTGCCAGCGCACAAAGGACCAGAGCACAGCAGATGAATGCATCGGTCCCGCCCAATTCTTATCATGTATTCTCATCTTTCTCGCGCTAGGAAATATGCAGAAGTTATCGTCGCACTTCTGCAACGGCGAGGCGACAAGGGCGATTGGTTGAACTAACTATCACGGGAGTCGCTCAATAATTACCTCCTGAGTGCATTAACAATTCCTGGTTCCGCTAATGAAGCTTTCATATTTGAAAAGGGGCCAACGACAACGACTTAAATAAATGCGAGGTTTATCGGCTGAACTGTTCCTAATGTAGAGCGGTAGTCTGCTGACCCTGTTACACTTCGTGGGAACGTGCCGTGTGCGTCGAGCGCCTCATTATTATCACAGTCGTAATCACATTTCGAAGCTGAACGCAAAAAATAGACATAGGACACACGACGTTTGTTCTTCGTGTGTCCTGTGAGTCAATTTTAAAAGACAAAACAACCCTCCCCAACGCAAGTACTATTAAGCTAATTATATCTGATTTGATCGCCTGTACAGCCTGCAGGCACATGAAGCTCTGTCGCATAAACGCTGGAAGCCGTTCATTAACCCTGCTTTCACGATGATCCGAAAGTACCGAAAAAGGATATTTGCCGGGTCGCCTTGATTTACAAATGTTGTATACCTTGTTCTGCTTTTGCATAGATTCCAGCTCGTGGAAAATCTTCTGGCAGTGCTCGTCGTTGAGCAATGTCTGCCCCGATTCCAAGTCGGCAATCTGGAAAACAAACAGACAAAAAAAAAAGAAACACGCGGAGAGCTCTGATCAGTTCCGCCACCACACATACGTTGGCCTGTTCTCACAGTGAACCTTGTCCCCAGAGAAACCAAAAACAAATCCGCACCTTATAAACCGCTCACGTTCGGTATATAGAAATAAATAAGCTACAGAATTCGGAGTTTTATTTTTACCGTTACGCGATAAAAAAGAATCGAGATTATTACTCTGTAAAGTGGTGAGTTATCCCACGTGACCTCCTAACTTTCCCCGATATCAAATCCCTCGACTGAGCAGTGGGAGGAAGTGCTGGCCAGCTCTAGCCTCGAAGAGCAGCTTCGGCTGATCCACCGGGCTGAGGCGGCTGGACGCTCCAACGGGGTCCTGAACTGAGGAAACCGCCCGCTTGACTCCTCTCATTAAATAAAGTTTGTTCTCTCTCTGTCTCTGTTTCGAGTTGGACATTACGTAATAACAGTCCGCATGGGGCGCTTCGGGCGTACACTGACGGCACGACGTTTCCACACCACTGAAACTTTCCAACTTAAAGTATGTAGTCAATACTTTTCAAGACCAGGCCAACGTACCTTCTGCTTGAGCTCGACGACACTCTCGAGTTCCTTCTGCTGCGTCTCGCCCAGCCGGTGGAGCTCGCTGTACCGCTCAGAGTACTCCTGCAACTCGAGCTCCAGTCGGCGGTTCTCCTGAAACAGAAAAAGAGACGAATATCCGAAAAATTCAAACTCTGGAGCTCTACACGTCCAATCTACACCGGGGCTATGAGGTGCGCCGTAGTGGAGGGTTGCGTGTTAGTTTAGAATCCCCGGGTATCTTTAACGAGCGCTGAAACTTCGACATATACGGGCGTTTTCCTTCTTCGCAAAGAAATGAGCACCGGAAAATCAACCAAATTAACGGGAAAAGGTGCATTCCTATTCGGATGCATGCCCCCTGTTGCGCAAATTTCTGAATGCCAGTAAGCGGCACAAAATATCAGGGCTTATTGGCGAACGTGGCATGCGGCTTTCTTTCAACTTCGGCTCTTGATCCCCCTTGCGCAAGCATATCACTTTTTGCTTGTCTATAGACCATTGTATTTTCTTCGTCCTGGGAGCTTCCATTTTATCAGTGGGCTGTGCTAGCAGACCTACAATTGGCGCAGTCGACAGGAAGATGTAACTGCGCATGCGCAACACAGCCCAGAACAAAATCTGATCTTATTAAACATTAACGGATGAAAATGTTTACACACACACACACACACACACACACGCACACGCACACGCACGCGCACGCGCACGCGCACACGCACACGCACACACACGCACACACACACACACACACACACACACACACACACACACACACACACACACACACACACACACACACACACACACACACACACACACACAATGAATTACAGGCTTTAGAAGCTCGCTTAGACTCAGTGGTTACGGGCAGCCGATTGGGTTAAAATATCCCGAGGGGGAAAAAAGACAGTTTAATCTGCGCCGAAAGAATTAATTCGAAAAATTTGAAAGAGGAGGCCGGTTTTCAAAAAAAATACATAGCAATAAATTTGCACACTTCCAGACTGAATATACTCCGACCGCACCTCTAAATCAATCTACGCCAAATGTTAACAAAACTAAACGAGGAATTACGGGGATGCATAGAACTTTCTCGGAGTGTGAAGCCGAAAGCCTGGTTGGAGCTTCTGTTGATCAACAGTGGAACTTCGAGCCCGTCCCCCCGTGCCCTAAGCATCATCACTCCGCTCGCTAGTAATCACCATGGAGGTACCTTCACCCCTCAATGAGGCTCGTACCCTCCTCCGACGCTGATGTTTACCTTTCCCTCCGCGCCACAGTCCAAAATCACAACAGGAATACCGCAAAAGCGTAACAAGAATTCCGGTCGTAAGGCAATTTTTTTACAACAGAAGTCCTGCTATTACGACACACATTTCTGCCGCAACAACAAAGTCAATTTTCTCAACTACAAACCTTCCTGTAGTCACAACAGAACTGCCACTTACGCCACTCTTCCCAACGGGCAATAACATTCAAAGTAAGTGCAAGTACTGATAGAACATCAAGATCACGACACGACAAGAATACGACAAGACAACAGTACGACACGCGAAAATACGACAAACTACAGAAATTTTTCCGGCCGTCATTTTCGACAGCGGCGCCTCTGTTTTTCGTACCCCTCAACGCGTTTCATGCAATCGCTCGCTCGCTCTTTTGCCTCCACCGCGGCTGTCGCACCCGCGTGACGTCACAACTCCGTCTGCCCACAGCACCACCAACCTGTTCCAGGGCCGCCAGCTGCGCCCTGAGTCGGATCTCGTCGGAGCGCAGCGCGGAGAGCTCGTCTTCGCTGCGCTGGCGCAGCCTCGACAGCTGCAGGGTCGTCGTCTCGCGCTCCCGCTGGAGCTCCTCGGTCACCTCGCGCAGCTGCTCCGAGTGCCGCTTCTCCAGGGTCCTGCGGGACGAGAGACGGGGACGATGTGGGGCGAAAAGTGCCCGCTCCACTTGCTGCACTACAAATTCTTGGACGCTTAAGCACTCTCTAAAATGCGATGAAATAGAAAGCTCTAGGGTTGAATTGTGAAACGCATATCCCGGTATCGCGTGAGCCGACGTGTCTCACAAGTGCTGTTATCACGGCTTTATACCCCACCAACAGCCCCCCTCCTCCGCCATGACGATTTCAACACCCCTCCTCCCACAAAAAAAGGTTCCACAACCACGAGCCCAGGGATTAATACACCCCCCCCCCACGAGCCCAGGGATTTATACACCCCCCCAACATCCCCCCCCCCCACCCCGGAAAATTTCGCCACCCCCCCACCCCCAAATCGAAATTCTAGATAAACCCCTGTTTATGTCGACGATTCAGGCTCCATCGCCACATGCCCCACACCGATGAAATTGGTAGAATAAGGCACTTTTCTCGCCGAGGGAAAAAGTTCCTAGCGCACCAGCTTTCCCTTATGCGGAATGCAAAAAAAAAAAAAAAAAAAAAACGGCAGTACTAAGGCCAGACGGCACAAAACAAGTAACATTTGACGCGTCCTGGTGGGTATTAAATTGCATCAACAACAATGTCCAATTAGGTGATGGATGGCAAGGAACGGAACGGGCAACGACAGTACTATACGGCGCCGCGAAGGGACAACGCCACTCCACGCTTCATGGCTTTCGCTGTTGTGCAACACCCTTGTGAGATGGAGCTTAGTTAACAGGTTTTCCCATGTGTCCCGATTGCAGAGACCAATTAGCCGCAGATCAGTGGTACGAGTATTGTTTCCAGGCTGCTTGTAGTCGTCGAGCGTCAACTTTTCAGTGGCGCAGATCGTTTAATTTTTTTTGTTCCCTTTAAGAATTGCGCTTTCAGTAATTCGTTTAACTAGACTGCGACTTGCTGACGCCGAGAGTCAGGGTATGATTTAAAAAAAAAAAAAATGCCCGACCCATCGGGATATGAGCGCAAGTTGGTTTCGCAGTTGGTTTTCTTGGAGTTTGAGTGTTCGCTCACTGCAGATCTCCTTTCACGACGAATTGAGACACGTGGAAAAGGTGAAAGTTAACCGTGGTCGGGCCCTGTAGGCACGCAAACGGCTTTCCCCCAACCTTCGCCATATTCCGATTAAGCGCACATAGCGACAACCGACACACCGGGCTTCGTGTTACCGGAATCCCTCAACGAAAAAAAAAAAGCGTCGAGAGACTTCTAGCCTCGTGTAAACGTGACCTTCAGACGACAGAAAAAAAAAGGGGTGTGTTCCAGAAAAGTTCTCAATAAGGAGAACGTATAGGGAATGGATAGGTCGTTTACATAAGGGTTTTACGTAAGAACAACTCCTGAAGACTGCTTGCTGAAACGCTTAGAGCTGCGACCGGATTGCGTACGGTGTCCGCACCGCGAGAACAAAGGAATGACAGCTGAGTCGAGTCCTTGTACAGCGCTAACGCCGAGTTTTGATGGACCTTTCTGTACAGCGCGGGTAGGAAAAAATAAAAGCCCCATCCTTAAGAGTAAGTTGGTTTAAGCGCCAAGTTTTCTCCCATGAAACCTGAGTCAAAGTCAAAAGTCACAAAGTCTAACCCGCTAGCAGCACCTGCGGAAAGCGTGGTCGCGAGAGCAACGCCGAAAGGACAGAAGGCGACAACGCGACTTTCGACGAGCCGCCTTGGAAAGCGGCGCCGGGGCGGCGCTCCACACAGAAGCCCAGGAGTATAGTGTTCCACCGGACAGGAGGGCGACAGCGTCGAAGCCGGCGAAGACGCCGACGTAGCTGCGCGAGTGGTGTGCGCCAGTGTGCTAGTGCGCCAGCGTCGATCATTCATGTGTCTTTGAGACTTCCGGCCAGTATTGCAGTGGTTTATTTCTGCGCTGCTTTTGAATCCACGCCCCGTACCCGTGGTGCTGTCTGTAGTGTATGTGGGGGTAGGACTACGTGAGGATATTGTCGAGGACAGAGCATGTTCCATAAATTGGTATGAGGCACATGACCGCTTCTATGTCATTTCGACGGTGCACTTGGCTGACTATAGCGGTTCGCTTCTCTTCCTGGCACGTACGAAAGCGCCATCCTGTCCACACGCTCGCTAACGTGAATGGCAGCGAATCTCATTTCAGCACTTAATTATTCAGCACTTAACAATTAACGTCAGGGGCCTGTCGTCAAAAAGGAGACAGTACCAGCTGAACTGCCTTTTTCTGGAGAACGATATCGACATAACTGCCGTTCAAGAGACGAAAACTGAAAGTCAGGAGCAAACGGACCGGATGGTGGAAACTTTCAGAACACGATATAACGTTTGCGTGTCCCACTCGGTCGGCGCGTCGGATGGATGTCCGATTTTTCTGCTTAATTCCGTGGAAATTTTTGAAGAAACGGTCAGTGTTTGCGAACGCGGTCGCTTTATTGTGTGCGATTTTTTGTACTCGAAAACGGCATGGAGAGTGATTTGTGTATATGCGCCAAATAAGGAAGTGGATCGCCGCCCTTTTTTTTTATTTGAAAGCTTGGAAGTGTATTTAAACTGCAGTGCGTCCATCTGTTAAATCTTTCTTCAAACTTCATAGCGGCACGCTACCGGTAAAACCCTGGCTGCAGGAAAAAGGACTATATTTACACCCATGGACACTTAACTGTCGATTATGCAAAAAAGCTTGAAACAATTGAGCACATCTTTCTGTACTGTTGGGATGCGGTGTTCCACTGGGACATCCTCCAACGAACCTTGAAAAAAGACCTACCATTAACGCCTTACGGCATTCGCTTTTTGCCCGTAAGCAATGATGGAGGCGTGCCCTGTGATATGTTCTTGGCACTTAGTCTGAATTATATGTGGAAAACTCGCATACCAGTTCAAAATGCCGAAAAGGATGCTCGCAGAGTGCGGGAGTACTTCATTGAAAGCGTTGCTTATATAAGAGAAGTGTGTAGAGTCATGCCGAAAGAACCTGAGTGGTTACCCATTCTGAGTGTTCTAGCGCAATTTAAGATGTTTTAAGCCACCCCCCTTGCGCCGACTGGTGGCTAGAGCCACTAATTTGTGTACTGTGCAGTGCATTTTGTATTGTCGCCAAGCAGGCAATAAAGAAGAAAAAAAAAGTGTCGCAATGGTGCAATCGGATAGACATCGACTTCACAAACCGAGGGACCCAAGTTCGATACCGACCACGGGAAGCTTTTTTTTTTTTTTTTTTTTTTTGAGGCGCTTGTGTAAGTTGGCTCTCCTGCAGTGCGTTTTGGCGTAACGATGGACGGCACGCGTTAGACATAGAAAGCTTCGCCTCAATCGCATTAAAAACCATGTTAGCTTACGGTTGTTATCTCTTCGTCTTAGTTTTCTTTTTTTTTTTTTTCGGCCCGCAAGCGCCGCTTAGGTGTCTGCACTATCGCATTTACGTCACGTAGGCCTGTACGCAGATATACTACTACCGATAGGGCATCAAGATGCCGCAGGTGGGTTAATAGCACTGCAGCACAAATTCCGAGCACAAAGGAATTTCTCCAATCAGTGATCAGAGAGCGATGTTTAATTAAGTTAGGGCGCAGACAAACAAGACGCGAAGTTTCAGTACTAAACGAGGCCTGGCAGAGACCTTGATCTCCAAAATTGGCAAACAAGACTTCGCGAATTGGCGTGCGCAGTTGGCGGTCGGGAGGTCCGGTATTTAAATCGACGGAGCAGTCCTTAGTCCTTTTAAGAAATGCATTACGGCATCGATAGCACTTTCCATCAATCCATATTAATATAGGAGAGCAGCGAACGCGTGACGCAATACTTCAATCGAAAACACGACAACCGTGGACGGCTTGGCACCGCGACGTTGAATTATACCTGTCGCCCTCTCCAAAATGCTCATAAATGAGGCCCAGATCAGAAGAACCGCCCAATAATGAACCCGTGCACCTCGGTAATGACAACGCATCGTCTTTAGGGGGATATTAGGGGCACAGTGCACCGCATTCAAGGAACACGGCACTCGAAGAGCCGCACCTTCTCCGCGTGCCCGTACAACCTCATACCGCACACCGAAAGGCCACAGCGATCACCGGGTCGTTCGTCATCCATTACCCGTTCAGATCAGACATGTACAAGCAGCGTTACAAGGAACGAGTTACTTCTACCTAGTTACTATTTTCGTAAAGGAGTACCGTATTTAGTTAGTTTTTTTTTTTTTTTAAAGAAAGGAACGGGTAACGTATTTAGTTCCTTTTTTATCCAAGTAACGAGTAACGGTACCTCGTTACTTCTGAGGAGTAACGTGTGCAACAACGCTTAAACAGCCTTGTTTTTATTCTCAGCAACCTGTGCATGCGTCTGATTTTGCACTGATTTTTGCCTCGAAAGCAGCAGTGCCGTTTTCAACATTGTGGTGGTTTCGGGCGTCCTTTCTATTGTGAGTCATGCCACGCTCATCACGGCCTCTTGTACAATTGGATTTAAGGAAGTGTCGGCGCACTGCCCGAGCTATCGACAGACGGGATTATTGATCGATTGATTGAATGAAGTGTTGTAGGGTTTAACGCGCCGACAATACACGGGCGACGAAGCGCGCCGTAGTGGAGGGGTCCGGATTAATTTCGACCACCTGGGGATCTTTAACGTGCAGCGAAATCGCGAACACACGGGCGTTTTTGCTTTTCACCCCCATCAGAAAAGCAGCCGTGCGGCGGGAATCGAACCCGCGTCCTTGTGCTCAGCTGCACAACGGCTTAGAATCCGTGATTATCCCGAGTCGAGCACGGGCGCCCACACAAACAAGGCCCGATGGCCTTGTGCCGGGTGGGTATTCGCTAACCTCAATGAAGGCGCAGTTCCCGAATATTCACCAGCTCTTCCTTAAATTGCCTTGCAGACAAAATACGGTTGTTTTATTCGAAAGATTTCGTGTTTTATAGTGTCTCCAGCTCTTGTCCGAAAGCAAGCGATGATTTAGTCACTGAGAAATTAATCCATTTAGGTTTAAATTTTTATTTTCCCGCCAAATAGCATGTTTTTATGACGTCTGCAATGACATCACAAGAACAGGTCTCCAAGCTGAAGTTGGTGTGCTGCGAAAACTTGTTTACCGTTAATCAACCTAGATGGTCACTATATACCGCGGCGGGCCGTTTTCTGCCTTTGCTTTGTTTTTGACCGTATTTGTCCTTGGCTTGTTTTTGTTCAGGTAGAAAATAGTCGTTTGGTGAAACATTGTTATGGTTACGGAAGACACCGTCGCCTACGCCAATCGGACAGTCTCGTCTGAGACAACCCCAAAGCGCCGCAGTGCTGTGCAGCTAAACGAAACCTAGTGCGCGCAGTACCAACAGCTGCACGCATCGGCACTTCTATGTTTGTGTGCACTTTCGTAACTTCCACTGTTTATCCCACCATAGTTACAGGTATAAAAAGAATGTTCCCTGAATTTAAGCGCAAATAGCTCGTTCAGCAAGGTTATAAGACCTACCTAATTTACGTTTGCTTTTGCCGGCCTCAGCCAACCGCACGGCTGGGCACATATGACATCATAGGTTCTGTTGTGGGAAATGAGCGAGTGGGTCGCATAGCCATTCCCTTTTTTTTTCTAATTATATTGCTTATTTGAGCGAAGAGTACGTGGAAAGTGGTGTCAGTATGATTCTAACGAGGCCATCTTTCGAATGAACCACACTTCGGTATTTTCGGCATGGTTCTTTAAGCAAAACACTGCCGTTACTTCAAGCGCCTCGGCAGAAAGACTGTTCAGCCTCGCCGGAGATGCATTTTCGAGGAAGCGGGAAAACATAACCGATGAAAACTTCGAGAGGAAGCTACTGCTGAAGTGCAACGACTGCTAAACAGAGAACAATGAACCATGAAACAAAACAGGCGTGCGCTTGGTCGTCAGAGTAACGTGAAAAGTAACTCGTTACTTTTTTGGTAACTCACGCGTTTCTTTTGAGAATCGGTAACGAGTAACGAGTCACGGTATTTAGTTACTTTTTTTCGGTAACGTGTACATGTCTGCCCGTTCTTGCCATCATACGTACTTCACTGGCGTTATTTGTTTAAAATCCCATTGTGCGGTGTGAGCTTATCTTCAGGCATGCAGGGTTCTAAATGACACTGAATTTATTTCTAGGCTCAATCGCACTGAAAACGACGTGTGTAACCGATATGTCTATGGTCAAATAGAAAGCGCATGCGCGAGAGCAAGCCAGGAGAAAGAAGACACCGGTAACTCCTCCACCCTTCCTCTTTCGCTCGGTTACGAGAAATTCAACCTCTCCTAAATTCTACTGTCGCTGCAGCTGCGAGCACTCCGTTATGGATGCGAGCGAAAATTTGCACATAACTTCCGCATATCACACACAGCCAGGTTCCTCCGGAAACTTGTAGAAGGCAATTTCAATGCGTAAGCGTTAAAGGGACCATGCAACACTTGCGATAAACGCTTTCACTCCTTCCTTCGCGTCTGGAAGCACTGCTAAAGTTATAGTTATCCCTTTAACGGAGCGGCAGTGCGTGATTTGCTCGTCGCAGCAGATACGCCTTGAGTTTCTGCTTTGCTTGACGTGTCTTTCTTTTTAAAAGTGGCCATCGAATGCGTTCACTGCTGCGACTGAAGGAAAGCTGGCCAATAGCGGCTACACCGCTTTAATGAAGTCATTCCAGCGGCCGAAGAGCGCCAATACCGGAAAAAATTAGAAAAATCTTATCTGATGGGCATAGGTCAATAATTTTCAGCTGAGTTACTTTGCGACCCCATATTTTAAGTGCTGGATGTGTTGGTTGACTACGTACTGCAAGCATTCAAGATTTCGAAAAAAAGTTGAAAAAGAAGTAGCGTTGCAGGGTCCCTTTAAATTGGTTTTCTTGGGGACCTTGACGGTGG
The DNA here is from genome assembly GCF_048455015.1 of Haemaphysalis longicornis. Taxonomy (NCBI): domain Eukaryota; kingdom Metazoa; phylum Arthropoda; class Arachnida; order Ixodida; family Ixodidae; genus Haemaphysalis; species Haemaphysalis longicornis. The sequence continues at coordinate 129,675,537 of NW_027526445.1, read as the reverse complement.
CAACTCCATCCAGAGGAACGGTGACGTTTCAACAACGGCGTCACCGAGCATTTCTTTCCCGCGGTTGTTTAACGCCACACCGCGCACCAGCAGTCGCACAATAAAATCGACTTTGATATAAGCGATACTTCATTAAAAGTAGGTATAGTTTACTCTCCACGACAGCAGTAGACATCGTAAAACACTTCGACCAAAGCTATTTCGTTAACTGAAGATCCACTGTACATAAATCCTCTTTACGCCTCGTTGTAAGCGCTACTTCGTTTAAAACGTATGATTTACTCTCCAAGCACTGCCGTGGAACCGTTGAACACTTCGAATAAAGCCATTTATTTGTAACGAAGGTTTACTGAAGTTTCGCTAAAACTGAAATAACATTTACCATTCCTCCCTAAAGAAAGTTGAGAGAAGCGCCAGAACTTTCTGACATCAAAAGGGCGCCAAAAGTGCGTCCAACGTTCGATGAAAGTGCGTCCAATCGATCGTCGAACTTTCGACGATCCAAATCTCAAACGAAGACCACATCCATGCATCGACGATTTATCGCGCACTAAGTGAACGCGTTTACGGACCATCAAAATACGTACAGATACGTGATTTATGATATAAAGGTATACTATTGTACCCCTTCGCAATGATCGACGCGTCTCTCATTGGCTTTTCTAGAACGGTTCGTTCTTCGCGATTTTCAAGTAACCGTTTTGACACAATAGAAGACCGGTTGTTTCACGCACACGCCGTGTGTCATGCAGAGATCTCATCAGAGCTTTCTGGTCGACCAGCCGGTCTATGGGGAAATGCATTAGTTTTTTGACAGGACGGCATCGGTCCCATTAAGACAGCTTTCGCTTTAAAAGCGTGTAAAAAAGGGCAGCAAGTTCTACACGCAACCAATGCTAATTTTTGTGGGGGAATCGCGTTTGGTGATCAGGATGAAACTTACCGGTAACGCTTACTTAAAAAACAACGAAAGTATAACTCACATGAGCCTGTTCTCGGAGGCCTTCTCCATCTTGGCGTGGTGCTCGTCCACTTCTTGGGCGATGAGGGCCGACCGCGCGTTGGCCTCGGCCACGTTGACGCGCAGGCGGTCCCGCTCCTCGCGAGCCTGCTCGAAGTTGGTCCTGCAGAAAGTGAGGGGGCAAGGTATGTTGAGGCCGATACTCGAAGCGAAGCGACACGACTGCGCGATTCACCACCAAACCCTAAACCACGGCCGCTGGATCAAAGCGCACCTTGTGCGCTTTGATCCAGCGGCCATGCTTGAACAAACGTACGCGAGCGAGTTATTGCGGTATCACTACCGTCTACAGAACCCATACGTTGAAAATGGGAGTAAAGGATGCTAGATCTTGCGCCCAGATCTCTTCGCGGGATCTTCTTGGGCCATGGCTCACAGCAGGAGTTGCCTTGTCGCGCAAAAAGGGAACTCAATCCTTTTCCGGACAAATGACCCTTTCGCTGATCGTGTGTGCGCTTTTAGCGTGCGTCTCTGTGTTTGAGAAGTTATGTGTAAGCGAGAGTTCTTTTCATATCTTGGCATATCCCCTTCACCATCATCTGGTGTAATAAGTCGGGAGGACCTCGCCTGCCCATCAAAGATCTCTCTCTCTCTCTCTCTCTCTCTCTCTCTCTCTCTCTCTCTCTCTCTCTCTCTCTCTCTCTCTCTCTCTCTCTCTCTCTCTCTCTCTCTCTCTCTCTCTCTCTCTCTCTCTCTCTCTCTCTCTCTCTCTCCTATTTTCTACATGCATCCCGACCAGACTGGTTTGGTGACACACCCTTGACTTCACGAGTCTATATGTTGTGCGATATGGCGTGTTCGCATTGTTTTGTTATTTGCTTCTTCGGGTCTGCATCATAGAAACATCGTCGTGTGTGCCGATAGCGAGGTACGGTTTGTTACATCACCTACTCTGAAAGGTGTGACTGCTCCAACGTTATTATTGCGGGCGCGGAAACAAATTAAAATGCCCTTGACCAGCAGAAATTTCATTACGCAAGCAGGTGGAGAAACTTTGGGCAAAAGGTGCATTTATGTGACGAACCTCGCGGAACTATTTTCTGAAAATGATAGTACACGCCGCAATTTTTAGTTTTGTTGTCTGGGAAGAAGGTGACGAGGGCGGCGAAGTTGTCGAGCACTGCAGACGTCACAAAACACATGGAGCAGTGCAGAAAGGTTCGCGCGAAAACAGTCGCGCATTTTTAGTCAATTATTCCTCAAGCGCTGACCTTCGTTCCTCACACATCTCCGAGTAAAACTTTTTCGCCGCCTTACGGGAATCACGCGCTACTGCGGAGCCTTCTCTATTCTCTCGGAGTTCCATTCTACTCTGTCATATGTCTTGTTCCGAACCCTAACCAACAATACCGACTCCAGCGCGACCAGGCAGCGTTTGCAGGTCGCGCACACGGAGGCGGCTGCCGCGCTACCGTGCACGTTTCGGACTTGGAGACTCTTGCGCTAACGACTACGATGTCTCCGATGAGTTCGGCACGTGCCCACAATGAGGGGCTGAACAGGGCTAAAACACTGACTGAGCTCCGGTTTGCGCTTTTATTTATTATTATTTTCTAGGTAATAAAGAATGGAAGATGGTGTGTCGTAGTAACGACCCGAATGACCCAATAACTGAGGCTTCATCAGCAGTCCCACCCAAGGAGGTTGTATATAGTTCTATACAACCTCCTTGGTTCCACCAGCCTGCCCAGCAAAGGTAAGATCGAATAAATTCACAAACGTACCCGTCTCCCGTTTATGTAAACGAGATTTGCGGCCTCCAAAGGACAGAATGAGTGCAGAAAGGGGTCAGTTCAGTAAACGCTTAACCGGCTCCTCCAAAAGCAGCCATCTAAAGGTGCCGAGAAGCGCCGACTAATCAATAACGTTTTCCTCTTTTTCCTCTCCCGCACGATCGAGGTACTTCTTTTATGCGGCCCAAACCACACGCAGCGTTCTCCACGTGAATGGCGAGCAAGAGCACACGGCTAAAGCAGCAGCGGCGCAACTTCTGCGCGCACAGCACGAATAAATTACGTCCCGCGGTACAGGTATCTGGACGCTGACAAGGCACGTCTGCGACTGCGCTCTCCTCCTCAACCAACATATTACAGCAAAGCTGTAGGCCTCTACCCCTCCAACGGTTTCATCGCCGTGGGCAAATTTCCAAGGCGCCAAGGCCCAAGACTTGGAGCGTATGCGTCAGGCTAATCAGACATACAGCATATATAGAGCTCAGACTTCGTTTAAGGAAACCGCATAACAAGCATCGAAACCGAATTATAGATGATTAGGCGCCTGTGAGCAATGGGACCCCTCCACCATGTGTTCTTGGTGAAGGTTATGCTTGCAGATTATCTGTGATTGCTAGGCAGGACTACGGTCACTGAGTAGAGCAGTTCTTGCCCAAGACGCCACGCGCAGGCGTCAGGCTGCGCAGGACCCAGCATTTGCTGCATCTTCGCACGCACTTCTGCTGCTGAAATGATGTTACAAACGTTATCCTTGATTCGCATTCGGAACGACGTCAGTCGCGCGCAGCCGCAGAGTAGGGAGGATCAGCTAAGTCGACCAGAGTTGACCGACTACAACGCATAAACAAAATGGCAGCACCCATGAACTGTCGCAGTGTAAACAAATGCCACGCAATGCGAACTGACCCAATGTTCATGGCGGCGGCCCGAAACAATAGGAGAAAAAAGTCCCGATACTCTGTACCTTTATCTATAGAGACATTAGCAGAGCGCAAGCGAAAGGCCCGCCGATACGACGAGAAACATTTCGTACTCTCCTCCATCACCATTTGCAGTGGTTTACAACACCTTTACTGGACATCCGCTTTCGCAGGGAGGGATGGCGACCATTTTTTTTTTAATGCTCAACCGATTCAAGATTACGGCTACCCTTCTCGCAAAGCGCACAAACTATTTCGCTTCGAACCAGTTCCACAAAATTATCTCGCCAAACTAAACAGAGAACCTGTTTATCAACTAGCCTTATCCCCAAATGAAGAAATATGCCACTGCATAATGGGTGGCGCAGCTGTGATTGCAATCGGTGTAGAAACGTTCATCAGGAAGGCTACAGATCTATAGCTCATTTCTAGTACCAAACAGCTTCCCCTGTGGTGTCAGATGCCTGAGTGTGAAATGCTCAACGTGTTTCGACAATCGATTTGTTAAATGCTCACAAAATTTGCTGGAAAAGGTCACGATACTAATCAAATGAACGAGCGAGGAAAGCATCATGCAGTTCAGTTTCATTGGAAAAACAAACGATGTCTTTTCCCCAAACTAGAATAAAAAAAATATTGGCCGCGTGTCCGCTCACTTCGGTGCAAATGTCGTTGAAAGACGACAGTCTTCTGCCGCCCCTGCCCCGTAAATGTCTCTCTTCTCTCCTCCGCCAACCTCCCACGCTCTGCCCCTCCCGTCTCGCTTCTCCCATGATAAACACAGTGCAGGGTTAGTAAAGTCGGTTCAATTTTACCGCGTTCCCCTGCTCGAGCACCATCTAGTGAAACCTTTCACTTCGGTTGGACTTTTTGGAATGCCGCCAGGAGGGTTAGTGTCGCGCGCGAGCGGTTTTATTTAGAGTTCCTGTATATAGCTCCCCTAGGGCCCGGAGCAGAGTTGCGCGTCCATCGCCATCTTGAGTTCCAGGTCGTGCGGGAAAGCCACCCTTCTCGTATGTAGGTCGCCGCACCAGCGGCAGCAGCGAGGAGGAGTGGCGAGGAGCGGCCGGACAAAAAAAAACCCCACCTCCCCGAAGGGAATCGTGAGGAAGTGCGAATGCATTTCTTGCGCCGAGAGTACACGGCGTAGTAATTCTGACATCGCCTTGAGAGGCGCCCAGCCAGCAAACGGTCTAAACTGGAGCAGAGCGAGCAGGAGACTGTAGCGAGAGAGCGCGCGCGAGCCGACCCACGGAGGTCTGGCGGTTTATCGCTGCATATAAAGGGGGGTACGCCGCGCTGAGCGCGCCGAGCCAGGTGGCTGAGAGAGAAGGCGGGCGCGCGAGAGAGAGGGGTGCGCGCGCAGCTGCAGCCAGCGAGGAGAGAGGAGGAGCGAGCGAAGGGGGAGGGGGACGCGCGCAGCGGCGCACGGCAGCTGCCGGGAGAGGAGGTGGTGCGTGACGTCACGGCGCGGGTGAGGAGAGGGATGCGCGCGGCGCACACCGCCGCGCCGCGAGGGAGCGGTGAGGGCGTGGCGTCACGTGGTGAGTGACGTCACTGCGCCGTTGCTACCGACGCTCCTCTCCGCTCTGCGCCGTTGCTAGGGAGAGCAGGGCTGCGGACGCCGCCGCCGCCGGCGGTGGATGGTTTGGGGTCGCTTATAAAGTGCATCGCACTTAAAACTGGCGCACGATTCTCGGCTGCTTATCAGCTGAGCCGCCGCCACCGCTTCCACAACCGCCGATGCTCACTTGAGCAGAACTGACTGAATACGGGGTCTTATGCGCAGCACTGAAAGCGGGCTTTCCTGTCGAACTGGAACCCGCGGCATCTGGCAATCTGACGCGCAACTCTTGCGCTACGCGATATACAGGACAGTTTTAGTACTTTTGAGCCGAAACATTGTTTTAAAGGCGTATTTTCTATTTGATATCGCAAAAATCAAGCAGCTATGTGCTTTTACTTAAAATAACATTGCAAATGTCACTTATGTACTGATGTTTTGCACCAAATAGGCCTAATGTTTTCTTTTTGCTCAACAATGTTGACAAGTATGAACATGGGCATCAGATTAAGTAGTTTGAAAATGTTTGCCTATGATAAACGTTTCGTTCAAGAATTCATCTAACTTTTGGCAGGGCTGCTGAGTCGAGGGACATATGGACATACAGATAGACCAAATTTTTCACTTTTAAGAATCCCAAGAAAGACTCTCGTCTTTAAAAACTCCTGAGCAATGACCGCGCCTAGTGACCGTGAGTTGGAGTTCGTATCGTACTAGTGTTTTTTTCTTTGACACTGAAAGGTGCTTTCATTGTTTATATGTTCGTACAGAACTTTTATGCAGTTTACATTCAGCCAATTCACGTAGTCGGTTTTCCTTCACTACCAAGGTGCTTGCAGGAAAAGCACTCTCTACACGTGTTGAGATGATTGTTTTCGGCACGTACGCCGGACGGCGCTACACCTTCGACAGCTATACTAGCTGTAAGATTAAGACGAACAGCGCCACTCACTTGAGGTGCTTGAGTTCGTGCTGGTACGACGCCAGCGCGAAGGCGTACGAACTGGACGTGTTTCCGGCGACCAGAGACGCCATCTCTTCCTCCAGTTGCGCCGTCAGGTCCTGTAGGCTCACCTTTAGATTAGGGTTGAAGCCCAGTTGCTGCGAGAGAGAAAGAGAAAGAAAGAAAATGGGAGAAAAGAGTGTCGGAATCTTGCGTTAAAAATACGAAAGCGTGTCTTTCACGCACATGGTATGAATGGACGTCGCTGTTCGGAAGTACTTTCTCTAATGAGATGTCGGCCACAGAAAATGCGACGTGGTGTCCTACTGACATCGTAAGAGATCGGGAGAACACACCGCATGGAACGTTAGGTTTCTGTTCTGAGGACACGACGTTCTTGCCTTTCATTTTTCTCAGGTACTTCGACGTTAGATCGAAGCTCCCGTTGATTTCAAACAAACAACAAGCAGACACCAAAATCAAAGGTAACGCATTAATTACACAAAATGAGCTCCGCAAACTCTACAGCAAAAAAAAAAAAAAAAAAAGAAGAAGAAGAAAGAAAGCGAAATAATCACAAGCGATTATCCGTCATTTTAGACGTCTTCTTCATAAACGCCTTTGTGGGAAACTTAAGAACCGGAAGGCACAAGTACATCTACAATACTCCGCCCCCCAAATCGTTCATTTCATCTCATACGATTGCGTAAAGGCGAGCAAAGGAAGTTAATCCCTGCGATCAACTTCGAAAAACCTTTAAAACGGCAAGAAGAGCGTAGCTCGCCCAGAAAATACTTCCTGGCAAACAAATTAACGAAGAAATGTGGGTGGCATAGGTCGCGCGAAAATGTGCGCGATTACCGCCGCTTCAAGGATCGTAATTTCACGCAGCTACAGCAGGCACGGTGCAGTGAAAAGGTCCCACAGCACAGCGGAAACATACGACTTACGCAACGCGAGTTTGATGAGTGGCACTGAACCAGAAGCGCGTATGGAGCGCTCAGCGCTAACAGCCGTCTAAACAACGTCCCAGCGCGCCACGCGTTTACCTCCGGAAGCAATAATGGGAGCGGTGGAACCCGGATGCGCCTGTTTTTAAGGAGCTCATTACCGCTCCGACGAGCCTTTACCGGTCATACGGTTTCCTACTATGTTTACGTCCATTCATTTTAGAACACCAGGCTGGAAGCGCTCTGGTAGGAAGCTGGCGACGAGATGGGCCGGGTGTTTGCAGTAAGTTTTTAATGGCACGAAGTAATTTGTTTATTGTTGTGATATTTCTTTAAATCTATTACAATACGTGCCTTGACCTTGCTCATTACCGGAAGGATTGATTGAGGGCAAGGGTGGTTGGTTTAATGTGGTCCTGTATGCCGGATGCTCTGCGTTTTACGGCCAACCCGTATAGCACTTTCCGTAGTGATGTCCTCGCACTCGGACAAACCTCGCGCGAGGAGCTCCTGGAGGCCCTGTGCATGTTGAACATTTGGAACGCCTTTTTGAGGAGAGATTTGCCAGATTAGTTTTTAGGACGAACGGTCTGCGTACGCTGTATCTTTCGAGGTCATTTATCTCGTCCCAAGTGACCTTCAGCCGCCGGGGCGCAAGCTACCCATTTCTCTCTTATCGCTTCGCTGGCTCCGAGCGTCACTTTTGCGGTACCACGTGACATAAACGAGGGTGAAACGGCTGCTTTGCCTGCGCTTTATGGTGAGGATGAAACACTTACGGTACTTGGGGTATCCGTAACAAAAATACAACAAGATAACAGATAGTTATCACAATAATGTAATAGAACGAACTTGTTGAGCGCTCAAAAACGAGAAAATGAGACCCACGGACGATTACAAGAAGATAATGCGATTGTGCAGCATCGGCAGCAGCATGTAATGTCACAATAGCAATCAATGCATCAATCAATGCATCAACAATAACTACGTGAAATTTCTAAAAAAAAAGTGTGATATCACGGCGATCCAACCCTCGACACAACGCTGCGCATGACACGTCATCCCCGTGCCGACGTCCTAAGACCACGTGTTCGGAGGGCCTTATCATAAATGATCATACATTTTACATTACAATTACCACAAATTATATCTATCGCCTATGCACGGATAACGCTACACGTGACAATGATGATGACGACGACGATAAATTATTTTAAATTACCATCATTACCGTATATCTGAGGCTCACAAGACCAGTGACCAATGGATTTAACGACGGGCCAACACCTTCCCCACACCAGCCGCAAATCTACGGTGGTTATCAGCTTGATCTAGTAGCGCTGGACGAGGCAGGAATTAACCGCTTTCGTCAATAAGAACTATTTCCGTCGCGTTCCTTTTAATCTTCGGGCCTGCCTGATTGAACGACGCACTCAACAACCACAAAAGGGGTCGGTTACGATAGGTTCGTCAAAAAGAATAAGCGAAGAAGCTACACTCTTCTCCTGGACCAATTTAAGCGTGTGGTCCGTGGTTTTTAATCGACCAGGCAATCGATACACTAGCCACAATTGAGCCACTAAAGAACAACACGTTCCCTGTCACCTATTCCATACGTAGAAGAATTGTCAGAATCCGTCAGGTGACTGCCCGCCCTTTCCTCGCTTACCATTCTTGCCACGGACGGTGCTCACTCAAGCGCAAGTTGGGGATGCCAAATAAAGGAGCGAGAAAAGAGTAGAAGAGAAAAAAAAAGGTTCCAAGGATAGAAAGCTATCCTAAACAATAATAAGAAACAAAACGAAACAAGAGCGGTCCACCATCAAAGTCGATTGAGCGAAGACAGCTCGGGAGGGAACCACCTCACCACGACGAATCGAGCACCCCACACGCCTGACAAGGACGCGGAAACAGCGAACGAAACACGAAAAACCTAAATAAATAACGTTAAAAAGACGCAACTCGTAATGCAAACAAAAAGGAAAGAAACGTCAGGACACCGGCTCAAACGAAGGCCGAAATCCCGCAGACTGGTAGAAAAGTTTCGGTGGGTTGAAGAGAGGAGGATGAGGAAGAGGAGGGGTGGGGTGGACTGCATGAACCGTTTCATTAGAAGGCCACAGCTGAACAAGAAATGTAAAGACAAACAACACAAAAAAGCCCCCAACTTCGTTGGCCGCAGACACGGAAAGGAGGCGGCATACCCTTGGACAAGCGTTTGAGGGGACAATAAATAAAAAGGACTTGCGCAGAGAGAGAAGGGGAGAAGGAGACGGAGGGAAGGGGACTCGAATCCAGCCTCCCCACCTTTTTTTCCCCCGCCCTGTGGGCACCCGAGCGAGCGGCGGTGTAGGCGGCCCACGGCTATGGGGTCGAGACATCGCGGTGTCAGGGGCTCTTAGAGCGGCGACCTAACAGGATTACCCGCTCATCCAATTAAAAACAAGAGAGCTCCGCGTTCAACCACTCGCGGGAATCGCGCCGCTCTAGCTAACGGCGGTCACACAAGCCGCCACCGAGGTACCAGGAGGCCTAGCTTTCTTATCGGCAACCGGTTGCGAATGGTGCCATTTTACCGGATACGCGAGTTAGGAACTTCGGTCGGCGTGTAAAGCTCGAAGTGGCGAAAACCTTGAAGAACGAGACAATAACGGGAGGTGTTGCGCTTTGGCCTCAACGATCTCCCCGACTACTTGCGGTGACGCGAGGCATCGCAGCGAAAAACGCCCCCGGGGTCTTCAGCGGTCGCGTGTGTGGCGACGACGGCTGACTGAGCGGAACGAAGTTCTTAAGCAAGAACGCGACGCGCCGGCGCTCAAGCACAGGACGGAAGATGAAAGGGAGGCGGAGGAGAAAGCGAAGAATTAAGCGAGGATGCGGAAGAGGATGGGGAGGAGAGCCAAGGGTCGCTGACAAGCGACGGCTAGACGTGGCTCTGAAAAGGGAAGAGGGGGAGAATCGGAACCATTTTCCCGTTTCTCTCGGGCCGTCGGTTCCGGTACAAAGCGTACGATGCTTGGCGCGGAACTGAAAGCGTGAATTTCGACGGCCGTTTTGCGGAAGGAAACCGTTGCTGAAAACGACGAAGGCGCACGGCAAGCACAATTTTTGGGCATAAAGTCGATAGCAGACGGGGAAACGCGTCTGTGAGAGTTGCCAGATGTCCTTGCGTAGCCCGTCCCACGCAGAGAGAGAGAGAGAGAGAGAGAGAGAGAGAGAGAGAGAGAGAGAGAGAGAGAGAGAGAGAGAGAGAGAGAGAGAGAGAGAGAGAGAGAGAGAGAGAGAGACTTTCGACGACCCCGAAGGCAGCAGTGAATTCAGCGCACCGCTCAGTTGGCTCAGTTTACAGATGAAAGGAAAACGTCACGGATACATCCTTCTTCGACCGCGCAAACGTTTTCGGTACATCGAACACAGAAAGTTCGTAAGGCCCTGCACCGCCACTCTTCGGCAATTCGAGCGGCCAGAACGGCGAAACGGGGCATCAGACAGACGCCAGCGGTGCAAAAATAGGGAGACGACTACGCGAATAATGAAAGAGACATTTAAGAATTAACCGGCCCACCCCGCTAACGGCGAAACCAACAGACGAGCACGCAGAATAACGGTTGCCACTCGGAGTCGCAGCTGCCAAGGCGCGCACTCTACAAGGGACGAATTTGCAGGTGGCTATTTTGTTCTCTTTATTCCGCAGACATTTTCTTTGCGGCGGCGCCCTTTCATCACCGGGCAAGCCGAGCGGTGTTCTGACGGGCGCATCTGAAAGGCAGCGAAATAATGCACCCGCTGCGGTAACTGTGCCTAAGAAAAAGTAGGAAATATCTCCACGAGCATCGTTGCAGATGTACGGGGGGAGGGGGGGGCGGCATTAAAAGAAACACGAACAACGGAGCACACAGCCTCTGGCGCATGCCGCACCGTCTGGCTGCACTGTCAGTAAACTGAGCGCATGCGTAGTTCTTTCAGGGGGTTTGAGGGTGCGGCCTACTGTAAGTGGGGGGGGGGGGATGCTTGATAAAGAAGCGCCACCGGTCATTTATTTTGAATCCTCTTTTTATGCCCTGTCGCCACTGATCACCCTGTTATCTACTACATTCGGGAGCCCAGCGCGCAGCAGGCTGATTGCAGCTAGCATGATTCCCTTCAGCTATCATTCTCCTCAGTGGCGACGCAGCGTGAAAAGGTGCCTCAAAGTAAACGACCGGCGTCGCTTCTTGATCAAGCATGTCCCATAAATGTAGGCCACACTCCCAAACGCTTTTGAAGAAGTGCGCATGCGCGCAGCATACTGCCAGTGCAGCCAGACGGTGAGGCATGCGTCGGAGGCTGTGCGCTCCGTTGTTCACAGTTCTTTTAATCCCCCTGTACAGTGTGCGCCATGCAGGCTGGTCTACGGTAAGCGATTGCACGGCTCCGGAGCGCGCTGGCGACATCTGCTGATAGGTGCTGGGTTGGAGATAGCTTTCCATTGCGCGTGCGCGGATCTCGGACAGGCTAGGACCCCTCGTCGTTTCGCAGGAGCCACTCTTAATTTGCAGACGACACCCCGCACGAGGGGCGCTCTTCTTCCACTACCAGCCGTGAGCGGTGACAGGCCAGATAGGCGCGTCCTTTGACGCGGCGCAATAACACCGCAGGCAGTTACGTATCGCACAAAACTACCAGCGCTAATCTTCTGAATCTCAAGCGTAGCAAACAAGAACGCACTGCGGCCCTTTCGGTCGAACCTTTTGTGCGATTACGCAACTGCCGGCGCTGACAATACATCGCGTAACGCGCTTGTCTCCCGTGCCACCGCTTATGGCTAGCACTGCAGAACAGAAGCGCCCCTCGCAGGTGGTGGAGTCTGAAAATTTGAGTGGTCCATGCTGAACGACGAGCGCAGCGACCCGAGCCTTTCTGAGATCCGCGCACGCGGAATGACAAGCCATCTACAACCCAGCAGCTGTCAGCAGATGTCGCCAGCATTCGCGAAGCCGCGCACTCACTTGCCCTAGACAAGCCTCACGCGTACTGTAAAGTCGTCCACAGGCTAAGATGGAGCATCACATTTGACTTTAGCGTAGGGTTTCTCATAAAGTTCTCACGAAGAGCTGTTCAACCGAATGTGGAAGACTTAAAAGGCCCCTTAAACTTGAAAGAAATGCAGCACCTAAGCAGGAGGAGACGAGAGGTGGGTGAAGCGTTGGTCGAGCTAGGACTGTGGACGACTGTCCGTTCTTTCGGCCGTGGCAAGAACATGAAACCGAGTGAACAATTCCAGTATGCAAGAACAAAATTATACAGTAAGACGCTTCGTAAACGAGGTAGTAGTGATCAGTTATCCTTCAAAGGGGCCATGAAAAAAAAAAAAAAGGCCACTCACGTACCCGGTAAACGGCGGAAGTAACTACGACTTTGTGTTCTTTTGTTGACGGAGTACCCATTACGGCGAGCAACAACAGCTCCGCTGTTAAAACGCTACCCTCAAATCATCATCATCCCCGCCGCTGAAGTGGTGATCGGGATGTGTGTCTCACTTTAGGAACTGTATCCCACTGCTTGATGGGCAAAGAAACCAAATAAACGCGGCGCCACCGAAGCCCTTTAGAAGCTTCGCTGGGCAATCACGTCTTGCGTAACGAGACTGTCTAGCGTTTTTTTTTTGTTTTTTTTTTTAAGCTGAGGGTCACAAACAAAAAACAAGAATTACGGGATATGCTTGGAACTTTCTAAAATGTGAAGGCGAAAGGCTAGTTGGATTTCCTTCTGTTAATCTGCTGTTGCATTTCCTGTTGAACTTGCCGCCCATCACCACTTGACCAACCCCCCTGAACCACGCACTCCGAAGCTCGCACCGCTCGCTAGCCATCGCCAGGGGCGTTCTGTTCGCTTATGGTCAGTATATTCAACGATTCAGGACATCCACTAGGTCACGTGATGCCCGAGTCAGAAGATCCAGCGAGTCAAGAGATCAATCCAAGTCACTAGATCCAACGCGTCACTAGATCCAACGATTCATTACATCCAACGGGAAGAACCGCGCGTGCTTGTCTTTCTTGTGGTTGGGTGCTCATTGTGCTAGATCCAATGAGTCAGTAGGTGCACGAATGAATGTAATGACTCGTTGGATCTAGTGACTCGGAATCCTCCTGTTCGACCCCCGTCGGCAGTTGCTTCGCCTCTCAAGACGGCTCGTATTGCACCCAGGGCAGGGGCTTCGTGCCTCCTTTAAATAAATCACATTCATTCATTCATTCATTCATTCATTCATTCATTCATTCATTCATTCATTCATTCATCCTCCGGCGCGGCAGTTTCCCTTCCCCAGAGCGAGATCCTCTATCCGCGCTCCGCCGCTCGCGCTCGCTTTCGTACCCCCGACTTCTGCACCGCAGATTTTCTGCACCTCACAACGCACCTGCTTTTTAAAACATTAAGATTCAAGGCTTTCGCCTTAAAACTGATATACGCGTGAATAAGCCCTTGCGTCGAGTACCCGGTTGACGATTATTCTGATGCGGCCATCTGTGTTCCCGCGCTGTTACGTGTTAGTAACGACACATCTTTGTCACCATTTTGGCAAGCAAACGCTCTCTTACACCAGGCACAAACCCAGAAAACTGCTCGTCTCTCGTAGCGTCAATCTGACCTTCAAGCTCAGCCAAGGTCAAGCCAGCGCCTCGTGCGCGTGCGCAAGTGAAAGAATCTAATTGGTTGTTCGTTTCAAGGGGAGGTATGCGGAGATGCGGTAAGCGGAAAGGGTTAGGGCTCGTGCCATCAGTGAATGATACAAGGAAGCGCTGGCTGCATCCACGTCCACTTGCGACTCACCTTTTATCCGTGCCGTACTCCATCCCCTGCCCCCTCCTCCTGTTTTTAAGTTTAATTAATTACTTAATTAATTAATTAATTAATTAATTAATTCCTTCATTCACTGCGCGTTAGCGCCAACAACGCCGACTGCGCGAGCAGCATCTTTGTGTTGTCTTGCGAAAACCGGGCCCTCGCTCGATAACTCGGTTCAAGCGCGTTAAACCACAACAATTTTTTACTATTTCTGTTTGCCTCTTCCGCCGATTGCAGTAGTAAAACTTTCTGTTGAAATGAAAGATCAGTGATCTAGATATAAGAAGAGGAAGATGGAAGGACGGGATCCAATCGAACGTTTTCTTTTCTTTTTTTGAGAGAGAGAGAGAGAGAAAAAAAAATTGGCCGCGTATCTGCTCCTTTCGTTGCAAATGTCGTCAAAAGACGATAGTCTTTATCGGCTATTGCGAAGTAAATGCCTCCCTTCGCTTTGCCGCTCACCTCTCATGTTGTTCCTCTTGCGTCGCGCTCCTCCCAAGGCAAAAACGCCAAAGGTTTGCTTAAATCATTTTAAATTTCCCGCGTTCCACTGCTCCAAACCGGGTGTCTCGATGCGAACGCTGCTGTACGGCGGAGACGCGCGTTAATCGAGGCGCCCTACTTCAACGTTTCTAGAACCGCGTTTCCCTACTCCACGTGCGTTGCAAGCAGAACGTGGAACCTATCTAGTGGAACCTTGCGTAACTGTTGCCGGTTGATTTCTTCAAATGGCGCAAGAAGCTATAGTGGCGCGGGCGACAGTAGGCGACGGCGAAGTGAATTCTTTTTCTGCAGTTGATGAAGTATTTAATTTCGCAAAAGCAAGCATGCTTGATTTTTTTATAAAGGAACACTGCAAATATCACTTCTGTATTGATTTGCTGTCTCATATTTGCGTAATGTCTTGTTCTTCTTCAACAATGTAGACAAGTATGAACCTTACACCGGACATAGACGGGTAGAGTTAGCTGTGACTATATAAGACTAATGGGCAGGCATTGTTTTGCTTTGGCCGGGTGGCTGAATCGAGTCACAGACAGACAGACGGACAGACATACAGACATACAGACAGACCAAAATTTCTGGGTTTAAGGAGCCCAAGAAAGACTATCGTCTTTAAAAAACCGAGTTGGACATAACGACACACTAACGCACCTCACAAAGAAAGATTATCAGAAGTAAAAAAATCAGCGGTGCAAGCATTGTTCGGAGGCGTTTTTCGAGCCAATAAAGCAAAAGATATACGCTATCCGCCTTTATAACGCTAAAGCTTCGGTTATTAAAAAAATTCCCCCGCATTTCCCCGAGGGGGAGAATGTGAAAGTGCGAATGCACGGTTGTCGGCCCGCTTGCGGCGCTTGCGCTCGGCCCCCGCAGCCCACTGCCTCGCCGCCTTCTCTTCCATCTCTTCCATCGGGTTTGTAGTATCACGTGTACACCACGCAGTTATCAAGCCGCTATAACGCCGCTGAGTCGCCAACGCACGCCGCTGACGACGTAGTTTGAGTGCGTTAAAGATATAAGGCGCGTTCTGACACCGATATCAGCGTCGCGTCCGTGGCTTATTCGGTAGAGCGTCGGGCTGCGGCCCGCGAAGTCCTCGGATCGAAACCTGGCGCCGGATGCTGTTTCTTTCTTAAATATAGAGGAGCACTGCGGACGCCGACGCCGCCGCCGGCGGTGGATGGTTTGGGGTCGCTTATAAAGAGCATTCGCTCTTAAAACGAGAGTGGGCTTTTTCGATTCAGGGTGGCGGCGGCTATGCACGCGCCGCGACATGTAGCCGATCCCGATATAGTAAACTTTCTGCGTGTTCCCGACGTGTTAATTATAAATGGATCATCCGTATACGCTGTGCGATGCTAATGAACACTACAGCGACGGCGACGCCTGTGCATACACGAGCTCTCTGTTGGTCGAGCGGGAAAGCCAAACATCCGACGGCCGCAGTTTCAGTGATAAATTGCGTGGAAAGACGAGACATAGAGCGGAAAGGAGGCAATGTTCGCGACTGGCTGACACAGATGCGAGTACACACTCGTATTTACAGGAACCCTGCAACACTTTAAACTTTTTTTTTTCAGAATCTTAAACACTTGCAGAACGTAGTCAACCAACACATCCAGTATTTACATTTGAAGGGTTGCAAAGCACCTAAGCCAAAAATTACTGCTCTATGCCCATCAGCTAACGTAGGAACTTACTCAAAAAGCCCTTTTTTTACCTGCCGCGGTGGCTCAGCCGCTAAGGCGTTGTGCTGCTGAGGACGAGGAAGCGGGTTCGATTCCCGGCCGCGGCGGCCGCTTTTTTGGTAGAGGCGAAAGCAAAAGCGCACGTGTGTACGAGATTTCGGCGCACGTTAAAGATTCCCAAGTGGTCAAATTTGGTCAAAGTCGCCTAATTGGTGTCCGTCTAGACGCACCTCGTAGGACCACGTTACTACTACCGTCCAAATATCGGCAAGAGCGAAACGGTAACGTGGCGCCAGTCACGGTCACTGGAAAGCTAGCAGCAGACGCAAAAATGTAGGCCCTGCGGCGGTAACTGCCTTCAGTTCAGCTCGCGTTGGCCATACACATAAAGCGGGTCTGAAGACAGTCTAAACTTATACAGGGTGCAAATGCGCGTCATTAATTTTTTTAACTGAGCAAACCACCCTTTCGTTCGTGCCCAATCTTTACACAAGGGAATTGTTTCACGTTTATCACCAAGAACAGCGGCTGCACTCTACTCCTGATATAGAAATCGAATAAGTGCGATTTTTGCCTATGGGAGAGCCGGAGTATGGTCTCAGAAAAATGACCCCCTTAGAACGGCGGCGCCACCTGGAGTATTCAGAGAGAAACACGCAATGCGGTTCTCGCGGATAACTTCATTAAAGTCCGTATAAGCTCTAAAGTAACCCGGGGTAGTCATCCCGACGAGCTACAAAAAGGCATTTTTCGTTTGCTTCCGGGTTTGGGCAGCGCCCTACTGGGAACCGAATCAGACGTGTCGTTCTGATTCAGAACCCCAGGAACTAAAAAAACAAAAACGAAACAAAAAACCCACAATTTAAAACTGCGGCCCGCTATAAAGCTAAAAGAACCTCAACATTTAACATCGTGGTTCACAAGCCAATTTAATACCCTCCGCAGTCCTCGCGTTAGGTTGCGGTCATTTTCCAGTGCAGCCATGTTACGGTCCGACGTTCCTAATCAAGCCCCCCCCCCCCAATAACTTTAAATTTCCTGCGCACACGTACTTTCTCAAGCGCACATAGGACCCATCTTGACCAACAATTCCAAATGCGCCACAAAAGCTCTACGCCGTTCATCGCCTCACGCAATAGCAAACTAAATACCCCCCCCCACACACACACACACGCGCGCGCAAAAAAAAAGTAACCCACACTATAATTCTCGCGAAAAGCACTCACGAGCCCCCGATTCTCTCAAAAAAAGAAATCGAGAGAGAGAGAGAGAGAGAGAGAGAGAGAGAGAGAGAGAGAGAGAGAGAGAGAGAGAGAGAGAGAGAGAGAGAGAGAGAGAGAGAAGAGAGAGAGAGAGAGAGAGACAAGATTCCAAACGCACCCGAAAAGCTCTACGCCGTTCATCCGCTCCACGCATTCGTACCTGAAGATCTCGCACACACGAGAAAAAAAAAAGTAATCGACAATGATAATTTACGCGAAAAGCCTTCCACACACTCGATTCACATACAGACAGAGAGAGAGAGAGAGAGAGAGAGAGAGAGAGAGAGAGAGGAGAGAGAGAGAGAGAGAGAGAGAAGAGAGAGAGAGAGAGAGAGAGAGAGAGAGAGAGAGAGAGAGAGAGAAACGGAGCAAGTATAAGTATAGCGCCGCTAAAATAGGCCATCCATCGCAATGTAAGCGCGCGAAGGAGCAGCGCCGATGGCTCGCCTTTCTTCGCGGGACACAAAGCCGGCGCGAGCAGCGCATGTGTATATGCGCCGACGCTTTGCAAGCTTGCGCACCAGCATCCGCGGATTACCGCCGCCGCGCCGTCAACAACAATGCCACTCCGGCGGCGGAACTGGAGCGAGCCCCCGGGGCACTGTTCAGAGCACCAGAGACGAGGCTCCTCTCCGGCATGCGATGGAGGGCGCCATTTGCGGCTCGTTTTTGTTCCCCAAAGTTTAAAGTAGAACGTACTCGACTAAAAAATGAAAGCAGCAAGGACGAGGGCCCGACGGGCACGTGCTCCCTCTATAAGAGGAGTACATTAGCTGTCGAATGAGCTCGTGTTGCCGCAGAGGTTGGCTACAATAAAAGCTGCTGTTATGAAATTGATACTGAATTTTCAGCGCGAAAGACTTAGTTGACCCATACAAATAGGCCCAGGTTTTAAGCTTCTAAACCTAGTTATCCGCGAAAGCAAGGAGTATGCACACAGTGTTTCCTAAAAGTTTGCCTTTGCTTGATATTTAGCAGGCCTGCCGCCCAGCTAGATATCTGATAAATGAGTGGGTTCAGCTTCTGCCCAGCGCTGAAGGCACGCGCACACAGACCAGGCAGCGCGTCATCGATGGCGTGAACGAGAGACCGAGCGCAGGCGACAGCAGCCGTTTCCCTTCGACCAGTCACGTGGTGCGCAGTAGCGAGGCTTCCGGCTAGTGGAGCGATAAGAAAGGCCCAGCTGCGCGCCGGCGGCGCCGGAAGGTCACTTGCGAAGCGATGAATGACCTTGAAAGATGTAGCGTGGCAGAGCTTTCACTCCGCAAGCCCTGTGTAGGTGGCGTATATATCGGTCCCTAAATGCCCACAGGCTGCGATGTGATCCGTGGAGCGTGCCTTGAGAGATGCATACAAAGAAAAAGACAGAGCAGCCTTGCTGGCCGCTTACGTTGTGGAGACCACCTCAGGGTAATCGGCACGATTTCAGAGCCATCGTAACTGGCCCCAAGCCGCGGCGAGTCCCAGTTTGAGTAATCACGGGAACTGACCAGAAACAAATCGCATGAGAGGGTGCGAACGCAAGGGTTGAAAATTTCAGGTGGCTGGATTAACAAAATCAGCATCGAGCCGTACAATAGAGATTTCGCACTTTGCAACGACGTCAATTTCTTCATCATCATCATCGTTATTATCATCGGCCTGTCTACGCCCATGCAGGGCAAAGGCCTCTCCCATAGATCTCCAATTATCCGGACTGTGCTAATAGACCTTATGCAAAATTGCTTGGTGATCTAGCAACACTGATGTAAACGAGACGTCGGCCATATTGGTACGGCGCCGATCGGGAAGTCTCGTATTGTTTACTGTGGAAGAGTAGGTGACGGTAGCGCGGTATGGCTCAAACTGGACGGCGTTTTCCGGCTCCCGACCGCGGATTGTGGACGAAGACTTGTCTGCGCTGCCGACTGTGTCTGAAGACTCATACCACTCGGGGTGCCGCGCCAAAGACCCATCGAGGCGGCAGCGGAGCAGGGCATGCCGCCTAGCCACCGAGGCGCATTGCTCGCCTTCATCGGTGCGGACAAACACGTGCGACTCGCAGTAAGTAATTCCTTCTTTGTTTTAAATGCATAGCATTTTTAGTAACTCACAATGTCACGCGGCGTGGCGTGCGGCTGTCGTAGTCCGCTTGCGCGCCCTGTCGTAGTCCGCAGGCGCGCCTTGGTCGTAGTCCGCAGCCAGGAAGAAATAACAGTTTCCGGCGCCCGGTTTCGACCCATGACGCCGCGGGCGGAACGCAAGGTGCCCGGCGCACAACCGGACCGAGCCACGAAACCGACACAGATTTCGATGCACCGAACGCGCCTTATATCCTTCACTCATTTCTCGTTTGTTTCGAAAGCGCCACAAGTTGTCCCGCGCTTCCAAAAGATGGCGACACGGGTCCCGCGATCAAGAGATACGACTTGCCGGCGCACCCCCTCGGAAATGCTGTGCATTTGATCGTGCCCCTCGCGAGGGGGATGTCTTTTTTTACTTGACGCGAGTTAACCGGTATGAGCATTTGTATAGCACTTTGTTCACCGTTGTTTACCATGCAAATGCGTAGCGGCGACCCTGTTGCAGTAACCCTGAAAGAGGAAAGCGACAATCGCAAGACCGTACCGCTAGTGGGTGGATTAGGTATTTTCAAATGCTGTACATCGAATTTACGGGATGATTTTTGGCGAAGATGTTTACGGAACGGTTGCGGCCGTTTTCCGTGACGGTCGTCCGCCCGCGCGTTTGCCGCAAAGCAATCGCGCTTTGCGGCGAAGTCAACTACAAAAGCGCACATACGCCTTGAATTTTCTTTTTTTGTGTGTTTTCATTATTTATTGCGCATGTTCTGCCGTAAAAATCTGTTTGTGTGTCTTTCTTCTCCTTTTTTGGCGGTGGGGTGGTTGTGTTTGTTTCTAAAGCGCATGTTTTTGGTGTGCACGAATAGATAATACAGTAAAACCTCGTTAGCTCGAACTCATTGAACTAGAAGATTTTTTTTTAATTCGATGGGTCATCGGTATAGCCGGAATGTTTATCTATTTATCTTGAAAGGTTCTGGAAAGGTTCTGGAAGTGAGTTCCAAATAATCATATTATTGCTTGTTTAAGTTATGACGAACACGATTATGCGGGTACTGGTATCATTACCCACGGTGGGGTTTTTAAATCTTAAACTTCCTTCTCTTGAAAATGCGTTAACAAAACATGCAGAGATACTTGCACGCTCGAACTTGACAAAACAATTTTGACATCATTGCTGCTTGAGGTGTAGATTATCGCCCTTGCAACACTGTTAAGCAAGACACAAAATTTGGTCATTTTGAGTCTGTTCCTTGCGGCCACTTCTTTCTGTTCTGTCCCTTTACCATAAGCTGTAGCGGACTAGTCCTGTTCTTCCCTGAGTGCTATTTACTGTTACTCTCTCTGTTATTGCAGGTTGGGCCTCATCCACGTGCTCAGCAGCTGCTTTCGCTCCCAGAAGAAAAGTGGCCGGCCCTATGTTGTGTGCCTCACCTTTGAGACGGACAGTGGGGCGATTGTGGAGGCAGCGTGCGAGCGCCCGGCGGGTTTCAGTGGACCATACAGTCACATCCTGGCGGATGTGCACCTACTCGTCCTCTTGCAAGCCGAAGGTTTTAAAGAGGCGCCACCGGTGCTTGCGAGCACTGAGCTGCCACAACAGTGGGGACGTCCGAGACAGCAGGGCATCAAACCAGCGAGTGTCTAGGACATTGACTGGAGAAGCCCGCGAGAAAATGGCCCCTCGCTTCTCTTTCCAATGAGTCTGTTCGATGCACGTCGAGTACAGGATCAATGCGAGCAGAAACAAAGTGCTGTGCAGGCGCTTGGGAGAAAACTCGGTAGCCTTAGGAATGGGTTTTTTGCCCCAGTTGTGCTGGCCTCACCCCCACAGTGGCAAAAACAAGGACTGGTATGGCACCTGAAGGGTCACCTATGAGCTACCAGCAAGCATTCATGCCACATTTCGCCGTGGTCATCTCGCTAGCACGCACAGGCTGGGCAACGTCGTGTATACTAGACCGCGGCATGCAGGGGTGCGCGAATGCTTCCCTTTGTTCCATTTATATCCACAGTTTGCTATACTGCACGCGCTATAAATCAGCGAAGTAGTTTAATTTACTGGGGTTTTCACTGTGGATACAAAAAATGCAAAAGCACTCAAGCTGATGCGCGGCGGCCTGATGCAACTCTGGCCGTTTTTTTTTTTTTTTTGAATAAAACTTGAAATTTGCTTTCGCTACCTACATCAATGGCCACTATCGTTACGTCGGAGGCATGCATGCAGCATGTGACAAACTAGAGGAGTGATTGTGTATTTTAGTCGCAAAATATTCGACAGTAAATACATCGTGGCTGAAATGACAATGGGCACCAAGTTAGCTTGACGTAACAACAAACCTTTCAACCCGGCAAATCGGGAACCAAGTGCAAAAGCTCGCATTTTCCACCGTTAGATCATCATAAAACAGTGTACGCCACTTCCGCAACGACACGGGGCTAAATGCAACGTAAAATAAACCAACAACACACTCCCATACCATGCGCGCCCGCCACAGAGGAAATTTTCAACCGCGCCGTGACGGCGTAGTGCGGCAAGAAAAGTTTGCTTACAGCCCTAGGTAAGATAAAGGCTCGTGTACGGGCTAAGCGGTACCATTTAACAACGAAATGAAGCGGGTGCAGAGCCACAGGGTCGAGTAAAGAAACAGCCTAATTTTGGCAAACGTGTGGTACTGTTTTCCCGGTCGAGCGCCGCTGTCAGTCGCATGAATAGGTGGCGCACGCTCAGGCTTCATTTAGAATACAAAGGCTGGACTACAGAACTCCAACGCAGCTGTATTTTTCATCCGGACAGCGACTACGGAATCCCGCGCTTAACGAACCAACGACAAATATTCGCTCCCAGCGCACCGCGCCCAGCGTATCACAAAGGTTGCTCGCGACGGCATAGTTCGCGTCAGAAAGTTCGTTCACAAGCGTGCAACTTTACGTACCTTTTCTCCATTTGGACCGGTATTTCCGCATTGCGTAATTGAACATAACAACATAATTGAGCATTGCTCTTGGCCAGACAGTCTAAAGAGCGCACGCGTGGCTTCACTATAAAAGCGGCAAAAAGAAGGGCCCTTCAAACTACCGCCCCCTTTCGGTTGTATCTTGTTTTTCGCTAATACCTGAAAAGCACATATTGGGTGTCATGACGTCCTTTGTAACAAGACTAGTTACTGAGTAAGCATCAATACGGGTTCATCTCGGGCGCGGGCACGCAGGTGTTACTTGGAAAGTTGTATGACACCCTTCATAACAGCATAGATCAGAATGAAGTTTCGTTTGGGTTATTTCTTGATGTTAAGAAAGCGTTCAATTCTGTGAACCATGGTATACTCTGTACTAAATTATACCGTTACGGCTTCCGCGGACCATTTCTATCTCTGCTACAAAATTGCCTTCGGGATCGTTCTCAAGTGGTGTCACTTCGATCGGTGCCCAGTGATAGTATAAGACTTAAAAGACGTGTCCCGCAAGGGTCTATCTTGTCACCTCTTCTTTTTAATTTGTATGGTAATGACTTAGCTACTGTTATTAAAACTTCAGAAATGTATCAATACGCTGATGACACCTTGCTGGTTTCTCGCAACTCTGGTTATTCTCTCGCTCTCTCAAATCTTCAAGACGATGCAAGAAATGTTACGGATTGGTTCCAAGCAAATTTAATAACAATCAACCCTGTAAAAATTCGGCTGGTTTGTTTCCGAAATCGACAGAAAACAGTGCCGAATGACTGCTTCATTAAGATACACACATCAAATTGTATAACTTGTTCCTGTGCCCGTATATTCTGTGTCGATCCTGTTAAATACCTAGGTGTATATTTTGATGGAGATCTTTCGTGGAACACACACATGACTCCCATATGTAAAAAGCTTAGAAGTACTGCCTGTATGTTGTACAACTTAAAGTGTTTCTGCCTTTCTCTGTTCGAACATTCTAGCCCAACTTTGGGTTATAGTGTTCTTCGTTATGGCGTGTGCTGTTCTTTCAACTGCTCTGCTACCTGGAAAAACAGAGTTAACAGTATTTTAAAAAACTTAGCCAAGAGTGTTCTTTGTAAGTCACACGTGCCGGATTCGGTCAGTGTATTTAAGGCAAGCGGCTCACCGTCATTCGATATACTGTTTGAGCAAAATAGTCTTGCTAAAGTATTTCTGGTGTACGGATTACTGAACTCCCAATGTTAATCGGTACCTCTGCGGCACATACCTCGCTATATGACGCCAAGGGTCCGTACCCATTACGAAATGGCTGCAAGGCCATATTATGTACCTCCTATCTTCAACGAATTGCCTGACGAATCGTTCTTCTCAACTACACGGAACCACTTGCGCGCTGTTATTCTAGCATCAGAATTATGCTGAAGTGTGTATGTGTGCGCGATTACAGTTGGTTATTTCTTTGTTCTCTAATTTCTTCTTGGAAAATTTCCACCCATGTAGCTAGAGCCCATGTTTACTTATTGTATATTTGTTTGACTGTTTGTCATCGTCTTTCCTGTTTGTCTGTTTTTGTTGCTTTCCTTAAATATATATATATATATATATATATATATATATATATATATATATACATACAGGGAATCAGATTATATAAGACATAGCTTTATATAAACATAAAACATATAACGTAGCTATAAAACACACATGCGCAGAGGAACGGTGCATAGAATGCGGAACCAAACACCACGATAAACAGCAGGGGTGAGCTCAAGGAGAGCAATAAAGCTCATGTATTAAAAATTGGGTGCTTCACGAACCGTACCTAAGCGGCGAGCCGCATACAGTGAAGGGCTCCGGATTGATTTTCACCACCTGGGAATCTTCATCGTGCGCCGATATATCTCGTCACACGGGCGAGATATCGGGCCTCCGCGTGAAAAGAGGACACCGCGGCCGGGACGAAACTCGCGTCTGTCTTTGAGAGAGAGAGAGACAAAACTTTATTAAACCGAGCTTGTCTTTAGCGTGAGAAGTTGGTGGTCGTTGTTATCAGCCCAACGATGACCGAGGCGGCCCTTGCGATCAGGGAGGTCTGTACCTCCCTGTCGTGGGATGCCAGTGCTTCTCTCCACTGCTCAGCTGTGGTGATTCGGGGATAGGGGTTTTGGGGGCAGGCCCACAGAATGTGGGGTAGGGTGGCTGGGGCTGTGCAGAGGGTGCAGTTCGGGGATGGACTTGTGTTGGGTGGATTAGGTGCAGGCGGGTCGGGTGTGGGTATGTGTTTGTTTGTATGAGCCTCCAGTGTTGCTCTTGGGCTGTTGTGAGTTCCGGGTGCAGGGGTGCTAGCTTTCGGCGGCAGAGGGGCGGTATGTTCGTAATATCGGTATAGTTAAGGAGACTGTCTCTGGATGACCTTGCCCCGTGTGATGGGTCGGGCGCCACTCCAGCTCGGAAGGTAAGATCTCGAGCCTGAGAGTGTGCGGTCTCGTTCCCTTCCTGTCCCGCGTGGGCCGGTGTCCAGAGTATGTCTACTGGGGTGAGGGGGGGATTCTTCTGAGGAATTTTGAGCGCCAGGGATGAAATGTTGCCCTGGGCGAAATTTTGAATAGCGGTTTTGGAATCTGAGATAATTGTGGGGGCATGGGGCGTTGCGTCAATGCTACGGCTATTGCTGCCTCTTCCGCCTCTGCTGGGTTTTTCGTGCGGATTGGTTATTGCATGCACTGGTGGTTCGTCTGTGCCTTTCGTTACGACAATGGCGAATGCTGTTTTATGTCGGTATTCAGCGGCATCCACGAAGAGGGTGTTTTGACCTGGAGGGTATCTTTTTTGTAGGTATTGTGCCCTAAGTTTCTCGTCTGTATAGGTGATGTGTCGGGTGCATATGCTTCGGCAGTGGTTTTATGATTAGGTTGTCTCTTATTTCTAATGAAATGGGCTCTTTCTCAGCTATTATTGCCAGGGGGTTGATTCTGAGCTGTTTTAGTATATGTCGGCCTGTGGTAGTTTTGGTCAGACGGACTGATTGATTAGTTAAATGCGCTTCTATTAATTCCTCGCAATTGTTGTATATGCCTAGCTCATCGAGTCTAGCGTTAGATGTACTTAAAGGTATTCGTAATGCTGCTTTCTATGCTTTTCTAATTAGTGTATTTATTGCTTTCATTTCTTGGGCGCTTAGATGGAGGTAGGGGATGGAGTAGGTAATTCGGCTGATTACAAATGAAAAAAGAAAAGCGAAGAGGGTCAGTGTCGCTCCGATTAGGCAACGAAGGAGTTTGAAAGAAGCTACCACAGTGCAGCTCGCAGGAGATTGCGGGAGGGGTTTTTTTAATTTAGCTTCTAATTCGCCTTCGCCACTATTTTTTCTGGGGCAGTATGTCGCCGTTTCGCAAGATGAAACCCTCAACGACACTGATATGCCTCAATAACTAATAGTTAGCGCCTCGTGCGTTCTAAACTGTTACGCAATTTCAACAAGACCTCGCTGTAGCTAGCCCTTGCGCTCCCAAAAGTTTCCGCACAAAGACCACAAAAAAGAGCTAGCAATTTAACTATATCAAACGCATTTCTTTACTCCGCGCTCGGCTGTTCTCACAGTACATGCAATGTGTGGGTGTGTTTTTTTGTGTGTGTGTTTTGTCCAAACCTGGCTTTTATTGGTTTCAGGAAACGCCGGGAAGAGACTGGGCTTTTTGTTCGCGCGAGACGAGGCTCAACTCTTGCCTCTCAGCGTCGCCCACGCAGGCGGCTTCTTCGCCAAACAGAGGCGCAGACAGACCAGCCCAAGTTCACTTTAAAAGAAGAAAGAACCGAGCAAGACTCAAGTTTGTTTGGGGAAGAAAATCGGCTTACGGAAGGAGCAGAGATAGCTCTTGTATTAGCGCGAGTTTCTTCGCCGAACAGCAAAGGCGGATTTGTTGGCGCGCTAAAGAGTACTGTCGAGAAGGTGAATTAAGAAAGAACTTCAAGAAAGAAAAGGAAAGAGACGGGCGAGATCTGGCTGAAAGCTGGAAAAAGCGGAGGCCAGAAATGAGATTCGCTCGGGTTGCCTCCGGCGGCGAGGCCGACATTTGGAGGCGAGAGGGCCTCCCCCGCTGTATGGGCGTTCTTTCGTAAAGAACGCCCTCGGCGCGGACGAACAAAGGGTTTCGGCGTTGCAACATCCCACATCGCTGGGGAAGAGCATTCATGCCGTGCGGAGTACACGGCTCATTTTGTGCGGACGCAAACGGCGTCGTGGGGTAATAAAAATGGTCCTTCGAAATTTCGTTTCATCTCTTCATTCGCGCGCGCTACGAGTGAGCTAACAAAAGAGTGGAGACACGGCTGTACAAGGGGTAAAAGTTTTCATGAAGGCTTGAAAATCGGAATTGACAAGGTGTTCATTGTTGCCGTACTGGGGTTTTAATGGTGCGCGAGCTGCGGGGTTTGAGAGTTGGTGCGATATGGGGAACATTGGAAAAATGTTCTTTTTTACTATCGTACAATAAAAGTCATTGTCGCTGTCGCCTTGTACATAACGCACAGTAGGCAGCAGCACTAGAAAAGATGAACAGTGGCCAGAGAAAAAAAACTAAAGTATTTTCGTCAAAAAGTGTCTTATTGTGATGGCAGTCATTTATATTTCGCATTGCACCGTAACGACTTAAGAGGAAGGAAGAAAGGGTGTAGAAGGAAGGCAGGAAAGGTAACCTGGCTAGAGCCTAGTTTGCCATCCTGCACGTGGGAAAGAGAAAATAGGCAAAAAAAGAGAAAAGAAAGAATGAAGAGAAGTTGGAGTAGACACGTATGCCCAGCGCTGAAGCACTGACACTGATAGACACTGGAGTCGTTCAGTCTATAGTCTGGTGTTTAAGTTCGAACTCGCCCGTAGAAAGCGTAAAAGTTCCTTAGTCGCCTTCTCAGCGGATGACAGAGAGGGCCAGTAGCGCAGAATCTTCTCCTCCGAAAATGGCCGCCGAGAGTCCAGGTTCCTCAGTACTGACGACAGCTTTTTTCTTTCAGGCGGACGACGACGACGAAGTGCTTCTCAGCGGATCGCTGCTCTGTCGGTCTTCTAGTTTTTGCGTTTTTTTTACGTTTATCTCACCGGGACACCGCTCCCTGCTAGCGGATATGATTGAAGTGGAGCCTGCGGACCCTCCGCCAGGTAACCCGCCGTCGGACAGTGCCACGCCAAGGAAACGAATCTGCCTCCCGAGTGAGGCGGGCTCCGAGGACACCGAGCTGTATTCTGTGCCCAGCGATGACAGCACTGACGACGACTTCGAGTTGGTCCTCGGGAAGAAGGCTAAAAGAAGGCTGCGGGCAGCGGCTTCGCGGTCGACTGGAACATCCTCAACGTCGAGCGCATCGACTGTTACTACCCTGGCAAGGCCCCCTGTTCATACCGTCTTGTTCGTGCCGGAGTCCCCGAACGACAACCTCAGGATGCTCAACCGGCAAGCGATTTCTGTCTCCTTGGAAGCGATTCTGCCGGGGAAAATTAAGGAGGTCAGGATCAACACACGAAAGAATATTTTGGCCATAGACGTTGAGCATTCAGCTGCAATTGAAACGTTGCATCAACTAACCACGTTGGGGAAATGAAAGTTCGTGCCTACATATATCCAGGCAAGGGCGCTTCCGTGGGCGTCGTCTATGATGTCGACGTCTCCATTCCAGATGCCGACTTACCCATTCTCATAAAACCGGCGACGGAAGGCGCGACCATCAAGCAGGTCACTCGTCTGGGAAAATCACGCTGCGTTAAGCTTGTGTTTCAAGGTGACTGCATACCGGCACACGTGAAGGTTGGCCACTTTCGGCACGCAGTTCGACCTTTCGTGCCGAAACCATTACAGTGCCACAAATGCCTGAAGATAGGCCATGTCAGCAGCGTTTGTGGACGCGCCACTGTATGCTCGAAATGTTCCGGATCTCACGATGCCAAAGCTTGCACAGTAGGTGTCCTTAAATGTGCTAACTGCCAAGGCGCACACGATGCCTCTTCAAAGACCTGCCCTCGCCTAAAAGAGGAACAGAAGATTCTGAAGCAGATGGTAAAAGACCACTCGTCACATAAAGACGCATCTGCAAAAGTGCGAAAACGCCGACGATCGCGACGGCGTAGGTCATCGAGCGCTTTCGTGACAAAGGCCGTCCACGACATGTCACGGGAGGATCCCCCAGCGTCACAGGCACTGCCTCCGCCCCCGCCCCAGTCGCTACCTCCACCTGCAACGCCACCCCCAGCGGAGCCAACAATCTGCTTGGCTACAGCTTCAACTGAGAAAGCCAACAAAACTGGGAAGTCGTCCCCATCGGCGGAGTATTGGCCCAGGCTGCCGTCTCTGTCACCTACGGAGCCCCGACGGGAGGATGCTAAGTCTCACCAGCCTTCGAATGCCTCTTCAAAGAAAGAAGATCTGCAAGTCATCGCAGTGCTCAGGGCGCTCATCAACGCCACTCGCAAGCTTCTTTATACTCTAAAGACGCCAACCGCCTCGTGCGCTATGGAAGTCCTGGACGCCCTGGGTCCAATACTTGCTAGCCTCGAGTGAAAACATGGCCAAGGTATCTTCATCAGTACATCAGGAAATACGTGGAGCTTCCATTTTGCAGTGGAATGCCAGAAGCTTAAAACCTCGACTCTCTGATTTCCGCCAATTTGTGCGTACGAATATCTTCCCGATTATTGTGATATGTGAACCAAACCTACCCACTCCCATTAGACTATCCGGCTATCAAAGCATCGAATCTTCAACCTGTGGGAACCACAGCAAAGTAGTGGTATTCATCCGCCGAGAACTCATCTATACAGTGCATTCATTACGGCCGCATGACACCAACCAATATGTGTGCCTCACTGTAAAGAATCACAAGCTCTCCTTCACCCTTCTCGGTGCGTACATTTCTCCATCAGCTAATATTGACGTCCAGAGATTGAAGTATGTCTTCAGAACAGCACCCGGCCCTTGGATCATCACCGGAGATTTCAATGCCCACCACCCACTCTGGGGAAGCTCCAAGATGAACCACAGGGGCCGAAGACTCGCATCGTTGGCATCTCAATATGGACTGTGCTTGCTAAATGATGACAGCCCTACGTTTCTCCGTGGCACATCATACGGGAGCTCTCTAGGCCTTTCCTTGGCTTCAACTCATTTGGCTGGCCGTCTACGCTGGTTCACTGATATTGAAACCCACGGCAGCGACCATATTCCCACATACATCAAGATTATGGGATTCCATCAGTCTTTCTCGCCCACTGTAACCGCTTACATTGACTGGCCTAAATTCCAATCCACGATGGAGGACGCCTGCCGAGATGGGCTTTCAACAAGCCTCGAGGTTGCTATCAGTAATGCAACCCAATCATCTAGGAGATATACCTCGTTATCTGCAAGAGTCACGGATTTTGATATCGAACTCGAACGCCTGCGAGCAATTCGACGGCGCGCCGAGCGACGGTACAGGCGTACAAAATCCGTGCACGACTTGAGGGCTGCCAGACGCACACAGAAGCAAATACAGCGACACATCGCGAAGGTCCAGGCACACAGGTGGAAATCATTTTGTGAGTCTCTCGACCCTCGGAAGCCTCTGTCCTCTATATGGAGAACAGTGCGTGGACTGGCAATGTCTGTGCAGCAGCGGTGCCCGTTCAAGGCATTGGCACTCCGTGAAAACCGTAGGGAGTTGGAAGTTGCGGAGGATTTCTGCGTGAGGGTTGCTGCAACAACTGATAACGTTGGACCTGCGAGGAACAGCCAAGCTCCTCGTTCCCGTGAAGAACGTATGGATGTTCTCTTTTCAATGGAGGAATTAGAGGCAGCCCTGGCATCCTGCAGGCGTCGTTCTTCACCGGGTCATGATGGAGTAACGTACTCCACCTTATGCCACCTAGGCCCTGGAGCGTGACAAGCGCTTCTGGACCTATTTAACCAGACATGGACAGATGGTGTCGTACCCCCACAGTGGAAAACAAGCCGTCTCGTTCCATTGCTAAAGCCTGGCAAAACTCTCCTTGATCTGGCATCGTACCGTCCTATTGCCCTGGCAAGCTGCCTTGGCAAAGTCATGGAAAGAATGATCCTCACGCGGCTACAGTGGTTCCTCGAATACCACAACGCATATCCGGAGGCTATGGCCGGTTTTCGACGAGGGCGTTCTTCTATTGACTGTGTGGTAGATCTAGTCACGTTTGTACAGCAAGAAAAAAGCCGCAAACGGCTCTCAGCAGCCCTCTTTCTCGACGTCAAGGGGGCCTATGATAACGTGCTTCACGAATCAGTACTAGACACCCTTCAGCACTTTGGACTCGGTGGCAGAATTTACAAATGGATACACAGCTTCTTGTCCGAAAGATCATTTTTTGTAATGACAGACAGACAGACAGAAAAACTTTATTTCGGTTAATGCCATTCAGGTCGCGCTTGTAGCCGGTGGCATCCACTCACCAGCGACCTCCTCAGCCCTGTCGATTAGCCGGACCTGAAGGTCCGGATCGGAGCTGCGGAGCGCGGCCTCCCAGTGCTCCTCAGTGGTGATCAGTGGGAACGGATCCTGGGGGCATGCCCATATTATGTGAGATAGGGTGGCGTGTTCACCGCACAGGTGGCAGGCTGCAGTGGGGTAGAGACTTGGGTGTACGTGGGTAAGACGGGCTGGGTTGGGGAAAGTGTTCGTTTGTAGCAAACGCCAAATATGAGCTTTGCGGTTATCTAATTGCTGGTCCGCCGGTGGGTAGATCCGGCGGGAGAGGCGGTAGTGTGTGGTGATTTCATTAAATGTGACCAGGCGATCCCTCCCAGACCGCGCCCCGTGATAGGGATAGAGATTAGGCCCTGCCCGGATCGTGAGCCCTCGGGCGTGTTCGTGGGCCGTCTCGTTTCCCTCGAGGCCGGAATGTGCGGGTGCCCAGGTCAAGTGAATTGTCTGGCCTGGGGATATGGGTGGACATTGTCCCAGAATTTTGAGTGCCACTCGCGATAATCGGCCAGTGGCGAAATTTTGAATTGCAGTCTTTGAATCAGAAATGATTGTCTTGGGGGTGGGATTCCGTATTAAGGCTAAGGCTATGGCCGCCTCTTCCGCCGTTTCTGGGCGGGTGGCTCGTATAGTTGCCGAGTTTAGAAGTCTTTTAGAGAAGTCCGTTATAGCGACTGCGTATGCATCATGGTGCCTGTATTCTGCTGCGTCCACATAGATGGTATTTGGGTTATTGCTGTGTATTTTGTGGAGCGCTTCAGCCCGTTTTTTTCTCCTGGCTATGTGATGTTCGGGGTGCATGTTGCGTGGTAGTGGTTTTATTATTAGCCTTGCGTGGATGTGTGGTGGTATAGGATAGAGGTGTGTGTAGTTTGTGTGGTGTCCAATAGATAATTCTTGGAGTATGTGTCTCCCTGCGGATGATCGTGATAGTCTTTCGTACTGGCTCGTTAAGTGGGCCTCGATAAGTTCGCTGACTCTATTGTGGAGGCCTAAGCCTTCGAGGCGGGCAGTGGATGTGCCGGGGATGAGGCCAAGTGCAAGTTTATACGTTCGCCTAATAAGTACATCGACCCGTTCAATATCTTGCCTAGTCAAGCGAAGGTAAGGGAGAGAGTACATGAGTCGACTTAAAACGAACGCCTGTAGAATGCGGACCTTTTCGTTTTCTTGCACGCCTTGATGACGATTTGTGATTCTGCGAATTAATTTGGCTGTTTGGGTAGCGTTTCTTTCCATTATATTTAGGAACTCTCCATTTTTTCGGTCATTTTGAATGAGTAAACCAAGTACCCGGATGCGCGAGACCTCTGGGATAGGGTGTTCTAGAATGTGTAGCTTGATGTTTGGCTTCTCCGGTTTACGGTTTTGTGGTGATATCAAAAGTAATTCTGACTTAGAAGGTGAGCATGAAAGCCCTGCTTTGGCGGCTTCTTCGACCACTACCTTTATGCCTTGCTGGAGGACTTCCTCGATATGCGCATCACTGCCTCGGTTTGCCCAGAGCGTAATGTCATCAGCGTATAGGCTATGGTAAAGTCCTGGGATTTGGCTAAGTTTTTGTGGTATTGTCAGAATGGCCAGATTAAACAGAAGTGGTGATATGACCGCTCCCTGGGGCGTGCCGCGACCCCCCATGTCGATGGCGGGGGTGTTAAGGCCACCTACATGGAGGGCGGCCGTTCTGTCTGTTAGAAAATCTTTAACATAGTTATAAATTCGTTCCCCTGGGTTCACTGACTGTAGGCCTTTAAGAACTGCGTCATGGGTGACATTATCAAAGGCTTTTTTCAGGTCCAGAAGACGGCCCAACATCGCAGCACATCATCAAACGTGGTGTTCCTCAAGGTGGGGTGCTAAGCCCAACCCTTTTCAACCTAGCGATAATCGGGCTTGTCCACGCTCTACCGAAGACTGTCCGTATATCCATTTACGCCGATGACATCTGCCTCAGGGCTTTGGCTGTTAATCGGCCTCAGCTGCGAGCACGGCTTCAAAAAGCGGCCAATTTGACGACGGCATACCTCCGAAAACAAGGACTCAGTATTTCTAGTGAAAAGTGCGCGGTCGTTGCGTTTACCCGCAAACCCATGTCCCGATATCCCATAACCATCAATGAAAAGTCGATACCGTACTCCAGAAATCACAAATTTCTTGGCGTGATCATCGACAGGGACCTGTCATGGAGCGCACATGTGTCCTTAAAAAAGAAACTCACCGCTATCGCCCACATTTTCAAATTTCTCGCTGGAAAGACGTGGGGCACATCTGTCAGAGGAATGCTGCAACTGTACCAGGCACTCTTCTTGGGAGTTTTGCGCTACAGCTTGCCAGCGATATCCGGTACATGCTCCTCTAACCTTCGGGTGATTCAAAGCATCCAAGCGCAGGCTCTCCGCACGTGTCTTGGTTTGCCGCGATGTGCTTCAACAGTGGGCACATTATACATTGCCCAAGACTATCCTATAGCAACTTATGTGACCACTGAGACGCTACGCCTACACATCAGGCTCCTCACGAGGCTACCAAGTCACCACCTTGCGCAGCTTCCTCAGAGTCGACCACGCTCTTCCTTTGCAGCCATTGTCGCAGCGCACAGGGCTGAGGTACCGTCAGACTACACGCCTGCGGTCACACCGTCCTCCCCGTTGTGGTGCCTGGCAACACCGGACATTCGTCTGCATGTTCCGGGCATTGGAAAAAAGGCCGACTTACCACCACTGGCTCTCAGACAGTTTTCCATGCAGCTACTGTACGAACAACACCATGACCGGAAGCATGTATACACAGACGGTTCTGTGACGTCCTCGAGTTCGGCAGGTGCGGTGGTTATACCATCAGAATCAACCAAGATTCGATTCCGTGTCACCCACGTGACGAGCTCGACGGCTACTGAACTTGCAGCCATCCGTGAAGCTCTTCAATACATCATGGAAGCTTCTCCCCAAAAATGGTCCATTTTTACCGACTCCAAAGGCGCCCTGCAATGCTTCCGAGCAGCCCTGCGCTACGGTCCTTTGCACCAACTTGTGACGGAAATTCGGGAATTATTTCACCAGGCTGTCATAAAGGGCCATAATATTGTATTTCAGTGGCTGCCAAGTCACTGTGGAATCACCGGCAATGTCTCGGCTGATGCAGCTGCCCGGACAGGCCATGACAGTGAAAGGACCATCTTGCTTCCGCTTGCAAGGACTGATGCCGCTAGGCTGCTTCGTCAGTTCGCGCGGAGGACCTCCATTACTCAATGGAATACACCGGACTTTGTGTACCCGCGCCTCCACAACCAGGACCCTCTACTCCAGCGTCGTCTTCCGTGTGGGCTGACTCGATCACAATCTACTTTACTTTGTAGGCTGTGGTTGGGAGTGGCCTTCACGAAAGCCTACTCCTTCCTCATCGGGATGGCCAGTAGTGCTCACTGCGAAGCCTGCGAGGTTGAAGAGACAATCGACCATGTGCTTTGTTGTTGCCCCGAGTATTCATCGGAAAGACACGTTTTGGCAGCCGAGCTCAGAAGATTGGACAATCAACAGTTCAAGCTAGAGACTATTCTAGGACAAAGACCCCTACAATCGACTTCGCAGAAGGTAACAAAAGCCCTTCTGCGTTTTATGAAGGACACAGGTTTAGCTGAGAGACTCTAGTGCCCACGAAGGGACTAAAGTGTGTGCGCGACCCCGCTCCTATCCCCCTTTTTCGCCTGACATCTCTTTTATCCCCTGAACACCCCTTCCCCAGTGCCGAGTAGCAATCCGGGCTCTAAGCCTGGATAACCTCTCGGCTTTTCCTTTCGCTTTTCTCCTCCTCCTCCTTTCTTTCAGGCGAGTGGCGTGGGCACTCGCATAAAACGTGCCGGATCGTCTCCGGCGTGCCACACGTTTCGCACTCCTCACTTGCTGCCATTCCTATTGTGTATGAATAAGCATTTGTGAAAGCCACCCCCAGCCAGAGACGGCAAAGAAGAGTTGCGTCAGACCGTGGGAGGCTTAGTGGAAGAGGACGCTGCAGGTGCGGGTCAAGGGCACCAATGCGTGCATATGTGAATTCTTCTGGATGCCATTGGGAGATTGCTGTTTCCCGGGCAAGTATGCGGAGGGCCCTCTACCTGCCACCTGATGATCCTAGCGAGCTCGTAAAAGGGCATTGGGAGAAAAAGAAACCGGAAAGCTCCAAGCTGTCATTAAAATTTTCGAGAAGGCAGTGATGGTGCCCATGATCCACATGATGGTGCACTGATGGTGCACATGTGGTATGATCCCGCGCTTTAGCAGGTAACGATTAATCAGGATCCCTTTTGTGCCATGTGTTCCCCAACTTAACGTATTGATTGATTGATTGATTGATTGATTGATTGATTGATTGATTGATTGATTGATTGATTGATTGATTGATTGATTGATTGTGAGGTTTAACGCGCCAGCGCTACACAGGCGATGAGGCGCGCAGTAGTGGAGGGCTCGTGATTAATTTTGACCACCTGCAGGGGATCTTTAACGTGCGCCGAAATATCGAACACACGGGCGTTTTCACTCTTCGCCTCCATCAGAAAAGCGGCCGCCGCGGCCGGGAATCGAACCCGTGTCCTTGGGCTTAGCAGCACAACGCCTTAGCCACTGAACCACCAGCCCAAATTAATGTATTCACAGAGTATGCTTAAAGGAGCAATGAAGACAAATACAACTGGGTTTAATTTGAAAGAACAAGCCTTAGGAAGATTACTCAGCGTCATTACACCAACGAAAGACGTTTTATAGCGGAAAGAATGGAAGAAACGTTGACAAAATTTCGAATTTCGCGCTACAGTGACGTGCTATGGACAGGAGTGGCGTAACATGGGCCAGCAGTAAAATACGCAGTTTTTAGAGTGTTAACTGCTAGTTAGCACTGAAGTAATACGATTAAACAGGGCTAGAGGCCCGACTACAGTCACCCTGTCATGTTTCTTAGTGGTGGCTTAGATCGGCGGCCACCAATAGCACAAAGAAGATTTTGTGACGTCACAAAGATATCATCAGAGAGTGGCTGTGGAGTCGCCGCTGCTTCATACGTTTTCTTTGATATCACGATTTTAACAGCCCACCTATTTAGGCCGAGCCTTTCTTGGCCGTCGCACCGAAAAACCTCGAAGCCCCAAGAAGAAAACGTGGCATCCCGGGAATCGAACCCGGGACCTCTACGCCGTGAAACCAGCAACCCAACCACTGGGTCACCCCAAAGGCCCGAAGGCTACGGATTTAGCAGCAGCGGGGAACAATAACGTGTGCAGCCAGTTGGAAAGAAAAATGAAACGCTTCCTGTGGTCGCAACCGAACCTGGGCCCCTCGCGTTAGGGAACCGGCGTCTATCCGAGTGAGCTATCACCGCCTTCCGGGAGCACAGCATTTCCTCTGGGTTCCTAGTGCGGGCGTTGGCTTTGGACTTGGCCGCGGGTTCTAGCGCGTGCCAACGCGATCCTGGGAGAGATGTGAAAGGCTTGGGACGAAACGATCCGGGCCTGCCAGTCACGGAGAACATTGAGCGGCAAGTTGGCAAATAAATGCGAGGTGTAACAGCCGGGTGTCCAACGAAGGGAGAGGGGCCGCCAGCTGTGCTGTTACTCCATCCTTGCACCCTTGGAGTGCAAGCAGCACCTTTTTTTTTTGTTCGATGTCAGCGATAAAATTGGTATCAGTTATGGGGACAAATCAGTCCTTTTAATGAATCAAACTTGTATTTCGTCTTCGTGGCCCCTTTAAGGAGGTGAATATATACCGTAGACCAGACTACGAATTCAATTCGTGGTCACTGCTACTTAAACTGCACGAAACGAGCAAGATATTCATGAATACGTCGTCATGAATTCATATTCATCCTATCAGCTGAAGTAAAACGCAGCGTCCTCTGCAGCACTACAATTTTCACGTTTGGTGAGTTGACTATTGTTTCCAACTTTTGGTGGTGAAAGTCCTGACCTTTACTGTAACCCCGATTAAACTATTTATCAGCATGGCAGACTGGACTTCGACAGTTCAACCCTCCGGGCTCAGCCACTTTGCAAGTGGGAGAGGGGAATAATATTGAAGAACTCTGAGGTAAGCACGAGACGCATAGCACGACAACAACAACACCGCAACGCCAGGTCCCCTCTCCACATCCAGTAGCTTACTGCTCTACCGTCGAAACGAAGAAAGAGTGATCACTGGTACGCGATCACAGCGGTGGGGGACAGTCGCATTGAGAGGGACGCGCCTAACTACGCCCAGTCTGTGACATCGTTTTCGCTAGACGCAGTCTCCGCCGTAAAGGTCACACTAGAAAGCTCCACACAAAGCAACGCCTTTGAAAAAAAGAAAAACAAAGATAGCTGTGTCTTTAGAAATTAGGTCAAACCAGCTCAAGCGGGGGAGCATCTGGCGGCGATGCTCTAATAAACCAAGTGATCAAGAAAGAAGAAAGCGAACACGAAAGAAAGCAAGCAAGCGGGAGTCCAGCAGCGGATACGACGCGGCAGGCAAACGACTAAGCGACCAAGTGCGCGCGGTAGGCTTCGCGCACCATGTCTCCACAAGCTGCTGTCAGCTGTTACGGACAGACCGACCTCGGCGCCCGCTGCTGAGATATTCTGGGCCTCAAGAGCGGACGCTTTAAATGTGGGCACGCGAATATGGCACTGCCCTGTCGAGATTTTTTTAGTGTAATTCAGAAGCCGCGATGGTTTTCTGTGGGCGCCGAGTGATGTTACTAGAGCTCGAGAAATTCGGTGTACTTCTACTTTGTGAAGAAGGATGAGCAGAGAAAGCTGGACGCCGTGTAAGACGCGCACGAAACAGAACACGTTTGTTTGTAATGTGCTAATAAGCATACTTCATATTTAATTAGCTGAACCAAACTTGGGAGGAGTTATTGTAGGGGCAAACACGGGGCTGCCTGTCTTCCTCCTGAAGAAGCCCATGTGTTGAGACAGCCAACAGCAATCCCAAAATACACACAACTTGACAGCGAACTACGTATTTAGGAAAAGATGAAACTCGGCGCGATTTTAAAGTTGTCATATAATTTGTTTCGGGATAGTTAGTTTCAAGTAAACAAGAGATACAGCCGTTTTCTGTAACCATATACTCCCTCCGTGGACGTTCATGTATTGACAGCAGGCTAATTACTGTGAACTAATTAGGGCAACTAAATGAAACCCGGCGTAATTACAGAGTCGTCTTACAGGTCAATCTCAGCATAATTTTTTCCAAGATATCTACATTACATTCATAGCTACAGAGCATTCGGGAGAAGCGGGAGACGATAATTCTTTCATGCCGACGCGACACGTAGACAGACAGAATCGACCACTGCCGGATGGTAGATATATACAGATTCGCTGTAAAATAAAAGAAAGCAACGTCGCCAACGGCTTCAACCCGACTTTTTTTTTATTATTCAAATTTCATTCAGCAAACTCAAAATTAGCCAAGGTATTACCGCGCCGATAACGGCAAGCGTGCTCTGCCACAGTACGAGTGCCTATGCGGAGAAGCATCCGACGCAGGACAGGGGGAGGACTTTCTACGGAAACAGACAACACATGTGAGGGTACTGGCTGTTTGGTAACCGATATCTTTGCCACAGAACACATACGGCAACGATACATAGACAGCGATGGTGCGTTTCTTTTCGCCTTAGTCGTATTTGCGCTGTGGGGGTAAAATAGACACGAGAAATAAGGCCCCCTCGATTCGACTTGTCAGTTGCGCTTAAAGGGACTCCGCAACACTTCCGAAAATCCGCTTTCCCTCTTTCCTTCGCGTCTGGAAACACTGCGAAAGCGACAGTTGGGATCGGCACTGCGTGATTTGCTCGCCGCACCAGACCAGCCTTCCGTTTCTGCTTTGCTTTTGTGACTTTTTCCCTTAAAGTGGCTATCGAATGCGTTCATTGCTGCAACTAAAAATAAGCCAGCCAGTAGCTCAGGAGCACGGCTGTAATGACGTAATTTGAGCGCTTAAATAACACCGGGCCCGCAAAAGAGAGAAGAATCTTTTAAACAAGTTTCTAAGTTACCTGATCGGCATAGAGGAGTCAGTTTTGGCTGAGGTACTTTGTGAACCCTCATTCTTAGTACTCAATGTTTTTGTTGACTACGTTCTCAAAGAATTTAGGATTTAGAAAAAAGTGAAGAAAATGGGGAGGGTCCCTTTAAAAGTGCACTTCGAACTTTCATGGCATAAAAGGTACGAGTATAAGGTTAGTGCATTTGTTTTTAAACAAGAGGAAGAAACGAAGCTACGGTTAAACAGTAGAAACCCAGAGCATCTAAAACCAAGTGTAAATTCCGAAATCACAGGTAGCGCTTCCTAAAGCTAAAAGGATAATGTACCTTTTAAAAGAAGTGGGGAAACACGAGCTCAAGCGGCAATACCTCTAAGAATGAGGCAAGAACCTTCCCCTTATATACACATTACAACTCCTGAATTAGGTGAGATGCGTATAGGCAGATAGAATGGGCCAAATGGGAAACTATGTAATTCCATGTTAAAAAGAAGTACGACAGCTTTCGGCGAACTATACAGAGCTGTTAGTAGCGATCGAAAACGGCGCATTAGTTAATATCTAAAGTCCTTTCTTCAGTCTCAAATCTACGTAGGCGGTTATAGTGCAAGAAACATTAAGAAAGTGTAAGCAAATTTAGGTTGATGGAAATGTAAAGAACCGCCTATTCTTACACTTGTGTTGCTTTCATGCAGCGCAGCCGCAAGCAGATGCTTTCATTTCATTTCAATAAAAATGTAGTTGCAATTCTTCACCTGCGCTGCAATATCGTTTCTTTCTGTGCCTATAGTCTTAATGTGGCACACTCAGTATATATGTAAAACTAGATGAAAAAGAAAACAGCGTGCACCCTTCCCGGTGACCTCACGAAATACTTCAGTGTCTTAAAAAAATTTCCAGATGACATGTACATTTACGCGCTCTACAGTAGTACGACGCCAGAGCGTTACTTCGTCGTCGGGGAAGTGTTTTGGAGCGAAGCAGCTGAATTCAGCCTGCATGCTCTTCAAGAACTGAATGTGAGCTGAGGGAGCGAGACTGACCGCAACCGTTTTCATACGCTGCGGCATCGGAAAGACGCGGACGCTTGAAGAGCAAGGCTCCCACGGACGCCTAGTGCCCACGGAAAATCGCTAAATGAGCACATTAACACTATTGCGTTAATAATATTTGTTGCGACACAATTCAGTACACAATACACGCGCTCAATTCCTGTTAGACATCACCCTGCGAACTTGACACTGCGCAGTCACAGCTGAAGCCACCAAGCATGAAAGGACGGCAGCGCGAGGTAAACGACGCTTCTAAACTCACATATATCACAAAAAAAAAAGAACCATGCGTGGAAACCATCTATCAAACCATCCGAAAGAGTCCCGGCCAGAATACTTTTCGCCTAGTAGTTGCGGTAAAATTGCGTGCTCAAATAAAATAGCCTACTATAATTGGTCCATTGTAATCAGTAATTTTGGTAACGCGAAGTGCTTCCGCTCAAGTTTAGGCCTTGAAAGCAGCCCGACAAGCCGGTAGGATCACAGACAACCTCTGCCGACGGCCTAAGAATAGGGCTTCTGAGGAGGACACCACCGAAATGGACGAGCCTATTGAACCGCAATTGAAGGAGTTAGGGCCGGATATATCCGTACTCGCCCCCTATTTGTTTTTCACACCCCGCAATCGTACGCCGAACAAGGTTTCACCCAGAAAAGAAAGAAAGAAAGAAAGAAAGAAAGAAAGAAAGAAAGAAAGAAAGAAAGAAAGAAAGAAAGAAAGAAAGAAAGAAAGAAAGAAAGAAAGAAAGAAAGAAAGAAAGAAAGAGAAAAGACACCTTCGTGCTCACAGCGGAACAAATCTAACTCGGTCCCCTATCGTACGGACGCAGCAGGCCAGTTTCAAAAGACTTCTAAGAGGGCCCATCGATAAGCCTTTAGAGCCTGCCCAGTAAGGAACGACAACCGCACACACGCAAAAAGAGCTTTGGTGTGTCGCAACAAACGAAGCAAGCGAGACAATGTGCCTCAAATAGCCAGCTGAGCAGAAAACGCAAATCTTCAGCAATTCTCCTCCCACTCCCGCGCGACCGACTTGCTCGCTAATCTCGCCCAGAGGGCGCCACAGGAAACAAACAACGTCGCATTAAAGCTGTCCCACGCGGCAAGACGAACGGCGGGGAAGAAACACACGGACAAAGAGACGGTAGCGAATACACTCAAACCCCGAACAAGTGGTAGTTGCACGAACAGCTCGGAGCAGGAAATAAAACAAAAAATTTGCTGTCGCAAAGGAGGGAATGGCGAGATGAGAGGGAGAAAGCGCGTCCTAACCCTCGCGGCCCGCTAAGTTAACACGTAAACTCGGCGACCACGCAACGACACCCTCCTCTTCACGCCTTCGCTACCCTGTTCCGAGTTCTATTTGTTTGAGTTAGACTCCTTCAAAGCTGCTGCCCAAAATCCCTCTTTCCTCCTCCTCCTCCTCCTCTCAACCAGCTTCACCTCGTGCCTTTTAAGTTGACATGGGGCGACGGCTCCTTTAACCCGAGCGTTTCGTCTCCCCAATCTCGCTTCGACGTCCCTAAAAGGCTTCGCCCGCTTGCTTGCTCCCCCAAACCGCCAAAATCTCCCTCGGGACGCACACTCTGGGACGACGTCGGTGGTCCGGGCGGCCCCAGCTCCCTAGCCTCGCTTCTGTTGGCCCTTACTTATGGCGCAGTATATACCGGCCTAGGTTGGCGCGGCGGCTCCCCTAATTTTGCGGCGTATTTCTTCCCCACCAGAGACGACCACCCACGCATGCAGAGGAAACCCGAGCCTCGTCCTCCGCTTGCATCTACCGCGCTCTCTTCCCTCCCTCATCCCTCAGCCTCTTCCGCTCCATGTGCTGGGGGCTCCCGGGGCGGACGCCGAGCGGACTCCCAAATCGAATAAGAACGGGACGCTCGCAGGGCACGTTTCGAAACGGCTGAGCAAGAAACGGAGCCAGATAAGGATGAGGGAAGAACAGGCTTTTTCTGGAAAGGACGAGACGCAAGCCGATTCGGAATAAATAGTGGGTAGACAAAAAAAGAGGGGAAAGATGTTGTAGAATTATGTTGATGTCCTTCTACTGGCTCCTTTCGATTCACCTCTCGTACACTACCATGCAGTTAACAAACTGTTTGCTCTTTTTTTTTTTTGACAAGGTGATACTAACAAGGTTCAGTTAATTTGTCTACAAAATTTGTTGGTAGCCTTTGGCATGCGTGCGTGTGAAAACATCGCTATGGTTGAAATATAATTTAGTAAGCTATAAAATGCTGATTATTTCACACAAAGCAAGATGTACGCCTGCGTCTTGGTCAAGATTTACTTTTGCTCCTGGATCGGCACAAGAGAGGACTTTTTAAAGCGAAGCTTTTGTGTTGTCGCTGATGGCATCTGTAACGGGAAAACGCCAAAGTGAAAGAAACAATTCTTCCTGTGGCCAGGATCGAACCTGAGTCTCTCGCGTTACGAAGCCGGCGTATATCCGGTTGCTCCCAGGGATTCGACACCGTAGAAGCGGTTAGGAAAAACTCCGACGACAACGAAAGAATGCGTCACGAGAAAGCTCCGCGTTCAGCCGTCGTCGTCGTTTGACGGATGGGCGCATGAACGTACTCCTCGCGAGGAGCGCCCGGCGTCGGCCAGACCGACCTTTGAGCACACTCTTCCCAGCGTTCGTGGCGTGATCTTGCTGTTCTTCTCTCCAGTTCACGTGCGTTCGGGCCTGGAGTGGGGGGCACACACGCAGTTTGCGAAGCCGGTTGTCGCTTGTTCTAGCGCGTGCTAAAGCGGTCCACTTTGGGGAGAGATGTAAAAGGCTGCGGACGAAGCGATCCGGGCCTGCCAGTAATGGAGAACTTTCAGTGGTAAGTTCGGAAATCCGTGTGAGCTGCAATAGCCGGGATTCCGACGAAGGGAGAGGGGCCGCCAGTTCTGCTGTTTCTCCAGCCTTGCACCACTAGTGGAAGCTAAGCCTTTTTTTTTTTAATTTTTAGCATGAGTGCGTCGTGGAGGAATATCTATAAGGGAGCGTGCCATATCACTAAAATCGGGCACAGGAAGCAATCTGGCCATTCACTGCGTTACATGTGGGTGCTCTCTTTCACTCGAGGGCGTGAAGCGCCGAAAAAAATACCGAGAACAACGTTAAAAACGTGGCGCAAACTAGACGGGACAAGAGTCTCTAGTGTCTCTCTCTGTCTCTCTTGTCCCGTCTAGTTTGCGCCACGTTTTTAACTTTGTTTGAACTATGTACCAACTAGCTCAGCAACAAGTTTTGTTAAGCCGAGAACAACGCCGGCGAAAAATTCGCGAGACATTCATAACAGGCAATATCACCAGCGCTGTGCGTATGCTCCCAACCAAAAAAAGCCACTTCAAAAATAAATACGATACCCAGACTCACAATTACCACCACATCACAATCACAGGTATTCTCCCCTCACTCCCTCCTCTTATATTGAATAAGTTTTCCCTATATATTTCGTTGGTCGTAAAACAAATCCTTCACTTGTCAGCCAGCGTATTTCTTCGTCCCGCTAGAGGTCTCCTATTCCATTACTACCGGGCTTCGTCTGCATTTGGTCTCGATTATTGGTCCTGCTTGTAAATATCCGCTTTCAATTTCTCATGAGAGGTAGTACAACTCCGCGAAATTTGGAATTCGTTGCCAATAAGCTTCATTTTTCCTTCTTTTCAAAGACTCTGCGGTAAGCGATGAGCTCTCCCAGCGATTATGATACGAAAAAGAATTCGATTTCACCGATTACCCCCCAAATCTCGTTATGCATCGTCGTCCGGTTAGGTCCTTAACGTCGGGACACATCGTTGAGCATCGGTCGCGGTGTGTACAGGTGAAGCTACGCCGCTGCTCCTCAACGTAGCCAGAAAGCAGTGAAACGTCGTTAGCGGCATTCCGTGGGTTGCTCGCTCTTGAACAGCTCGTAGCAAGAGCGCTTCAACCTCGTCGTACGTTCGGTAGTAACCGCATTTTCTCCGGGCTCGTATCCCGTCGGTAGTTGGTCCACGCCTAACCATGAAACTCATCACGCCGTTTCTTAGCCGTCCTCCATCATCATCATCATAATAATAATAATAATAGTAATAATTTATTTCCTTAAGGACCCACAATGGGTTATAAGGGGCGGTTTGGATAGGCGATAAAGAACATTGCCACAGGTTATATCACCGACAAAGATGACTGGTCACACTTCCAGTGAACGCTGATGGGCAGGTGATTGCGACGATGTGCTTAGGTCGTTCCAGTCCTTGGCTGCGCGGAGAAAGAAGGACGCGTAAAAGGTAGTGCTTGTAGAGCGGTATCAGTCCTTGAACCGACGAAACGTTGCCTCCTGGATTTCGGCCTCCCGTTCGGGCAGTAACAAAAGAGACACTGCACGTCCGTGAGCGGCTGGTTAATTGGGCGGATGAACAACGTAGAACACCGTAGAACCCATGACTATGAACACGGATGGTGATATGTGGGCTCTTCAGCCTTTAACAGATACCACCCGCCACCAGACTGTATGCACGGACGCGTTGGTGCCGTTAGCAAACGCGACTTTGTTGGGGTCTACGCGGGCTATAAATAATAATAATTGCACGTTAAATCCAAAAAGTAGCGCCATTCTAAACCGACAAAGACTAACGAAAGGCTACGGGCAAAAAAAAAAAAAAAAGAACGACGAGAAAATGCAGAATTGGCGCAACGGCTATGCCACTCCTGTAACCGCGCGAAGGTATGAGGAATATGAGAGCTCGGGTCGCCAGTTTTCGAACTTTAGAAGAGCCCAGGTGAGGCCAGGTTGGGCAATTCGAGCCATATCCAAACTCAAGCTCGCGGTTGATCGTATTAAGCGAGCAGTGAAGCCCTGCCAAGCTGCTGCGCAAGCGAAGTGCTCAACTAGCTTTCACTGCATGCGCTAAACGGCGACAGCCCGATTTCTGGCTCCCGCCTTTCGCGTCTTTTGACGTGAGGCGGGCAAATTAGCACGCTAACTTCCCGCAATCCACCCCAAGTATACGAGTTGAGAACTTTATGTAC
This sequence comes from Haemaphysalis longicornis, assembly GCF_048455015.1. Lineage (NCBI taxonomy): Eukaryota > Metazoa > Arthropoda > Arachnida > Ixodida > Ixodidae > Haemaphysalis > Haemaphysalis longicornis. The sequence goes on along the minus strand of NW_027526445.1, from coordinate 129,630,562 downwards.
GCCACAAGTTTTGTGAGGGGAGCGGGTAGCTTGGAACGTTTTATTTTAAACGAAAACCTCTCGATAAAAATCTGTGCCCCTCTCTGAAGAGAAAGATGGTTACACCGCGCGGCTTCTACCATGCAGCCCGAGTCAAAGTCGACAAACCAAACTGCTTCGACCGTGTCGGAATGGCGCGACCGGATGCGCGTTGGCTTCATAACACGAGGAACTCAGGTTCGATTCAGACCACCACGGGAAGCGTTTTCTTCTCCGGGCGCTTGACGCGGCTTTGCTTATCACCATCATCGTTTTGTGAAACCCATTGTGGAATGGGCTTGGGCAGGCCATGCCGGAAGACGAACCGACAACCGGTGGACAATTAGGGTAACAGAGTGGACACCAAAAGACGGGTCTAGAAGAATGGGAAGGCCATTAACCCGATAAAGGGATGAAATACGGAACTTTTGTGGTAAACTGTGGAATCGAGTACCGCAGGACATGAGCGGCTGGAATTCGATGGGAGAGGAGTTCGCCCTGCAGTGAGCCTGAGTAGGCTGTTGATGATGCTGATGACGATTGTGTAAAGTTGGCTTTCCTGCAGCGCATTCGCACACGGACGACCAAGGCCATTAATGGGGAAAATAAAGATTCGGTTTAATATAAGCGTAATTTGCTGGCGGACAAAATTGTAGGTAGGAACGAACTACCCAATGCTTCGGATAAATACACGTCATGCGCTGCCTTCGTCCTTAGCACATTAAACCGACTTCCAATACGATATTCCTGGTAAGAAGCAGGAACGTCTTCGGAAATTATTCGAGCAACGGTAAGTATTCCTGGGTTTAGCCTCACTGCAGATGAAAGTAGAGCTGCTCTTTAAATTTCTCCGAACATATTTCAGAAATTATAACAACGAGGATATGGACTAGGCACACAAGGACCACCGGATACGCTAATACAGGCGATAAAATGCGCCAACGCCCTAAAAAAAAAAAAACGTGTCGCTCCTTAATACGGTTCCCTGTTCCTCTTTGCCATATAAATAAAACTTAACTGATCACGTCGCTGTACCCGTGTACTTTATAAAATTCCGTGGATTTCGCCTCAGCGCACCCGAACGACCAATTTCTGCTCTCAAGGCCGCAAATTTCAAGACCGGCATACGACGTGACTCAAAAATGCGACCTGAGCTCCGACGTTACGGATCGGAATGCGCAAGCGCCGCTTTGCATCGCGTAATGTCATAGGGAGGTCAACATTCGTCGAGTAAAATCCCAAGCTCCGATAAGTCATTAGCCTACATTGCCCTCGCGATCGCAGTGATTTGCCGTGCGACGAAGCAGACCCACGGGAATGCCAAGAGCGCGCCGTATAAGCAGAGAGCCTCCGTCGATGTTGGTTTGCCCACGCTTACCTCTGCACCGGTGGTTATTCTCCGTGTTTGTCGCCACCAAAACCCAATAAGAAGCGTCATTTGAGCGCGCACGCATCCCCTGTATCCTCCCGCGTATCCGTTTCCCCCGAATCGAAAGCTGCTGCAGCGACGAGCCCACGTACGCTCCGAAGGGACTCTCCATCAGCCGCGATCGGATCACGTACGGCCACGTACCGGAACGTGAGCGCTTGCAGGCCCTACGAAGCGGCTTCGACACGAGCGATCGATTCGAGCCCGATACGATCAATAGGGGAGAAAACAATGTAACCCCCTTGAGTGAACGCAAACAACGCCTGCACGCCCTACATTCGGTATTATTGCCCGAGACAACATTGGCCTCTCAGTTGTCGCTGTCTCTATCGTTGTTGTCGTGTTTTTGTTGTTTTTGTTGTGTCGTCGCGGTGTTGCTGCCTTTTGTCGTTGCTGTTTTGTGTTGTTGTTCTTGTCGTTTAGGGGTCGTTGCCATGTCGTCGTGTTGTTGTCGTTTTTGTTTTGTCAGGCGGAGAGGCGGTTCCACGGAAGGAAAGCATGTGCACAGGATCCGCACGAACATTTTTCAACACTGCGTGAACCAGGTGAACTGAAGACTACAATTAGGATCTGGATCTAGGTCTTTTGGACAATAAAGTTAGTTCGCTCTCTGCGGTCACGTGGCACCTAACAATATTTCAGAAACAAGTATACGCAGCGAAAGAAGCCCGCTGTGAAGGGTACGTGCTAAGAACATAAATGATCGCCCCAGATCGCCTTTTTAACCATCAGTTCGGTTAAAGAAGCGACCAGCCGGTAAAAAAAAATCCCAGGCCATCTCCTCTAAGGCCAAACCTGGTGAGGGGCGAAGCATGCAGTGTATAAGCGTATTCTTGGTGCCTTTGCGTTTTTGCCAAGCGATATGAAACAGTTGGGGGGTAGAGGCATAAAGCTTTGCTGTAAAAGTCTCTTTGAAGCATGAAGCTCCATAGCGCGAGGCGCAAACGAGCGTCCCGGTGTTTTTTCGTACGCGTTACGAAGCTCTCCAGCGCGAGGCGTAAACGAGTGCCCCGGTGTTTGCAGTGGAGCGCACGCCTCTCTCCGTCACTGATTGCAGCAGCGCACTCATCGGTGCACCCAATGCATTCGCATTTCCGCACGATCCCCTTCGTGGAAGTGGGGGGAGTTTTTTTAGTACGCGGTGCGTTCTAGAGCGAAGCGTAAACGAGTGTCCCGGTGTTTTTTTAGTACGCGTTGCGAAGCCCCCCAGCGCGAGGCGTAAACGAGTTTCCCGGTGTTTTAGAACCGTGACTACATGAGACGAACGACGAATAAGACGACGACGACAGGAGACGCAACAGCCCCAGCTCCTACGGGGTTTCGCCCCTAAAACGGGAACACCAGAAAACAACGAATGAAAGAAAGGAGGTAGACCGAAAGAAATACATACAGGGAGAAAGAAAGAAGTGCCGAATGAGAAGCAGTATCAAAGCTAAAAGAAGCAAGGAAAAAGTGCGGTTTACAAGCAAACTGGGGTTTGCTTGGGGTTAACTGAACAAAACTAAGTAGACAATGATAACAGGGTCATACAAATATTAAACAATATTAAATTTAGTCTCAGCCAAAAAGCGACGACGATGCTCTGTGGTTAAGTGATAAAAAAAGGCGCAGAGACCGGGGCGCTAAGAATGTAAATCACCCACGGTAAGGCGTGTGGCCGAAAAGAACAAACACACGTTATGTCCGGAATTTAAACGCTTTCTTGGTTGTGTACTTTTCTGAGAACAAAACACGGTTTAGCACGGCTGCGATTCATTATTTACATTTTTCTCAGCGTTTCCAACGCAGTTTAATGGGCTCAATACCTCGCAGTGTAACGTTCCGTCAGGGCACCTTGTGCCATTCGGTTTCATTCGGTTCGTAGTGCACTTTGTGCAGTTTTGTTACATTTTTCGGTCCCGTCGAATTTCTAGGAGAAACCGGAGCGGCAAACTGGTTAAGAAACTGTCATCCCGATTTGCTAAAAGGGGAACAAAAAGTTGCGGTTAACCGAACTCCGTCGACTTCCTGACCATGAACCTTGTGAAAGTAAAATTTCCTCAATGCGACAAGAGGTTCCAAACGGTTCCAAACCAAACACTCAAACACACCTGTCGCCATTCCTAGTTGAAGGAAAAAACGTTATGCACGGCCATTAGGTAACCTAAAAATAAGCGAAGACGGACGGTAAGTTCCAAATGCAGGCGAAAGCGGTGACATTGTAGCGATTATTTTCAAACGCCAAGCAATACCCGAATGCAGCTTCGTGGGTTTCCTTTTTTTATGTTAACGACCTCTGAGCACATAACGACGAAACATGAGTGCCTGTTCGAATGAGGAGAGAGAGAGAAGAGGACAGAAAAAAATATAGAGATGCAGGGCTGTGCCCTATTTCCCACTTTTTTCAGGTAATTCGAATGAAACCGGGAAAAAGTGCTAACGACGAAGAACATAAGTATGTAGAAGGCCCGTTCTTTTCTCCATCATTTCCTTCAAATAAGCAACTCAAAACCTAACTAAAACCCAAAACCTATCGTACTTCGCACGAACGAAAAAAAAAAAAAAGTCGCGGACAGACAACACGGGGACAAGCGCTACAATTATGGAATATCAACTAGCCCAAGCCGAAGCCCTTATTCAAAACCTGTGGACCGAACGGTGTACGCGTGCGTGCATGTCTATGCGCATATGCGTGTGTATTATGCATGCATAAAAAGCGTGCATTCAACGGGGACGCCAGAACAGCTCCAACCACAGCTGTTCAGTTATTCAATTTACTTTTCGAATAGTCAAGTTTCGAATGAGTTATTCCAGTGAATTATGCAAAAGATAATTCAGTCAATATCTTCAACGCTTAAACATGTGAACAACCTTTCGGTGGGGCGCTTAAACAGGTCTCATTTAAATCACTTTTACATGTCTTATAGTACCGCAGACATGTTTACAAAAAAAGGAAAAAAAAGGAAGGACAGCCTGTAGACGGGAAGCAGGTTTATTGTAGGAATTGCTCAAAATTAGAGACTCAAAATGTTAAGAGATATACCTTCACTTTTGTTCGCTTGTTAAGGCACGGAACACATTGGAAAACTGACTTGAGTTTATTTGCAATTTTGGAGGGTGTTCGCAGAACTCAGCAAGAAACGCGAACAAAATAAGCTTAATTCTTATCGAATACCTCGGTTAGGCCGACTGAAACTGAATATAGAACTAGAAAACACGGCAGCAGTATAGAGAACATGTCATCGCCGTACGAGAAGTGGCCTTCTCAGGGGAATTTTCGGTCTAAGAATGAGCCAAACAGAGTAATCCAGACTCAGTGTTCGAACAATGTGTTTGTTTTGAACTTTCACAACTGACAATAGGCCAGCAGCATGACGTAGAAAGCCGATGTATTTGAGTGTCAACTGCTTAGGGCTAGCCTCTATTATCCTGATATAAAAATGTGACCCTAAACAAGTACCCAAACAAATAAAAAAATGGCTGGCGATGACGACACTCCCTAATGCGATATTTGGGCGCAGCAGCAGTGCGCTGAGGCAGCACTCACTCGTGGGTTCACTCGACCGCAGCGATAACGAGCCTTTGCGTGGACGACGCGAAATGCGTCTCAGGAAGGGACCGCGAACTGCGTCTTAAGCGAACGCACATCATAGTCACGCGCATGCCCCTCTCACGTCTTCCCCGAGCTTCTCGCCGTTGAGCGCCTCGTGCGGGCACAGCCTACTGCCCCGTTCCCTCCCCCAGCGCACCCTTTCGGAGAGCGCTGGCTCGCGCCGCCACGGCGAACCGCCCTCCCCTTCCAATTTCGCGACACTTTCCTTCTTTGCTTTCTTTAATCGTTCGCTTCTTCTTTCACTCGCCGGTCTTGCCCTCGTACACTCGGTTACGCCGACAACGCGGCTCAGCCCAGAGACGACAGCCAAAGGACTGCGCCCTAAAATTCGGCAGAGAGAATTGAAGGATTACTGACACAAAATTCAGAATCCTAAATGATCATATCATTGGCTTCAGTTGTTTACGAAGACGCCTGCAGAAATTTTTACAGCCAACCGAGTCGAAAAAAACATAGAAAATCAATTTTAATTGGCCCGGCCACGAGCTACTTGAGATTGCCAACGCCATCGAAATCGCCATCACTGTGGCCGCATACATTCCGTACCCTGAGAACCAACCGGTTCTGGGTGACATCGGGTCACCCTTTCCGGAAGCGGAAACACTCTCATACGTTGCTGTTAGTAATGGCACCGTTGCGCCAGGCCCGGTCTCTCAATGGCACCTTCAACTTCGGCAAAATGTCAAAAAATTCACGCTGCCTTTTGAAAAATACACGGAAGGCCAACATCATGAACAGAAACAAACTTAGATGTGTCTCAATTTAAGATTAAACCACGTAAATAGCTTCTAATTAGACAAATTTTTAAATAACTTTCAAATTTCCCACGTATCCCACAGCAGATGCGGAAAATGCGTGTGACGGCATGGGTTTCTGATTGACGTGACACTGTAGCTTCTTGGCCCCAATGGTGTGACTTAATACCGTCCGGCATTGCCCAAAACTGCCATCTGTGCAGCCGAAGACCGAAACCGAAACTGGTTGAAAGAAATGCATTGTAACTATTTTTATGCTGACTACTGATCGGTTTTTGATCGATTTTCATTATTAGCGGCCGAAGAGGTATTGTGTACGGCATAAAAGCGAAAAACCTAAAGTTTGGTGTCGGGACTCCTTTATGATTGCTCCTGTGTAGGTATACGAAAGCATTTATAGCGGCGCGGGTGAATTTTTTTAAATCAATATCCCAATATGCACAAAGTTGTTTGTGCCGGTAGTATTGTGGACGCCGCCATGTACCCCTGCGCAGAGAGGGGCAGAAGAGGCAGCAGCGCCGGCTGGAGGGCGGTGGTGAACCGCACAGAGCACCCGGGCTCGCTGGTGACTGGTGTGCCGCTGGGTGCGGCAGCTGCTAGAGTGCGAAGATTAGCTGGAAGAGCATTTGCCACGGCTTAGCCGGCGCGGTGCGTCGTCACAGCACCGCCGCGCTCTTCTGCGCATGTCTCGCTCTTCCTCGCTGTATCATCGTTCGTTCTCCCTCGGAATACGTGCTCGCGCCGCACGCCACGTGTTCTCTTATTGGGTTATATTAGGCTATGTAATCAGACCGGAAACTTACAATTTATTTATCTATTTATTTATATTTTTATTTATGTATTTATTTCATTTTCTTAACACGAAAGTGTTTTATTCCGGGATTCACGAAGATTTCACTTACGTCACATTCGTCACGGAAGTGACGCTAGTACAACGAAGCAAACGGCCTGTAAAGGGTGCACCCCTGCACACAGGGTCTTCTTGCGGGGAAGCAACCTTTAGTACTAAAGAGTACGTTAAACTTGGGGTTGTTCGTTTTCGGGTTTTATATTTTCGCACGAAATTGTTTTATGCCGGGATACACCAAGATTTCACTGACGTCATATCCGTCAAGGAAATGACGCCAGTGCACCTATGCCAGAGCGACCCGTCAACAGGACGTCACTCGCCAAGCACACCCACAAGACAGCCGCCGACCCGCAAATCATGCTCAGCTGCAGATTTCGCTGCACATTTCACTTTCGTGTTTTACCGATTCCTCTGACAGAGGAATCAACCACGTTTTTTATCATTTATTTATTTATTCATTTATTTATTTGCAACATATATCTCGGAAAGACCAAGCAGGAGAGACAGAAAACGTTCTTGAGGCAAACACACAGGAACGTGGCAAATTGTAATGGCAACACGCATTCACTAAAGAGAATAAAAAAATGGAAAACTGTAGTGAGCTGTAAGGAGTACATTACTAACGACTTAACCTGACCTTAAAGACAGCACAAAGTAGATTCAGCACGCTAATACCGACTAACAATATACATTAAGCAATCGGGGCATAAAAAAAAACAAATTACACCACAGCGAATATGGCACGTTCAAAATCGTTACGGTACTGTGATGTGAAGACCGCTACGGGTAATGAATTCCACTCCGTTACTGACCGTGGTAAAAACGAAATAAACAAACATATTTGCGTGGGCTCGATACGGAAGCAAATTGTGCGTCGCCCATGTCTTGCGGAGTGAGATTGGAATGCTTGAATATATGCCGATGCACTTACCTTTGTGGAGCCAGTATAAAGAGATAATATTGCAATTAGCGTCCGCATGGCCCGAAAATGTGCCAGCAAGAACGGCATTTCTGTTATTGCCACCGTTTTCATTTAGGTCTAGTATTTTTTTTCTGTAGCTTACTTCCCCGTATCCTCTCGATGAGGGAGCGGAAATAAAGACGGTGTGCCCAGAAAAACCTCTGCTCTCCTACGTTCCAGCATGGCAGGCAACATAGTATAACAGCGAACAAATTATCAGGCGCTTAACAAAAGACACGCGATACAATTATGCTTAACAAAGAAGAACACAATGCCACATAACTTCGAAGTTCAAAAATATATTATACCACGAACAATTTGACAGAAATGCACAAGGCGCAAGTATAACCGAAGGAAATTAATTTTCACAATTCCACGCAGACCAGACGGAAACCAGACACCATTTCCAACGAGCAAAACTGGATTCACGCTTGAAGCCAGGAAAAAAATTGATTAATCTTAATGCGCGCCTAGGTTCTGTTCATAATCTTCAATGTTTCTAAGTGTAATGCATGACCGCACTAACTAGTTCCAGTGACCGGTAGCCTATACTTGTGATATCTAATCCCGTACGCCCTAAAGCCGCCCGGACGTTTTCGATTAAATTCCGCTTTTTCTTTTCGGGTGCAAGAGCCTGAGTTATCATGTGTTCGACTTCGCCGAACCCCATTTATTAAACAAATGGCTGCGGCTTCGCTGAGCTAACCTTAGATATGCAAAGTAAAAGCTTGGCATAGTCTGGTTGAGTCTTGGTTTCGCTTGGTTAACCTTTGATGTAGGTGTGTTGCCGACCACGGTTCAAAGCAGTTCGGTCCCGTGCAACGCTCTCAGAAGGAGGCCCGCCTCGCTTTCATTAGCGGCGAACGTGGTGTTCCTCTTCGCCGGGCGCAAGATGAGTCACGTAGCCCGAGACGACCCAGCGGCGCATACGTGGGAGGCGGCGGGTTCGTCAACTGCCGATCAGGTGAGCGCCCGCAACCGCGTGCCGCCCAGCTGATCAGTTGAGCGGAACGACTGAAAACGGGGCCTTGCGCGCAGCACCGAAAGCGGGCTCGGCGAATCACGCGACGCGTTCAAGGGGTGTGTCGCAGGGGGTGTGTATGAGGTCAAAAGTTGAAATTGCGCATCCGCGGCGAAACCGGTGGGCGAAAGCAGTACAGCTTTGCTTTAAAAATGAAAAAAGCTCACGCTAACGCGTAAAACTTCTCGGCAGCGAAGCTGTACGCAACCCTTACGAACATCACGACGGTTTAAATTCACGATTGCAGCCGATTTGCCTCTTCTTCGCTGCCGTAATGACCTTTACTCCATCATTGTTGCTATACATGTGAGCTTCCTTCATTTTTTCTGGAAGCGATAATCATTGGACATCACCTTGGAAGGGCGTACGCTATAACGTGTCTTTTAAGTTCTGAGCAAGTGTTGCCGCGCTTAGGGCGAACGCTGGAGTCTCTCGTTCCGAGCAAGTGTTAGCAGGGTTACGGCGAACGCTGGGGTTGCTTTTTTTTTTGGGCTAATCTTGGCCAACCTCCCTAAGTGGGTATACTTGGTTGGAAAAACGTGCGCCGGGACGCTGGGAGGCACGCGAGGCACGCGCTCACGTGTGCTCGGCATTTCCTCAGTATTTTTAACTGCGGACATGCGAAATAATGGTTTTCTAAACAGCTTCGTTGTTAAAAAGTGGCCGCGCTCAGAGGTTGCGCTTACCGCCATCGTAGTTCGCGCATATGTTCACTTCAGATAAATCTGCTTGCAGCTCGTTAAAGGGCCCTGCAACACTTTCTCAACTGTAAAAAAAAAAAAAAAAAAAAAACAAAAACTCAACTGCTTTGAGACCGTAGTCAACAAACAGAAAATGTTCTTTTTTTTTCACTCTGGTAACGCAAACTTGCCCAGAAACTTTTAATAGGCAGTAGTAGGTTGGTGGTGCTGGCAAATCTCCCCTCAGCGTTTCTTTTTTTTTTTTTTTTTTGCGTAAGCAAAAAAATGTAGGCTTTTACCCTTCATTTTGCCGAAAGCATGTTTTACCCGAGTACACTGAAACTATTGTTTGTAACTGGCGCTGAGCAACAACAACCAAAACAAAAATAGCGGTCAGTGCTCGCTGAGATCGTATAAAGGAACTCCAGCTCAAACGAAACTACTATTGCCCAGAAGAAACAGCGACATGTAGCGGCCGGGTTCACAAAAAACGACCTGGTGTGCGTGTGTATATATATATATATATATATATATATATATATATATATATATATTGGTGTGCATGTGTGTGTGTGTGCGTGTGCGTGTGCGTGTGTGTGTGTGTGTGTGTGTGTGTGTGTGTGTGTGTGTGTGTGTGTGTGTGTGTAAACACACACACCCACAGAGCTGAGAGCGACTGAAATTGCGTTGAATTCCCCGTTCCACTGGTCTGTTTCCCCCTCGTCAGTGCCTCAATGCTGTTATCGCGTAGCACTCCGACTGACAGCCTAATATCGCCCCACGAAATAGCGCAAATAAACGCTGTGACGGGATAGATGAGTTTCATTGTTAGCGGACTGCACGCAGTGGGGAACAGTAATCATAGGGAGGAGTCCGCGAATGAAAAGCGAACCGGACCAGATTCCCGTCGAACAAAGCCGAGGAGACGGACGACGACATCATCAAAGGAACGGGGCGCGCCTCGAAAGGAAGGAACTAGTGAAAGAAAGAAAAGAAGCAAGCTAGAAAGAAAGGAAAAAAGAAAGAGAAAAGAAACAAACAAAAAGAAGGAAGGGATAAGGAAGCAAGAACGAAGGAAGTAAAGAAAGAAAGGAAGAAGGAAACAGAAAAAGTAAGAAACAAAATGAAGAAAGGGAGGAAATAAAGGAAGAAAGAAAGAAAGAAAGAAAGAAGAAACGGAAGAAGGAAAGAGAGAAGCAATATGAGACATAAAAGAAAGGACAAAAGGAAGGAAGGAAGGAAGAAAGGAAGAAATGAAGAAAGGAAGGAAGGAAGGAAGAAGAAAAGAAAGAAAGAGGGAAAGTAAGGACGACAAATGAAAGAAGGAAGGAAGGAAGGAAGGCAGGAAGGAAGGAAGACAAGAATAAGAAGGAACTAAAGAAGAAAAGAAAGAAAGAAGGAAAGTAACAAAGAAAGCAAAGGCTTAAACGAAAGAAGGAAGGAAAGAAGAAAGAAGGAAAGAAAGAGAGAAGTATAGTAAGAAAGAAACGAAAGAAGTTAAGAAAGAAAGAAAGAAACGAAAGAAGTTAAGAAAGAAAGAAAGAAAGAAAGAAAGAAAGAAAGAAAGAAAGAAATGAGTTAAGAAAGGAAGGAACAAAGAAAGAAAAAAAGAAAGAAAGAAAAAAAGAAAGAAAAATCGTCACAAACAAACGTACACAACTACACCGAAAATAAAAGCCATCACGCAATGAGCCGCTAACCTAATAGCTCACAGACAGCAAGGCCTAATCATTTCTTAGGAATAAAACCACAGAACAACGGCCTACTTTGAGCGACAGAAATTAAAACAAGATGCAATTAATGCGAGGCTTCAGCCTCGAATGCTCGCAATTTAAAACATGAGTCTTAGGGGTAATGCAGCAGGTCTTATTAAACGCTGCTCAAGTTTACGTCCTACGAACGTCTTACGAACCAAACACGGTGGATTCTTTTTAAAGGCAGCAAGCAGGGGAGGTGCTTTAAAGGAGCGCGGACTCGGAAAACAAATCATACCAATTTCGCCCACGCCTCCGACGTCGCTTAAAATCAGCAGTGAGCGGAACGATGTACTTTTCTCCCCTCGCTAACACGAAGGCTGCATCTCGATGTTGCTCTGAAGTTGAAAAGCTTCAAAGGCCCGCATTTAGCGATACTCGGTCACCGGCATTAACATAAACGTTACCAACAGAAATGAAAGAGAAGCGATGAAATTAATATAAATGATCCGAAAAAAAGAAGCTTCAGCGGGATGAGAGGCATAATGACCTGGGGGGTGTTAACCCAGCATTTCCCTCCACGTGTACGAAAACCAGAAAAGGAGATTAACGGAAAAATAAAAGGACGCGGGGTTGCGCTGGAGAAGGAAAAACAATAATTTGCTCACGCGGGGCCATTTTCTCGGATGATATGACGTCAAGGAAAAGCAAAATTGAAGTTTAATTGGGCTATAATAAATTAGTTTATTATCGGACTTAAGAGCAAAGCTTTCTTCTTAAGACGACGCCGTGAGGTTGAAGCCGCAGAAAAAGAAAGCCGCCACTAGATGCGCACTCTGAGATATATGATTAAGGTTTTTTGTGTTGTTTTGTTTACGCACGTAAACAACGGAGCAGCGAGCACATAAGTTTATCAGTCAAACTGGGGTGCGCCATTATCAATAATAAAACCCGTTGATTGATTATGGGGCTGAACACGTCGAAGTTGCACCTGTGGTGTGGGGCACGCCGTAGTGAAGGGCTCCGGATGAATTTGGGCCATCTCTAACGAGCGCCGAAATCTCCGACACACAGTCGTTTTAGGGACTCGGGATGTCGTCGTCTCATATCGTCGCCGTCTCATCTCGTCGTAGCACCATGTAGTCACGGCACTACAACATCGGGACACTCGTTTTCCGACGCCTCGCGCTAGGACGCTTCGTGCTTCAAAGACACGAGACTACAGAAAAGCTGTATACCTCTACCCCCCAACGGTTCCATCTCCGTTGGCAAAAATGCCAAGGCGCCAATAATACAGTTATACACTACATGTTTCGCTCCTCCCCAGGTTTCACGTTAGTGGAAATGGCCCGGGATTTTTGCCTTCCGCCTCTATACGCAAAGAAGCCACCGCGAAAGCGACCAGGATCAAACCTGCGTTTTTTAGACTCAGCTGCCCAACGCTATAATTTAAAAAAATCAAACGATGGCCGCGACAAAATCCCCGAGGAGGAAGAAGGCTTGACGAAGAAATCGTAGGCGAATATTGGGGAGCTAACATCATTCTTATACAGTTGCGGATGGCGACCAAAGGTCACGACGATGATTAAGATGGTAAAAATATCAATCAATCAATAAACCAGGCAATCAAGGAATCAACCACTCAAGCGTGTTAATTAAGGAAGAAGCGGCGGGTCTTAGTGCTGGGACACGGAGCAAAACCAACACATAGAATCAAGCAAGGCTTCACTGTCCTATGGGAATAAAATAGACAAAATTGGTTACACAGAATGAAGAACACAAGGCATACTAAAGGAAAGAGAAAATAAGAGAGAGTATATGTTTCATGCACTAGGTCAGTATGGCAGGCTGCTGCTCCCTTCCCCCCCCCCCCCCTCTCTCTCTCTCTCTCTCTCTCTCTCTCTCTCTCTCTCTCTCTCTCTCTCTCTCTCTCTCTCTCTCTCTCTCACCCACACACCTACACGCACAGGCGTGCACGCACGTATATCATAATCATCCGTTGGACGGAAGACGTCTAAACTGGCAAATTGTATGCAGGCAACAACAAAGCTTATTTCACAAGAAGATGGCACTCTATTCAGCGAAACAAGCGGGCCTAAACGTAGCAGCATCGAAAACATGGCAACGCTGCAATGGACGAAGGCTTGTAAAAAAAGATACAACACAGCGCGCTCTCGTCCTACGTCCTCATCCATTAGCGCTGCCATGTGTTCTACGTTCCAGCTCCAACTCGCCCGACAATCTACATTCTTCAATGTCGCGTACATGTCTCGGCATTGTTGCGATGTTACGTACCGTATACGCACCCGTAAAGGTACGAAGTGTGAGTCAACACGCAACGTTTGATGATAACGTTGATCGCGTTGCCAAACAACCAAGCTAACGCGAGAGGAGCTAAGTAACTCCTCTGATAATACAGGCCGACACCTTCACGATCTGTTTTTTGGGGCGCAATCAACAGGCATCGTCTGCGGATTCAGCGACTGTCCCAGCAGCACGAAGGTAACTGCAAGCGAGAGCAGCCGAGGCTCCACTTATCGCGTTGCGTGGCAGCAAGTGAGCCGCGGGTGTCTATGCCGACTCCAAGACGCACTGAAGACTGAGGAAAGAATAAGTCACGCACTTATCCCCAGGGAACGTCATCAGAGTGGAAGGGTCACGCTTCGCTCTGACCTTTCGGACGTCAGTGGAGGACCACAAGCGATCGCACGCTGAGTGCGTCACTCCGAACGGACTGCTGAGGACCTGGGGCGGTATTCCCACGTTGTGTCCGTTTTTTTTTTACGCTTTAAAAATGCACGTTTTGAGCATACCCTGCTTGGCTAAAAGCAAACACCCAGATGTGACTGCTGTGACGTCATGCCACGGCGGAGCTATGAGGCGCGGCTTCGCGGAGCAGACGATTTGGAGCAGACGATTTTTCGTCGCCTTGTTGGTTCGATGGAGGAAGAATAAACGCATAAAAGACAGCTTAGAATAGGTTTAGTCGTTTAAAAGTTGTTCACAAGAGCAGTAGCACAAAAGTCAACCCAAAGCCCGCCTACAACTGGAAGTACGTCACAATAACACGGGCACAAAACGGACAAACACGAGAATACCGCCCCTGTTCTAACTAAACGGGCGGAATTCTAAGTTGATGCATGATTGGCTGAAAACGCACGATCCGGATGTGACGTAGCACAAGTAAGGCTTAGCGATGCGTCTGTGTACGTCAATGGTCAGAGGCTCGCAAGTACAACTACGTCACGTGTGAGGTGGACGGGAAACGGGTATTTTCGACACGAACACAACTCATAATTACTCCACGTGTTTTAATTTTACGGCTCACGATCGTTAGAGCGTTTCAGCATAGCTGGCAGCGTACGCTACGCTAGCGGTGGCGGTGGGTACTGGTACCCGACTGCGCATGCACGCGAGGGCACGGAGCAGGCGGCCGCCCGTCCGTTGAACGAACGCGCGCATGTGGAGTTGGGTCCCGGGTCCTGCTGCCGCCGCTAGCGTAGCGTACGCGACCCGCTATGCTGAAACGTCATTCCTTCGAGGCGGCTGCAGTTTGAGCACGGACTGTGATGCCTGCCTGGCTCCAACGAAAAATTTACACGTACGCGCGTAAACCTCACCCCCTACCAATATCCGCCTAAGTTGTGTTCAACATATTTCAACAGGATTTTCACGGTGTTTTCGCAAAGTTTTTTTGGTGTTCATGTATTAAGCCTGTGCAGCGCGACGTTTATGCTCCGGTTTTGCGATGGACACTATAAGGGCTGGTACATCTGTTTGCTTAGCAGCTCCTTTCCCGTGTATCCTTTTTTCGAGATCCTCACAATTCATTCTTGAGAACTGCACTTCAAATTCGCCGCGCAAATCTTATCCCTGACACTACTCTGTCATCAACGTCTGCTCAAGTGTCAAGGCGCCCTCAAGGATTTCGCGAGGAAACAATTGACACTTTCCGCTTCCTACAGGATCATTTCAGCCTTGAGTGTGTGTTCAGGCTTCCAGCGAGTCTATTTTCGGCACCCTTGTTTCTTCGTGTGCGGTACCATATCAGTCTATATACTTGGAAAGCCCCAACAGAGTAAGATGCGTGCTCCCCCACGCATCGAAACATTTTCAAGCGAAGCTTGTATTAGCTCACTTGCGCCGTCGGCGGTGGCTTACGCCGAAACGCTTTGCGGCAAAGCCAACTTTAACATGTGCTCTAATGACGACGACGACGATGATAATGACGATTATGATGATGATGATGATGATGCCCTTGAAGTGTTTACAACGAACCCACACACACGGGGGGGGGGGGGGTTGTGGCCAGGGATAGAGTGCCCCTGTTGGAGCTATAAATTGAAATCCTCCAGGGGTTCCCCTCCTCGAATGCAGCTCTCGTTCGCCGTTCGCAGCTGGCGCGGGCGTGCGCACAGGTGTCGCGCTATGTCAAGCCACAAAGCGTCGTCGCTCGCATCACACATCGCAGGCGCGGTCGCTCGCTCTCGTCGGACAGTTCACTTCCTAGCGCGGGATGGGTCGGCCTCACGTGATTCTCTCCGCAGAAGAAGCCTTGAAGAACGTTAACGCTCCCGGTAATCGCAGAATAATGATCCACGATAACGCATACCAAACATTTGCGTTTGGATAAAGCTAAGCGAAATGACATGGTTTCGTTTTAGTCAATCAATGGTTTTGCGTTTTCATTTCGGTCACGGCATTTTGGTTTTGGCAGGAGTGTTTTCGTTTTCGTCTTTGGTCATTGCGTTTCAATTTTGGTCGCTTTCATTTTCCCAGAAGTGAACCTTCGTGTGCGCCCGTGTTGCACGAGGAAAGGGATTAGAATTTGTTTTTTTAATCCCGTATTGCTACACTCACTGTTAAAGCTTTGACGCAGGATCCTCGCCTTTTGGCAGCCTGGTCTGTGAAGTGCCGCTTCCGTTCCTGATCTGAGCCAATAGATCACTATTTAGAAGACGGCAGGGGAGCCGTGAATTACGCTGAATTTAGCAAGGAACGCAGACAACGGCCATTGACATCACGGCATTCTCAATATGATTTGCGGCGTTCAGCTGTCGTGAACCAGCCTACTGCATGTTTTCTTCAATTTGTTTTTACAGACTGTGGCGGTTGTCAACTCTGTGACCAGCATGCCCAGCCACCTCCGCACCCAAAGCCTTACTTCCGTGAAAAAATGGCCCTTGTACATAGTGCTTTTCACATTTAGTTAAGTACTTGGTTTGCTTTACAGCGAAACTGTAAGAGCAAGCAAGGTATACAGAACGCCAGCCGGAGGGAGCTGATCCTGGAGATGTTGTCTTTTAAAAGTGCGCCCAGAAGACCTGTAAGTAATTCGCACCAAAAACCGAAAAAACAAAAACAAAAGCGAACAGAGAGACGAAACAGCATGTAGCAGAAAAGAAGTCTTTGACAAGTATCGCTAGTGTATCGCCTTCAAAATCACGTAAGCGCCCCATGAATTTTTCATTTCCGTGGTTCAAAACTCGAAGCTCCTTCTATGACGAAACAAAGCAATCCATTAAGGCATGTTGATACTCAAGGTGGCGCTGGGCGAAGAATACGTTGTTTTGCAGGCCCATGATGGTGGCCTTTGTATATTTTCTAGTTCCTCTAAGAAGCCTTCTGTGTGTAGCTACACAGCTCCGCTCGTGTCCCACCTTCACGAACTGGAATAGCTGAGTTTTTTTTTTTAAGAGCGAATGCTCTTTATAAGCGACCCGAAACCATCCACCGCCGCCGGCGGCGGCGGCGGCGGCGGCGTCGGCGGCGTCCGCAGTGCTCCTCTACATTTAAAAAAGAAACAGCATCCGGCGCCAGGTTTCGATCCGAGGACTTTGCGGCCGCAGCGCGACGCGCTACCGACTAAGCCACGGAAGCCACGCTGATATCAGTGTGAGTAGCGCCTTATATCTTTAACGCATTCAAACTACATCGTCAGCGGCGTGCGTTGGCGACTCAGCGGCGTTATAGCGGCTTGATAACTGCGTGGTGTACACGTGATACTACAAACCCGATGAAAGAGATGGAAGAGAAGGCGGCGAGGCGGTGGGCTGCGGGGGCCGAGCGCAAGCGCCGCAAGCGGGCCGACAACCGTGCATTCGCACTTTCACATTCTCCCCCTCGGGGAAATGCGGGGGAATTTTTTTTTTTTGACCCTCCATGAGAAAATCCGTAAACCCCATCGAATTCAAGAAAATAGCGATCCGAGAACTCCCTTAACTTCCCCGCTGCGCCGAGGAGATGAAATAAGAAGCAACGGACTAGACAAGAGAAAGTACACGCTATGGCTCGCCGATCAACGGTACATGGACTCCAGAAAGAGAAGACGCTTCCCAGTCGGACGCTGCTCCCGTAACCGGATATCACGACAGCGCAAGACGGGGGAGAAGCCCGGGAAACTGAGACCGCCAAATGCCTTCTCGCACGAACCACGCGCCCCCTTGCGATAAGCGCGCGCTAGTAAAGACGGGGTGTCACGCTCTGCCTATTCGGCAGATTGCGCCCGACTTTCACTGCTGAGATTATCCCTTTTAGAGTCTGCAGTAACTCGACGCCTCGACAAGAACAGAGGGTGCATTCAAAGTGAGTGAAGAAGGCTAGAAAGGTTTCTGGAAAACGGAGAATTCAAAAACGGATCGGACCGATGCGGAGTTTCCATCTTGCGCGACTAATTTTGAGATAGAAATGTCACAAACGCGTAAGAAATTCGGCTACCTTCGTAAGTGAGACGCGAGGGGGCCGAGGAAACAGCGGCGGTGGCAGTCGTCACCAGCTTTAAGTTGGCTTTCAGGTGTGCACATCTTATCGGTAGATCGGACACTGATCCGCCGAGCTCACGCCGTCTCTCTCAACAGTAGAACACCTGCACTTCAGAGCTTGACGTCATCACAAGGTGCAGCCAATCCCCGACGTGCGCCTCCCACCCGAGCATGTGCGCCGCCACGCACGCTCCCCACACCTGCTCGTAGGCTCCTTGCCTCCTCGTCACTTTCGCTCACACTTCTTGGCCTAGCATTTCCTTTCCTCCACTTTGCTGCGCCGAGTTCTGAGCGACGCCCGGCACGGCTAGAACTGAAGCTTAAACAGCTCCGGCGTTAAAAAAAAATTGCCTTGACCGAACCCGGTTAGCCGAAGTTTGTTGAGCGATAGCTCGGTTTTCGCGCCGAGAGCGCGCCGGAAACACGCACGCAGCTAACGGTCCCGCACAACGATACACAGGCACTGGTTGGTGCTGTAGTACGCGCAGCACGCCCCCTTACCCTTTCGTCCCATGACCTTCTCCGTACCCCTACCGTTAGAACGAACGAGCAATTAGACGCTTTTACTCCGCAACCGCACGAGGCGCTACCTCGACCTTGGCTGACTTTGAAGGTCTACGAGGAACGACGCCTTTTCTAGGTTTGAACCTAAAGTAATAAATCTTTCGCCATTAAATGTACATTCGCCCAGATACGACCGAAAAATTTCTGCGTGCAATCGTCACGACGCGTCGACAGACAGACAGACAGACAGACAGACAGACAGACAGACAGACAGACAGACAGACAGACAGACAGACAGACAGACAGACAGACAGAGTCTCCGCAGCACGGTAGTGACCACGGAGTGACTTATCACGGTCTCACTTGACGACAGAAATCATGATTCCGCTCTCAAAGCTCTGGATCGCGCTTCGCCATCACTGTTGTTGTTGATGATGATGATCATGTCTATAGCGGAGAACGACTCAAATCGAGTTGTTAAAGAGGAACGAAGGCTTCTTTTTTTTTTTTTTTTCATTTGAAAATTTTCCCTGTGGCATAACGATTCAGTAGTTCACACATACACGAAAAAGTTGACTTCGTGTGTACAGCCACAGGGTTTTCAACGAAACGGCCCATGAACCCAGAGCTGCAGGTCTGGAGGGCGGCCAGGGTGGAGGCAGGTTGCACGAAGGCGCCGTAGCACACTTAATGACGTTCCCGGCGTGCCACAGCATGAGCTGCACATTCACTTCTGCTCGCAAACTTGAGTAACTTCCCTTCAATTTCCTCTTGGCCCCAGCTGTCGTGCCTTAGCTCGAGTGAGACAGTCCCGTTGTACTTCTTGGAGAGCGGGACCAAGATTTCGCTCTCCACTCCAAAGGATGGCTCACCGGTGTCCTTTTATAACGAGAGGAACACCCACCTGCCTACTCCACCGCTGCTACCACTCGCGAGGAGAGGAGCGGGAGATCATCGATGCCATCTCGACTGACGAGATTAAAGTCAGTTCCATGAATGTGAAATTTTCTGAAACTGCGGAGCTCGCTTCGGCGCGCTGGCGGCCAACTCCCGCAGCGGCGGGGGTCGCCGCTCATAACAACACTCGCCATGGTATGTACGTCATCATCATCATCATCATCATCACTATCACCAGCCTATCTACGCCCACTGCAGGACAAAAGCCTCTCCCGTTAATCTCCAATTAACCCGATCCTGTGCTAACTGCGACCAATTTATCCCCGCAAACTCCCTGATCTCTCATCTGCCCATCTAACTTTCTGCCGCCCCCTGCAACGCTTGCCTTCTCTAGGGATCCACTCTGTTACCCTTAATGACCAACGGTTATCTTGACTTCGCATTACACGCCCTGCCCACGTCCATTTCTTGTTCTTAATTTCTAATAATATGTCCTTAACACGCGTTTGTTCCCTGACCCACTGTACGTACTCGGAGCTACCTCACGGAGGTGTGGTAGGTTATCGGTGTATATATAGGGGGGTGGGTGTTCACCACGTTCCGCGGCTACAGTGAACTACTGCGGCGCACTAGCCGAGATCGCGCACTGGAAGGACGTCGAGGCGGTGGCGCCACCTGTATACGCTCAGCGGGTACCTTCGCCTGGCGTGACGGGCATCAACGGACACAACGAGCCCCTAAACAGCTCCGCGAGTGGGGCAATTTGGCCATGATGAACGACCACGCGGCTGGCATGCGCTCTAAGGCAATCCCGTAATTCAGCTTCACAGCAACGCACTCGAGTGACGAAGCCATGCCGCTATCTAAGCAAACTCGGCGAATTGCAGACAGCAAAGTGCCCGTAATTTGACTAAACATGTGATCTGCGCTGTGGCACCTTGTAATGTGGAACGCCATGCCTGCATTTCCTGAGGCCACAGCGCAGACCTAAAGTTGTATTTATTTATTTTGAAAGGGGGTTTATTGCTCGAAGACTCAGAAGGCCAGAACCGCACAGGGAGCCGTCAGACGCCCAGGACGAGAACCGCGCAGACCGAGCGTCTTTTTAGTCGCGTATGGCGGTTGTATGCCAGCAATATGGCGATGTCTGGTGGCCGTCGTGCTGCCACGATGCAACGACTGACCAAAAAGAAGGGGAGGAAAGGGAACAGGACGTGTTAAGGCGAACTGGCGTCATGGCTGGACGTAGGCACGCAGATGAGCATGCGCTCGCGATTATGATTCATCACTCTCTTCTTCGCGGTGGAGGTTGATGGCGATGTTTCTCTTGATGATGATAGTACTGACGAGGGTTTACGTAAGAATGGCGCACACCCACTGCGGATTATGGCCAGTACCGACAGGCAATGCTGCATCAGTGTCGTGTGCGCTTCGGTTCAGACTACACACGTAACAATAAATCATAACGCTATGATAAGAAGCAACCATCAAGCAACTGCGAAACCTTTGACGATCCGTAGAATTGACAGCGAGCATTGAACCAACGGAGAAAAAAAAAAAGGGAGCAGTAAATCAAATCAGCGAGCTAGCGAAGCCAATAAGGAACAGAAGTAACGAACTAAATGTACCCTGGACGAAAAAGTCTGTACGGGCAGACGAACGAGACGGCCAGCTAACGAAAGCGACATTATAACCCGTTCACGTGTGGGAGGAAGAAAGCCGTCGTCCGAGAACGGCCACGACGACGACGAGGGCGCGGCACTACGGCACAGCATCATACGCTGTCGGCGCAGCACGGACGGGGCAATAATAGAACTTCCCACTTTGGGCTCGAAGCCCTGGCGAAGCAGTAATGGGAATTCAGTAGAACGGAGAGGACGGGAAGAGGAGGGAGTCTCGGAAGAGGACGGAGGCGCCGACACAGTGCCGGCGAAAGACGGCAGCGCGCACGATCCGTTTTCACGCCGGTCACCACTGCGCTTCTTCTTGGGAGACCGACCATTCGGCAATCGGATCACGGAGACGATATATCGGCGAGATCCGCAGCGCCGGGCTTCCTATTCGGGGGAGCAGAGCAAGGTATAGACAGGCAGCGACGCCCACCAGGTAACAGGGTCTGCGATCCTAACGCAATTCGTATTTTACCGAGCGCACCATTTGGCAAAGAGCTTTTAAACCGCCTACCTGCCCGTTGTTTCTTCAGAAAACCCAAAAATTGACCCCTGTTAAGCCGCCTCATAACGAAAACCATGAACTGAACCTTTCACGGCTAAATGGTGTTGCAGGCATCCCATGCGGAGCCACATCCAACTGGGGGTGGGGACGTCCGCCCACGGACTGGAATGTCGACGCCAAATAGAAGCGAACGCAGAAATGATACCACAAAAGGAAGACCGAAACGAGACAAAAAAGAAATATGGCAAGAGAACTGCCGGACAAAACTGCGACGTCGAAACAAAGGAGCGAAAAGTTATACACTGGACAAGGAGGCAACAATGAAGGGGAGAGAGAAGCACGAAAAGGATGAAATATCGCGACCGGGAAAAACCACTCGACGAGAGGAGGGAAAAACAAAGTGGGAACGGGAGGAGGAAGGGTGGGAGGGGCCAGTGCCAGCACAAGGAAAGAGCGTCGAAAGACGCACCCAAAATACACAAGAAACCCGCGAAAATCGCAACAAGGGGAGCGACGGAGAGAGAAAAAAATCGCCGCGAAAAGGGAGCGAAATCGTGACGAGCACAAAAAGCAAGAAAATCGCATGGAAAGGTAGTAAATGGAAACGATAATAGGGACCAGTACAAAAAATGAGTTCCTAACGTTTCCTTTTCAGCAGCCGCCGCTGCCAGGCCGGAAAAAACCTATCAGGACGAAAAGAGATAACCCTGATAAAGCGGCAAACATGACACCGACAGCGCGTCCTTGTTCGGTCGCGCATCTGTCGGCGCACTATGGCGATATGATCTTCATTTACGGAGCGAAGAAGAGGTCCGCGAGATATTGAAGGCACGGCGGCGCCGCCACAGTTCGCCGCCGCGTTTGTCTTGGCGCAGAAGCCGATTATCGCCGCACCCTCCATTATCGTTACGACGCGACCGCCGCAGCAGCGACGACTCGAGAGACAGAGGGAGGCCAACGGCGAGAAAATGGCACTGCCACCGCGGCACCAGCCTGCCAGCTCAAAGGCATTACACTCAATCATGGCCCAAAAAGCCCGAGCGCCGCCGCACACGCCTTCCGCCGTGCACGGCGGCTCGAGGTAAGGCCGGCGGCCTTCGCGGCCAAATACTCGCCGCCCCGTTATTGTAAGACCTTGCTCGTCCCTCCAATGGAGGTGGAAATCGCATTCGTCAGCGATTCGATCCGGAGACGAGAGTTTGCAGCAACTTCTGGTAACATTCCGCCGCAGCAAGACGCTACGGGAGTTTCTCGGATTACACTATGGTGACGTAAGACTGAAATGCAGTGTTGAGAAGGAGGAGAAGAGAACAAAACTGGCTCCAACCCACGCTGCGAAGGTGATTGGAAAGCAAAGCTTTAAACGACAGCCACAACAATTGCCCATGTGACGTCACTTGAATTCACACACGTGGCTCTACAAATAGTGAAACCAGAGATTCTGCCAGCCGTTATCTGGAATTCGCGGGGAGGCGTCCTGAACGCAGCAGCGTCGGCCACGGCCGGGCCGCTGTAGCCCGGCCATGCGTCGGCAGAAAGAAAACGGAGAGGAGCGTCTTTCGAAGGGTGAGACAGCGGAACCTAGCCATCCCGATGTGCTAGCTCGGGGCTACACCACCGCGCGACACAAGCACAGACACGGAAACAATTCGGCATGTGAGCTTTGTGATTTACATTAATGCCGATTAAAACTAATTACTTTGGTAAGTTTGAGAATTGCGAGAAAGCTGACGAACTTTTACAATCGCTATTTATCAGAGCCAGTTGCTCCTTTCGCCTTTTGTAATACCTCTTAAAACACAACCGAATTGGTATTCACCAGTTTAGAAAACGGAGTCCCATTCGTGGCAAGCAGTACGCAAAAGGTAGCGTTTCCCTAGTGGCCAGCTAATGTCTGTATGTGGTCTCTACATGTTGTTTTCCATGACCTTGCAAACCAATCCTTAACGTATCTTTGCCGTACGACCAGTTATTTCCGTCGGGTCCAGGTTACCCGGGAGGTGCTGGCTAACCAGTTAAAGGAGCCATGAAGAGAAAACAAAAGTTTGTTTTATTCGAAAGATTAGGTGTTTCATAGTACCCCAAGCGCTTTCCCGGAAGCAAATGATGCTTTATTCACTGAGAAATAAGGCAATTTAAGCCAAAATTTTAAATCTCCCGCTAAAATTGCACATTTGGTGACGTGAGCAATGGTGTCACACGGGCCGGTCCATGAAACAGATACTTAGTATGTCGACTCCATATAGCACCCACACGCGGGAGTCGACCGAGACGGCGGCCATTTTAAAAATGCTAGTAAAACCTAGTGCACCCGCAGCCCTAGTCATGGAATCGCCTGATCCGGAGAACAAAACTCTCGCCGAGGAGCTCGGGCTTGCATTTAACAACCTCACACCACTTGAACGCTCAACGCTTCTAAGTGCACGAGCGGCAAGAGTTGTGGGATACGCGGTGGACGGGAAAGCGACCATTCCGCGATAGCCACAACAGACGAACGCCCTGCCGTCGGCACCGCTGCCTCGTCAGCGCCGTCGCCACGGACGAATACAGACTGGTACGTATGTGCCGTATTTTCAACTTCAGTAGCAGTATCGCTTATGCCAGTTGGCCGGTGTCGTGTATGGAAAGCCGTTCGCGCGAGCTCTCTGCTTCGACCAGAAAGATACGAGCGTCAATGCGCGGTGTTTACGGCATTTTTCCTCCAAGGTCAGAGCGCCTCGAACCCGAAAATTCGTCTGCGCGACGGCGAGATGTCGAGCTCGGCCAGGCGGTTGTTTCGTACGCATTGGCGCACACGCTTGCGTGTTCGTTCGGAACTTCAACCGTTTACTCCACCGTTCTTTGTCATAAAAAGAATGTGCAGTATGTTTCACGGGCATTTAGCTCGCTATGCAAACTGTAAGCCCTGCCTAACATGCGTTTGCTTTTGCCGGCCTCCGCCAATCGCAGAGCTTAGCCCATGTGACGGCATAGGTTCTGTTGCGGGAAATGAGCTGGTGGGTCGCATGACCATTCCCGTTTTTCCTAATTATGTAGCTTATTTGAGCGAAGTTTGCGTTATAAGTGGTGTCGTTATGGTTCTAACGAGGCAATCTTTCGAATGAACCAAACTTGTGTTTTCTCTTCATGGCTCCTTTAATCAACAAGCCGTGCGAAGGAAACGCGCAAAAGACGCGAAGTAGCGCCAAAACAGGCCCAAAACTACCGTCGCTAAAGCAGACGACAAAGCCATTCCGCCGACGCGCCCACCGGCGATCAGGCACCTCCGCGCGGGGAACGCTGGGAAAATTCCCCGCGCCAGCTACACTGTGCGCGCCGTGAGTGAGACCCTCCAACCCCCGACCGCCCCCCCCCCCCCCCCCCCCCCCCCCCTCATTGCCGCCTTCGCCGCGTTGGGAGTTTATAGTCACGCAAGCCACGAAAGAACCGTTGGCTGGTTAGGTAGAAGGCTTTGCTTTAAAAGGAATGGAAAGGCTGGGAAGTTAGCCCGGTGTAGAGGCCGGTTTGCAACTCGGCACTGGGGAGTGGGGATCAGGGGATTACACGAAGAGGGCCGGCGACAAAAGGGAGATAGGAGAGGAGGCGCGCGCGCACTCTACTCCCCTTTTTGGCGCTGTAGTTTGTGTCAATTTGCACCGTTCAGGAAACGCAGAATGGGCTTTCGTCGCATTATGTGATTAGTAGGGAGCGAGCAAGGAATAACTTTTATTGCAAAGCGCAAAAGTTCGCTTCCTCAGGTGGTGGCGCTCTTAGTCCAAGACGCTGTGTCTCGAGCTGGTGATCGGCATATGCTGGTCGTCCAGGTCCGTTGCATTGCTCAATGAGGGACTGACTGGGCGTTTTGGCAGGGCCACGCGATTTGGTTTAGGGATCTGTATTCACGGTGGCAGTGGGGGCCTTGTTTTCGGGTAATTGACCCAGGTAGACGACGTGTAACAGGTTTAATGAGCCAGTATGTGTCGGTCTGTAGACGTCTCTAGATCGTGGTTTCTTCTACACTGGATCTTTTTGCGTGCTGGGGTGATGGATAGGAGTGTTTCATTTCGCAGTACTCAGAGGGATGGGTCGCAGGACTTCTTGGTTTAGTTGATGCGGCACTCGGTGGCAGTAATATTATAAAACGAAGCTTTCTACGTCTCACTGATGTCGTCTGTAGTCCACCCAAAACGCACAGCAGGAAATCCAACTTTCTCTGGCGATCCCAAACAGACAAGGTAACCGAAAAAGAGGCAAGGCAGATAGAAACGAATAAATGACGGGAAAAAATGCAAGCCAAAACGTCGTTAGAGATGTACAGGGCGGAGAAATTGGACATCAGGAAGGAAAATTTCTACGATAATTCCCAGGGCAGTGCTTTGCTTTTTTAAGGCTAGAGCAGGTTGCTTGCGAACTAGGAGCTTTGTTGGGAAGTATTCACAAAATGACGGGGTATGCGTGGTCTACGGAAAGGAAACAGAAACTATGCGGCACACAGTGTTATAGAATGTGAGGGTATCATTCCAAATCTACATGAGGGAAATATTCGTCTTCCAGAAGCCCTGGAATTTAAAGGTAGTACAGAGGAAGTTAACTTCAAGGCTGTCGAGACGACGAAAAGACGATTAGAATGCTGGTGGACGAAAAGCAGAGAGTGGAATATTGCCTAGGACAGCTACCACCTATAACAGGAAAAAAAAAGTATTTTGTGCCTAATAAGTCTTTTGTGCCTGCCCTAAGCAGCGCTAGTAATAAACCAAGAGTATAAAACGTAGGTATATTAGTTCTTTTTGTGGTAAGATGACACGTCATCACCCCGCTGCAAAGGGGAAACCAATAGCAATCATCATCATCATGATGATCGCGGTGAAGTGAAAAACAATTGAAACGCTTCCCGTTGTCGCAACCGAACCTGGGTCCTTTGCCGTATGAAGCCGATGTCTGTAAGACTGTGCCATTGCGACACGGTCGAAGCAGCTTGGGATTTGTAGAGAGGCGCATGTACATACAAGATTGGACAGAAAATGCGCCCCTCCGTTTAACGACGACGACGGCTGAACGTTCGGGAAAGCCATGGAAAGCCCGTATCAGTAAAGCACTACAGAGAACACTCGTAGTGGAGTAAACCATGCCGATGAGAAATAGCTGAGGTGTATAGTAAGCCGGAAACGGAAAAAATGGTCCCGGAAAAAATGGTCCCGGAAAAAATGGTCCCGGAGAAAATGGTGCCGGAAAAAATGGTCCCAGTGACCATCTAGGAAAAAATGGTCCCATGGCCCAGTCAATGTGTTTCTCTTCAAGCTAGTCAGATGTGAACTTTTTTGCGGTTTTATTTTGTCCCTTTGAGTTTTAGCTAAAGGGTTGAGAGAGAGATGTAATGCTTTAATATTCAGTCAATCAATCAATCAATCCTTTATTGGAAGAAACCAAAATACATAGTGTGCTACAGGGACAGAGACTAAAGGCTAAATCGCCTGACGAGGACTCTGTCCCTCTACAAGGGGCCGAAATTAACGCATTTGGAGGCTAAAATCTAACAAAGAAAATTGGGTAGACAGACAGATGGACGGACAGATGGATGGACGGATGGATGGATGGATGGATGGATGGATGGATGGATGGATGGATGGATGGATGGATGGATGGATGGATGGATGGATGGATGGATGGATGGATGGATGGATGGTAGGGCTGAGCATGAATTAAAAATTTTAATGCAAGTCATTGGATTAAAACCGAACAAACAACTGCGAGGCCTGGAATCGTCCATACACGCTTTAGCAAGATTTAAGAGAGATAGAAGCTGCAGCTGTCTTCAAAAAGGCCCATTCTTCCTTCACGACGATATTCTAGACTCAGTAAGAAAAATCTGCCGACAACAGTATTTGCAAGTTTATTTTAGCGTCACAGCGCTGCCGGCGAAAAACACTTCATATTTTCTGCATTTTGGGAGCAACAGAATGTTTGTAAAGGTGCTGTCTTGCGATAGTGGGAGTGTGCGTTTTATTTAGAGAGAATTACTTGCAAAATACATTGTTAACGTCGCCTGATTTCCTTAGCTGATGTGCATGCGGCAAAAAAGAGCGAATCTACATTATAAAGTGATGTAGTAAATAAAAGGGTCTGCGAAAGGATTTCATTAGTTGGCTGCGTAATAAATGTTTCCTGAACAAGGTATAAACAGAAATATGGAAATGCTCAATTTATTCAAATAACTGGCGCCAATAAAAATGGCATCAATGTAAATGTGCAAGCACTGCAGTAGCTTATTGGGCTCCATAACCCAAGTTACGCGGAAATATAGAATGACTGTTTAAAACAAGTAAGCACCAGATAGTTCGTTTCCGGGAAAGCTTGCGCACCGAAACGCGCATGCGCCCAAAATGTCCGTACACCGAACTGCCCGTGCATCGAAATGTCCTAGACCCGAGCGGAGAGGGAAGGTCAGGGGGAGAATAGCGTTTACCGCCATCGTACTTTGAACCATCATCTAAATTGTCGCAGCTAAGGGAAGAAGGAATAACGCCCCAGTGCTACTTCGGGAAAGCGGCAGACCCAATCTTCTTCTTGAGAAGATCGTCCAACCTTACTTTACTCTGATTTAAAAAAATTATAGCCACTGAAAAGAAAATGACGCGCCATAATATCGCCCCGGGAGGATGGGTTGGGGAAACTGGCATCGGGGCAAATGGCACGCGGAGATACTGCACGCGGGGCAAATGAGACACGGGGCTAACGTCGCGGGGTTTTCGCGACGGAGATTCTGCGCGCGGGACAATAGTGATACACCCCCTGAGAACATCCTGCTCATTAGTACAATAAATGTTTGTCTCACTCTCTCTCTCTCTTCCTACCTTAGCTTTGGAACCATTTTTTTCCGGGACTAATTTTTCCCGGACCATTTTTTCCGGAACCATTTTTTCCTACCTTGGCTTTGGGACCATTTTTTCCGGGACCAAATTTTCCGGGACCATTTCTTCCGGGACCATTTTTTCCGGGACCATTTTTTCCGGGACCATTTTTTCCTACACCCATAGTAAGCTGGTGTGATGTGGGTCCGCTCGCTTTTCGTTTGGTGTTGATCTTGATTTTGGAAAGCTTCGCGTTGCCCGATCTTTCTCGTTTCGGAGGAAGGGTATTTTTCGGGAAAGGGGGAAGGGAAGGGTTATATGTCGCCGGTAAAAAAAAAAAAACAAGAACAAAAAGAACCTGCACCCATACAATATCCGTCATTTTTCTGCTTTAATATCGCCGGCCACTGTAACGTCAGAAAATCTCAGAAAAAGGGGGTAGGGTGTGGAACCTACTGACCCTTCGGTACGCCCCTGCTCAGAGGGTATACGCTTGAGCGGCCGTATGTGCGTGCTGATTTCCGCCTAAACCATTGTGGACCGGCGTCCACGCGAGCCGCCTGTGTGGTATCATGTGGCTTGGCTTGCTACCTAGTATTCGATGATGTAGGACCATCTGCAGGCGCGTATTATACCGCAGGAATAACGGGTTAAATTTTGAACAATGCTTTATAAAGATGGCCACGGATTTTGTGAGTGCAAATGTAGTCTTATGTAAGCAACATTTATAGCGAGCAGCATCGTACTTCCAAATTCATATTTTTTTTTTGCATTTTTTGTTGGTATTGTTGACATGGTAACTGCTTTCAAATGCATGCAATGACGACCGGCTCCAAAGGTTTTCTGTAAGGCCGAGAACACTGAAGTACGAAAGTATGTTCGGCTATCTTTCCATCGGTAAGGTAAAGAAGAAAAAAGGAAGGAGCGGCAACAACAGGAGTAGAAAAATCATCTTTATAATATTGTAATACGATTGATTCATTTACAGAGAGATTAGAAGGCGTGTGACAAGCAACGCGTAGATATCAGAGCGGTGCGTGGAAGATGGCCGCCAAGCTGGAGCGCAGCCTCGCCTTCTTCCGTCAAGCCTGTTCACATGATTGCCAGCTGAGTTGACAAAGACGCATCGGCGGCATATGTTTGCGCCGAATGTGCTGAATGTTTGTGTAACAATATATCTCTATAATTTATAGATTAAATAACCTCCAAACACCGTCACATTCCCTTTGTTTACAAAAAAGAGGACAGGTTAACAATGTGTGCTTAAATAACTCTATTTGAAACTGTCGCAACATGGTAGCGCAATGCAGAAACAAATACTAATCGTGCACAGAGTGCGCGTTAAGCCGCAGCGGACGGTACACGGAGTTAAAACCTTTGTTGGTAGGTTTGTAGGTTTGTTTTCAGTGGCGAAAAGAACCCTTCGCTTGAAGAATTCGGCGGTGTTGGCGGTGGAGCAGAAGAGATGAGAAGACGATGGCGGGACGAAGAGATGATGACAAAAAAAACTGTATTTACGGTTATTTACAAGAGTGGTTACAGGAAGTTGATTACAGCGTTGGTTAAGCATGGCTGTCTTAGCGATCGACCCTCCTAGTTACGTCCTAGGTGCCATACCTTAGCGATCGACTCTGGGTTACGCCCTAGACGGCAAGGTTTACGTGCACTAAGCACGGAGGCTCGCCGGTCTCCAGCCAAAGCTAAGTCTCAGCTAAGTCTCGATTTTTATTGATTTTGATTGTGGGGTTTAACGCGCCGACGCAACGCAGGCGATGAGGCGCGCCGTAGTGGAGGGCTCCGGATTAATTTTGACCACCTGGGGATCTTTAACGTGCGCCGAAATCTCGTACACACGGCCCGCGTTTTTGCTTTTTGCCTCCATCAGAAAAGCGGCCGCCGCGGCCGGGAATCGAACCCGCGACCTCATGCTCAGCAGCGCAACGCCTTAGCCACTGAGCCACCGCGGCGGGTTCAGCTAAGTCTCTCGCTTCCTATCTTGCGCGGGGATATCATTCCTCGCTCCAATTGTATGCCGCGCAGCCGATTTGATTGGTCAGACCGACCTCTCAAATCCACCAATGGTGGATCCAAACGTGCCCCAGTAAATTCCCGCCCCTCGTCTCCTCTCCCAGACGTGGCGGACACACGAAAACGCGGTAACATCGGACAAGCAAGTTTCTCACGGCAAGAGCGGCCATCAGGCGCCGCGGTGCTTGCAAAAGTCGCCTCCAACGCTTGCACATAGCCCCGAGGCACGCAACTCCGAAGCGGCGTCTTATTGCCCTAATTGCGAGCGCCCTTCCGAAGCGTCTTATTGGGAGCCGGGCTTTTCAACATTCCATTAGGCCGGTGTCCACAAAGAGAAGCGGGGGTGGCGCTTACAAGAGTCGCCGTCCTGGCCTAGTCACTGCAAGAGTAACACGGCCCCCGAGGCACGCTACGGCGCGTTGTTGCCCAGGCGTCCAAAACGGGAGACGCGCTCCCCCCAAGAAAAACCAATTACGGCGGAGGCCATTGAGAGAAGCGGGGGCGGCAATGCGCGCAGCATCTCAGCACGCGCATCTTAACTCCCGATCTCCTGTCCGCCGGCATGACAAAATGCGTCAGAAGCCCTACACATGGGTTCAAGCTGAACGGCGAAGCATCCCCGAAATGAACGCAGTAACTGCGGCGCAACGACCCCGTGCGCAAGCAGATCCCTAAACGTTTTCACATAAGATTACCGTAAACTTAAGCCTAACCTTTCTATGCCCCCGCGAGCAATAATCTGTTCGCTAACCATGTGTGTTGATCATCTTGCACTTCCTCCTCTCACTACCATTATCATCATCGCGTCGCACCTCATCTGATTATGTTAACCATCCACATAATCATTCCAGGGGCTTGCGTTCCGGGCTGCCGCTCCGAATGAGCGCACTCTGTCGACCTCCTTCGAGGCGTCACTGCAGTAGTGTGCCGACTGCTTTTAACACGTCCCTTACGCACAGAAATCGCCGCCCTCTCTGCAGCAATACATGCGCGAAGTATGTGCACACAGAACCGCTGCTACGTCCCCGCAAAGAAGAAAAAGAAGGGAAAGAAAAAGAGAAAGGAAAAGAGAAAGAACAAGAAAAAGAAAAAGGAAAAAAAGAACAAAAAGAAGAAAAAAAAACAAGAAAAGGGAAGATGAGGAAGTAGTAGTAGTAGTAGTAGTAGTAGCAGTAGTAGTAGTAGTAGTAGTACTAGTAGTAGTATTAGTAGTAGCAGTAGTAGTAGTAGTAGTAGTAGAATCATTTACTGAGCGCAATGACGCGAGCCCTTGTCTGAAAAGGGAAACTTGGGAGTTTCTAAGTGCGGCTGACTACGGAAGTTTCACAGGCGAAGCTCCCTAGAGAGCTAAGTGAATCTGCGGCATCGAACCGTCCGTCCTAAAGCGGTCCCGTTGACAGCCGTCGACTACGGTATGCCGGCGGTCACCCCTCACCCTCAGCTGCATTTTCGCATCCCGAATCCCAGCGAGTGCACGTACACGCTCCCCTCACTTTCCCCAGCTACCCTCCCCCCCACCCCCTCCCCCCTTTCAATGCGGGAGTTGAGCATCCGGTTCGCGAACAATTCGGGCAGCTCCCTTCTTCCCCCTCGCTCGCTCCAATTACGCGATCCGAGTCATTAACGATTTCAGCCCGCCGTCCAAAGTCGGCGCCCATTCCGTGCAGCCTTGGTTAAGCATCGGCTCCTCGGAAGAACGAAAAAACCCAAACACAAACGAACGGATAGTTCCATTTCGGCCGTTAAACGCGGCAGAAAACACTGCGCCGCATTCGGTCATCGACCGCGGCTTAATGCTCGGTTTGCGGTGATGACGTCACGCCATTCGTAATTCTTCCCGAGTCCGAGAAAGAACGCAAATATGAGTTTGTTGTGCCCGCAGATATTAATGCCATAGCAGGGAGAGAAAAAAAAAACCCGAAACAATTATAACGGCGGATTTGCCACTGAGGAAACGATTACACACAAAAGGAACGCCTGGGATCGCTGCCTGTCGGAAAGGAGATAGCGTGAATTCTCGCTAGTGGTATCCCCGCTCTTAATCAGGCGTACGGTGCACATTTTTATCGAAGAAAAGGATGCGCACATGCAAGGGAGACCATCTTTGTGCATACATCACGATGCATCGTCTTTATCATAACCATCATCGTCGTCGTAATTTTTATTTTTATCACCACTACATCCTCATTCCAACAATATCAATAATAATCTTCACTAATCAGGGATGATCCGCTCCTACTAACGTGGACCGGGAAATGAAGTCAGGTAATGAGACCGCTTCTGATAAAAGACAATGTTGGGTCGTCCTACACTACACTAAAGCTATTTTTGTAGCCTACACTGAGTGCAGGCCAGTTCCGGCGGCGCCAACGCATACGACACAACACTGGCTGCACTGGTACAGCCAGTGTAGGCAAGAGAACAGCCCCACTAACGTCATGACTGTGATTTCAGCCCCGTTCCTCACGAAAGACACTGGCGGAGGATGAGTAGACAGTAAAGCTCCAAATACGTCACCAACGCTTGAATAGAGAGTCATAGCAAAGCAGGAGATGAGAGAGAGAGAGAGAGAGAGAGAGAGAGAGAGAGAGAGAGAGAGAGAGAGAGAGAGAGAGAGAGAGAGAGAGAGAGAGAGAGAGAGAGAGAGAGAGAGAGAGATTGATTTGCTGGAAGAAAGGAAAAGAAAGTGCACTGGGGATATTATTGAGCTCAGCAGGGAGCTCACCTGCAACAACACAGTGCGGGGGAAGGGGGAAGAGGGGATAAAACACTTGGGAGGAGGTTAGGGGTGGAATAGAAAAGATATTAAACAGAAAGAGAGGGAGAAGAGAGAGAGAGAATAAAAAAAAAGGGCATTACATAGACAACAGCGGCGCGAGTGTTTGTCACGAGTGTTCGTGCAGCATCCCCAGATACAGGCGCTAGGTGAGTCAAAGCACCAGTCCCGGTACGGTAACCAGAGCACTGGTTCCGGTACGGTAACCGGTAGCCGACAGGCGCCACTGCGCGTGCGCAGAGGGGGAAGGACCGGCTGGGCGCATGCACAGGTGCACCGACCGTGTACTGGACGCCGTACCGGGACTGGTTCTCTGATATATCTCTCTAACGATGGCCACTTTCAGTGAGAAGCCCCGCGTGGTTGACCCGGGCCGTTTCGACGTTTTCCCGGCTTCGTCGTTATAAAGGCCCGCAGCCTTTCCGGGCCGCCGTGCACGGAACTAAGCGTATTCAGCCGCGCCTGATGCACAGTGGCGTCCCTGCACACACCCGCACCGTCCGCGGAGAGATAGCCCCACCCGGCACGACGGGAAACGGAAGAGGGGAACGCCTACGCAAGGTCAGGAACGGAGCATCGCGATAGACAGGCCGACCCCGGGTCCGCCAACAAAGACCGGAAGAACAGGGCAGAGGTGAAGGGAAAACTAGAGCGGCGGGAGAAACAGGAAGTCCTGATTTAGATATAGGGAGTAGAAGGCGGTGTGGAAGAACAAAACGACAAAGCATTAAGGGCGACTATAAAACGTCCTGCAGAGATAGCGGCCGACGCTTTATCTCTGCGAGCGGAAGAGAATCCAGGGAAAACGTGAAGAAGGAAAACAGGAGAATATTAATCAGGTCTGGTAAGCGAGGGCCTTGCAAATGTATGGACACACGTGGGAAGGAGGTACCGAGTTATATACGGCTGGGTGGCCGATGCACAAGCACAAGTTAGCCTCTAGAAAACCTTCACACGAAAACGGAATAGAAGAAAAATCATGCAGCCCTATGTCTAGCGACGACGATGGCTGAACTCGAAGCTTTCTTGTTATGGATTTCTTGGTCGCCGTCTGAGTTTCGACTTCGACTCGCTCCCAGTTGGAACTTTAGATCGCCGCGGCTTTGACCCTTCGCCACTTGATTTCGCACGAAGAAAGCTTGGCGTTCAACCGTCACCGTCGTCGTTACAATGAGGGGTGCACGATTTTTCTAATTTTGCACGTCCATGCATCCCTCTCCAAATGCGAACTGATTCGCCAATGTCGGAAGGGCGCAAGCGGATAGACGTCGGCTTCATAACGCGAGGAACCCAGGTTCGATTCCCCCCACGGGAAGCGTTTGTGTTTTTCTTGAGATGCTTCCACGATAATCATCATCGTCAGAGAAGGTTGTCTCTCCTGCAGTGCGTTCTCGACACTCACGGACGAATCAGTGAGACAAAGAAAGCTTCGCTTTAAAAATTGGGAAAGATTAACTTAAAGTACTCGGTAAGCCTAATCGTGATGAGGAATGACAGGACACAAGGTGGGAGGGGTGGAGTGTGAGCGAAGCTAAGCAGTCGTAACTGGGCGCCGCTTGCCAACTCCAAACGAAGCTCAGGGCAGCTGCAGTGACGGAAATAAACGAGAAGTAAAAGTTATATGGGCGCCACCACAGCCAGCGTGGATCCAGAGCACAGTACGAACATGTCTAGTAGCAAAATAGCAAGATTTTATGACGGCCGCCTGGAGGAGAGAGGAGTGTCTTCTGAATTGTTCGTTCTGTTGTGTATTCATCATCATCATCACCATCATCATCAGCCGGGTTGAGTCCACTTCAGGACGAAGGCCTCTCCCAAAGATTACCAGTCACGTCTATCGAGTGTTAGCTGAGTCTATGTATACCCTTTCAGGACATCGCCCAGGCCATCCCGCCGATGTTCATTGGTGGACGCATGGTCCTTTCTAAGAGCAGCTGTTGGACTTTATAACAGGGACTGGCCTATGCAATAGTATTCTATAGTGCATGAAGCAGCAGCATGCACCCCGTCACTTTACCTTTTTTTTTAATCTTTCCATTCGTTTGATGCCTTGTGGCAAAATAGCGCAAAAATATTAAAAAGAGTCCATCCTCTCCTCCCAAATTCTAGCAGCTCATCCCCCCATGATTGGAATAATAATTCCATCTGTATTATGGAACAGAAACTCACCCAAATCTTCCCGCTCGGTAAACTTCATTAAAGGGAAGCTGAAGCGCTTTCCAGAAAAATTGAGTTAGATGCACGTTTATATAGTTTCTTGCGCGCTGACTCCGAATTTCACACTGAATTTTATCGTACATATCTTGCAAAACGCGTGGTCCCGTTTGAAAGACGCGCGCTCTTCGTCTTTGACGCTTCTGATTGGTTGCGCCCGTCATGATGTCAAAGGAGGACCCCCCTTCGGCCTCGCGGGTTGTCGGAAGCATTGGGAACGATAGCACGGAAGCGGCGCTTCCTTTTTCGGCAATTTAGCTTGCAGTTTAGTGTTCGCACATGACTGAAAGATTATTTTCCACCTCCCCGTGCTATTGGTTCAAGTATCTTGGAGCTTGAATTCGCTTTACACGACCGAGAACCCCAAAGCAGTGACTGTGGCGTCGGCTAGAAGGTTCCGTTAGAATATTTCTGAACTGGGCAACCTGCAGCATAGGGGATTTCTATTCCTTATGTTAATATTAGGTACTGCCTGAACTGTTTGTTACTATATACGAAACCATTTATGCCCAAGATTAAGCGGCGTTTTGGAAACAATGTACCAACCAAAAGCACATACGTGCACTGCGGAAAATATAGCGTCCATGCGCTGTAAACGTATATGCGAGACAGATGTTGCCACTACACGCATAAACCAACAAGCGGACTCTGCTTCCGCATTTCCCTTGTTCGTTGTCGCCCACTCCACCCCATTACTCATCCCCATTCACCCACCAACAGATGCGCACGCGCGCGCACCATTTGGGCAGCGGAGCTAAGGCGCCTCTGCGATCCCTAGCTGCACTTCGATAAGTGGCGTCTTACTGCTTGACTTGCATTTATTCTGAAAACATTTGAGCATACTGGTGACTCCGCAGCATTACCGGCTTGGGTTTTTGAACACTGTTCTAAGCTCATAGGGAAATAAAACGAACGCGTTTAACGAAGCAGGTATTTCCTGAACAAATGTGACTTTGTTTGTGGAATTGATCGAAACATCCCGGGCCAAAGTACAGCAGCATTCACCATCCTTCCTAAATCTAGCATCTAATGTGAACATTCATGTCCATCGCATCAAAAAATAAAAAATAAAAAAACAGGAAAAACGCATTGGAGCATTTTACAAGGTATCTAACGTAGTGTAGTATATTCTCTGTCGTCAAGCACAGGCAGCACGGCTGTCGCTGCCGTATGTTATAAAACATCCCGGCATGGTATTATACTGCTTAGGAATACGGCATGGTAACGTATGCCTCGTTTGGCGTTCGCGCATACTTTTTGAACACGAAAATTGTACAAATAAGCGCTACCAACAACAACAACAACAACAACAACAACAAGTATCATTCTTCCTGCGGCGAGCCTCTACAGGAAACACGGGGAAAAGAGCATGGCAGTGGCGGCCGATCCGGCCGGAAGTCCAGGTATGACGTTTTCCAGCCGGTTTTCGCCTCCACCCTTCGGTATTCCGGCATCGCGCGCCGAGATGGGGCGGGGCATCGGGCCACTTTTGTTTGATTGTTTGCGCCGCTTCTATTGCAGGTATTGAGAAAACATTTTGTACACGGGAACTATGCAATGTGTACTTTCTGCTAGTCAGCTTTTCTTTTAATTCTAAAACCTGCTAGGACCTGCTAGGCGCTGTGCTCCACTGCCCACATTCTCCTCTTTTTGTCGCAATACGATGTCGATGCTAGTTAAGACACATGTACGCAACAGCTGCAAAGAACTTTGGTCAAGAGTGCAAGTAAATTGCTTATACTCAACTGAAGCCAAGCGAACAAAAATTTTGCCGCTTACCTGTTTCCTTGCCTGAAAATTACTTTAAAAGAGGATAGCAATTCCACCGACCCTGCCACGTAACGCTTCTTTCCTCCTGTATCCGCTCACGCTCTCCCCTACTCTCTCATTCCTCAAATTACGCTGCCTTTAGTACGTCTCCCCTCCCTGTCTTACCACCATCCACGCAATCACTCCCTCCCTGCTGTTTTCCTCCCCCCTCCCCCTTCATACCCATTCACGCTACATCCCTTCATCGCACACTACCTTTCACCAATACTGTCTCCCACCTACCCTCCCCGTCCATCAATCTCTCTCCCTCCTCAGCGATCCTATCTGTCGCACAGCTTGTCTGCCCTCCATCTCCTGCCCCTTCCCAGCCCCCTGCTCTACCCCTCTTACCATTTCCCCAATATTCCTCGCACATTCTTCCTTTCTACCCCTTTTCCCCCTCCCATATCTCTCCTACCCTCCTTTTCACTACCACCTCCGGCTCCCCTCACCACCGCCCCCTCTCCTTCTTCTTCCAGCTGGACATCCTCCGCCCCCTCACATTCTCCTTAATGCCTCAGAACATTGTGAGAAGCAATGATAAAGACACGGCGTTGCACCCGGAGCGAGGTCAGTCACGACAGGAGGAGAGGGTCACGGAGAAAGTTTTGACGTATACCGGAGGAGTTACGGGAAGCGTGGGGAACGACCGGAATGGCCGTTTGAGAGAAGCAAAGGCACGACGTGTATAAGTAGCAGAGAAGAGCGAGAGGAAGACGAAGAACAGGAAGTAGATTAACGAGGGAGATAAGGAAACTAAGAGCCAGGCCACGTCCGGACGCCAAAGCAGGCAGGGGAAATGGGGGACAAGGGTGGCCGGCCGTGAGGCGAAAAAACGGGAGCGATAAGACGCCTCCCGGCGTAAAAGAATCGGCGCTGGGTAGTAAGGAATTCGACTGGAGGGATAGCGTAGCAAACAAGGCAAAGGGAAGAAGACTATTCGCACGCACTGGACAAGGCAAGGAAGAAGTAGTCGCCGCACCGAAAGGCTCCTCGTCGTCGAACTCTTTTAGATGGAATAAGAGAGACAACACAAGCGGATGGACGGCGATAAGATCGCGGACGCGGAAGCAGCTACAATGAGGCCGGCGAGGAGCAGATAAGGGAGGCGGAAGAGGAGGAACGCGGAGACGGCTGCGCTCGCCGGATGCTGCATAGATTGTTCGGAACCCGTGGCAACGGCCGCCCTTATATCTTAGGAGGAACAAGAACTTAATTGGAGCGTAGTTAACTGCGCTATCATTGTAGCAAAGCGGAAATTTGGTCACGGGGCGTTACAATGTGTTCCCGAGCTTCAGCAAGGGTCGTTTCGACGTAATATATTTCTCCGTTGTTCTTGCTACAGCTAGACACCCGTGTGCAGTGAAAGAAAGCAAGCCACTGTAGTCAGGGCCTAATCAGTGCAACTTGTTAATATATATATATATATATATATATATATATATATATATATATATATATATATATATATATATATATATATATATATATATATATATATATATATATATATATATATATATATATATATATACGTGTGGACGGACGGACAGACAGACAGATTAGACAGACAGAGACGCTGTAATGAAAGGTCGGGTCGAAGCGCAGTACACGTAAAAA
This sequence comes from Haemaphysalis longicornis, assembly GCF_048455015.1. Classification (NCBI taxonomy): domain Eukaryota; kingdom Metazoa; phylum Arthropoda; class Arachnida; order Ixodida; family Ixodidae; genus Haemaphysalis; species Haemaphysalis longicornis. The sequence continues at coordinate 129,591,951 of NW_027526445.1, read as the reverse complement.
AGAGACCGGTATCGGTAAAAACAAGTGTCGTCTGCCTAACCAAATTAGCCTATGAAGCCGTTGAGGAACGTTAATCTGACCAGCGGCAGATCAGTGTCCGGCAAACTCGAGCCTGGTTCGAGCTGACGTTTCATGGCAAAAAAAAACCTGAAAGCTTTCCTCGGGCACGTCCTAATTAATGGTAAAAAATATCGGTGCAACGGACACGTAATTTACTTCCGCCTTTCCGTTAGTAGCGCACGAACGGGACAAATTCGCACGCTGCACCCACGCCCATAGCACGCATCGTGCGACAGATAGAAAATAAATTTGCATACGTCAGGCATTCCACACGGTTAGTGCGCCACTGGCATTGCCTGCGTTCTGAGACGGCGTCGCATTAAAAGCCCATTATCATTACCTTCAAAAACTCTTTCAGGGAAAGCAACCCCGCTAAGAAAAAGCACGCGCGCTGTATCGGAGAAGCGGCAGAAGTGGTTGCGACATGATAGGCCAAGCCTGTTTTCGCCATTTGACGACGACTAACAAAGAAGTGCCAACAAGAGAGGTCCGAGCTAAGCCTACGAGACAATGGGAAAAACTGGACGCGCTTCTGCTTGCTTGGCTGTAAACAGAGAGGCCTCTCTCCTCTTTTCCCACACAAAACATTCAATTGTCCCGCGCTCGCATTGTTCGCACGCCATCGGTTGGGACCTTTTGTTTCTGCGGTGCTTGGAAAAGTTTGAGCCGACATACTTTGTTTTAGTGCATGCTTCCAGCTCGCCTCTATGGGCATCAGAGGAACGCGCTTTTTTTTTCACAGCGAAGCTGTTAAGCAGATCGTTATTTTGCGTGTCCGCAGTTAAAAATAACAAAGAAAATGTCGAGCGCACGTGAGCGCGTGCCTCGCGGCGACTGCTCGGCAGTTTAAAAAAACAAGTGCCGACCGCTCGTGTGTGCGTGCTTCGCAGCGACCGCCCCACGTCCCCGGGGCACGTTTACCAAGCCGAGCATGCCAACTTAGGGAGTTTGGCCAAGGTTGTGGCGACCGCCCGGCAGGTAGAAAAAAAAAATTGTGCCCTTCCACTCTGTGAAAGGATGACCTGCTAAGCTGGACGCAGTCCACGGAATGGACGAAACGAAACGTGCTTGTTTGTAATTCGCTATTAAGCTCACCTCCTAGTTGAATGAAACTTGGAAGCCCCCGAGCTTTATTCCAGCAGACTAACATGTAACTGTCTGTTTTCCTCCCGCGTCGTAGGCACATGATTCTTTGTATAACACAGCAACCCAATCCACTCGACCATTGAGGACATTGAACTGGTCGCATTGGGCCGCTTGATGTACACGTTTAAGCCTCCCGCCAGCACAACGGACATGTCATCAGTGCGGCATGAAACTTATAGCTGCGCGTGCACACCCCCTCCCCTCTTTCCCTCCCTCTTTCCACTCCCAACCCGTGCACGCATAAACCGGCAAAGACTACCGTATTTAAGGACAAAACAAAACAGGAACGACCACAAGGTGCGCCTAGCACGCCTTCATATCACAGTGGTGATGTATTTTCCGACCGAGGTCCTTGTCCTCGGCCTCCCAGCAGGGATGCCGTCCCGGGTAAAAACTTCCGGCGGCATCGCCAAAGCTGCTGGCGCGCGTCGTCGCATTCCATTCCACCTTTTCCGTCGCCGGCACACGCCCAGCAGGCTCACCAAAAGCGGAAGAAGCCGCCGCCGCGATCGAAATCAACAACGCGTCGAAGGCCTTTTCTCCATTAACTAAAGTGAATCAAGCGGCTCAATGCCGCTTCCCGCGCCTGCAGCTCCGTCTTCCTTTCCGCGTCGCTTCCGACCGCATCGATGCGATTCGAAACCCGCGCCCAAAAAATAGGGGCGATATATAAAGAAGCGCGGGAAATCGGAACTGGGCACGCGGGGCGAAAAGTGATCCGACTAAAACGGAGACGGGAAGCGTGAGAGGGAGACAAAAGAAAAGTGGCGGGGCCAGAGGTGATCCTTGGGCTTCGTGAGGTTAAGGCACGACGCCAAACTGTCCCGTATAAACAGCGCCGGAGACAGAATGGGATTACTGCAAAAACGAGAAGGCTGATCGAACGTACGAGACAAAAATGTACCCAGGAAAGAAAGAAGAAAAAAACGATAAGGAAATAAAACTGGCGACGAAAGAGGGTTTGCGCGCTTGTCCCCCGAAGGGAAGTTTAAAGCTGCGCAACGAAAACATTAAAAATCTTCAGCTTGGCGTCTTCGGTGGTATTTTAGCGACAGCTTTATAACAAATAAGAGGTTGACAAAAGGCCGGAGTAAATAGTTTGAGATGTAATACCTAGGCATTTACCAGCCTTCTTTTTTTTTTTCTTGTCACTTGTCAGCTCGGAGCAATCCAGCGGATTTGCGCTGTGACCAGTGGCTCTCAAAGACTTGGAAATGCAGTGGCGGAAGCTTGTGGGAGCAAATGACTCGAGTTCTCAGTTTCCGCATTTCACATCAGCTCAGTGTTCGCTTACTAAATGCGAAACAAACGATGAAAGTAGCTGCGCTCTCCAGCACAAAAGACAACAGCCCTGAATTCATTACAGTACTGACTGGAACACGATCGATTGAAACATGCAGGCGAGGATGGGGCGACCTAATTCAAAAAGATGGCGCAGATCATGCCATTTAGCACTCAGTACGTCTAACTAGAGTGGAGTAGGCAAGCGTTAACAAATAATTACAGTAACAATAGAAAGCAATCAAACTACGATAGAATATTAATAAATAAAACAGCAGGACGCTCCACAATGGTAGGTGCGGATGGAGAATAATTGGGCCGGAAAAAATCAAGACACGGAGCAAATAGCAAGAAAACACGTCTGAAAGTGCGGAAGTGCAATACTGCAAGCGAGGCGAGAAAGCTCAGACGTAAACACTGCGAGGGCTGACAGCGCATGCGCCGTGCATAAAATTTGCCAGCGAACACGAAAAGACTACGGGGCCGCGCACACCGGACGAATAAATTTCGCGTGCCTTGGAGAGGTCCGAAGCGGCGAGGAGAGTGATAGACAAAAGCAAGGCCGGCGCGCAAAAGGAGATCGAGGCTCGACCGCAAAGCGCCTGGAAAGCGCAGACGGAATACCCCGAGGCAAAATTCGATATTCCGGGGAAACGAAAACCCGGCGAGACAGCGGCATACCCTCAACCTCCCCAACCATCCCCCGGGGTAGTTGAAACCTACCGGATCATTGTTTAGTTCTGTTCGTGCTAACAAATATATATATATATATATATATATATATATATATATATACATATCAAGGTTGCAGTCGTCATTGCCAGTGCTATTCGGCTTTTTTTTCGAAATATATAATAGGGCCGAATGACGTGTGCTTGTCACGTTTCTTTGATTCATTGATAAATAAGCGAAAATATAAGTCGAGAAAAAATCCGCCGTTTTCCGGGAGCGGGACGGCTCGCTCCCGGAAAACGGCGGATTTTTTCTCGACTTATATTTTCGCTTATTTATCAATGAATCAAAGAAACGTGACAAGCACACGTCATTCGGCCCTATTATATATTTCGAAAAAAAAGCCGAATAGCACTGGCAATGACGACTGCAACCTTGATATGTATCTTTACCGAGTCCCTCGTCCCGTATCTCTCTGTTCTGCTATATATATATATATATATAGAAGGTCCACTTTATCCCGTTTCGTCGTAGTAGCGATGGCTACCACCCTCAACCGTGAGGCACAGTTGTGGTAAATATAAATACCCAAAAAAGTGACCACCAGAAAAAGTGACGGAGACCACAGTCGGCAAGATAGCCGAATTGGTAAGGCATCCGAGATCTAATCGTGGGTTCGGTCCCCACTCTTTACGCGTGTTTTCTTCCCTTTCGTTAATATAAAAAATTAAAATGTTAACCACTAATCGCAGTAAAAAAAAAGGCCTAGCACTTTTTCTATGCCTTGGCGTTATAGAATGACTGCTCCTTTATATATATATATATAGGAGCCTTGGAGGACGTCTTTATTAGGCGAGCCTTGTCCTGCGTGACAGGGAGCGAGCGAACAACCAAGACGGGCGTTGACGATGATAGTCAACTGATGACGACGATGAAGCATGATTGCGTTTGGAAGACCAAAGGTGCGAAGTACTTGTCCGCTAGCGCATACCCTTCTGCTAGTACTTGACACAGCGTTTGTGTATAATGTATATATATATATATATATATATATATATATATATATATATATATATTCTTTCTTTCTTCTGTATATTTAAAAAAAATGTTCACTTCATTAACCGTAGTAAAAAAGAAAAGAGCCTAACCACACCCCTATTGCCTCTTTTGGCGTCGTAGACTGCTGACCTATCTTTCTTTATATATATATATATATATAGCGTAATAGAGAGCGTGGGCGTCGCCGAGCGCCGCGACCCAGCGGGGAGTGAGGCTGTAAAATGGAGGGTCGAAGCAAGGTGGTGCTTCTACGGCAAAATTTTCGAGCCGGTCATGTCTGATTCGTGCCATCCGACTTAAGACAAACAGTCGAAGTGCGGGGTAGGGTCACTGAATTTTGTATTCCTAGATGCTGGTCAATGGCGTTGACCTGACGGCGTGCGAACGCCGACACTCGAACCACACAATTAGCAGTGTCGTCGACAAGGGGGCGCCGAAACACTTGTTTTGCAAACTTCACGGCTGCACACCTCGGGAAAAAGTTGCCCAGTGATCAAGCAGATTCCCTTGTGCAAAACCGGTCAGTTTTCGGTATTGCTCTGTGTACCCACAATGAGCTGTTTGCATGATTTCGCTGTGTAGCCACAACCGTCTTATGGATAGACGGTTCGACGAAAAGAATCGGCAAGTGGCTTTCATAACTGACAATTGTACGAGCCTCGGGAAGATCGACAACGTCACGGCGATCGCTTCGTAATTTTTCCTTGCAAACACAACCGCAATACTGCAACCGATGGATCAGGGCGTCGCTTAAACCACCTGTACCGCAAGGCTCTTTTGAGTCGCATGCTCACAGCGTATGACGCCAGCAAGAGGTACTACAACATTGATTTGCTTGGTGCGATACATTTGTTAAACATTTCATGGAAAGAACCTGCCCCTTCGAAGGTAGCCAACTGCTTTTCGCACGCCGGCTTTTCCCGCACCCTTGTCAGCGACCCTGACAATGAACAGTTTAATAAGGACTGGACTTGCAGCGATCTGCACGAGGCTGTTCCTAAAATTTCTGGCCAAGAGGTAGAAGGTGACTTCGAGACGTTTGCGTTGGCTGACGCTGCGGCTGTCGCTCTAACGTCGGATGTGGAGATAATTGACACTGTTTTTGGTGGCCCCGACGAGGACGAAGAGCCACGTAAAACGCCAACTATGGTGCAGACGTGGAGGTGCCTACGCTTGCTGCGAAATAAAGTTCAATGCATGGGCGGCGTCCGCAGCCTGATGCAATTCATGGTCAAATGAGAGCAGGGGTTGCTTGTGCCCGGCAAGAACTTGAAACAGCCAAAGATCACTGCCTTTACAGCACCTGAATAAAGTTTTGCTTCACTAAAGACAGTGCGATTTGATTCCTCGCAGTTGTGGCGCAATTAAAGCAACTGATTTACATTTTCTCGAGTGGTTGCTTATATCGAAATACCGCTTATAACAAAAACTTCCGCCGTCCCGCTGACTTCGTTATAACGAGGGAATGCTGTATATATACATATATATGTGTGTGTGTGTCTGTGCCTGTGTGTGTCTGCGTGTACGCGCGTGCGTGCGTGTGTGTGTGTGTGTGTGTGTGTGTGTGGGTGTGTGTCTCTGCGTGTACGTGCGTGCGCGCGTGTGTGTGTGTGTGTGTGTGTGTGTGTTTAAATAAAGAAGGTCACCCAGAAACAACAAAAAAAGCTCGAACAGTTTCCCTTTTTCTCATTTCTTCTTGCCGGCCGATGGAGTAAACTACTTCGTTGTCGCAGAAGCCTTCTAGATAGCAGAACAACCACGCTCACCAAACAACGTGAAGTAATAAAATAAAAAAGCGAAGACTAATACACGACAGCAAAGAAAACCTTTTCGAGCGCCAGAGAGCCTCTTTCGTTGTCGGCGTTTCTGTTGTTGTCGCTGTCATTCCGGAGCTTATTCCAATTTAACATATGGGGCGAATTTCCCTGCCTTGTCTTAGGTGGTTTCTGTTCCTTCGCTCGACGTTGTGTATACCGTGAGATAAAACGGCTATTTATTTCTCGCCCGCGACCACCTCTCTTCTTTCTGCTCTTCTCTTCTAACCTCTTTACCAGCGCTACTGCGGCCTCGTCGGGAACGGAGACTTCCAATATTATGCGAAGCTCAGGGCGAGCAAACACGACCCCGCTACCTCATTTTTTTCGCTTTGCCCCGAAACGAGGGAAACGCTCTTCCTTCGGTGTTATCTTTTGTTCTAAGCGGTCCACTCTTCCAAATTCAACTTCTCTTTCTTCACCTTTATCCCCGCGCCTTCTTTACCGGCTGTAGCCCGTCTCCTTAAGAGTCCCGCACGAAAACAGTGTCCTCTCTTCGACGAAGTGAACTCCTCGCCAACCCCGGTTGCTTTATTGCGCAAAAAAAAAAAGGAGCCAATAAAAATAAACTAAGCCACTCTGCGCAAATTCACTTTCACGCTAGTTCGAAGTATACCTAGCCAAACGCGGGGCTTGAAATACGGGAATATAGGAGAGGGGAGACCGCAGGCCCAGCAGCACGGGTACGACCAACAAAGCGTTCAAAAAAAAAAAAAAGGTTGAATTAAAGACGCGAGCGACCTGGCAAAGGCAGCGCGGTTTCAATCAAAGTTAACAAGACAAGGCAAGCACGCTGCTGAAGACAATCCTCCCTCCTCTCCGCATCCCCAATCTCTCCTACACACGCAGGAGTAAGTGTATGGAGCGCGCCCGGTAGAAGTGGAAGGTAGTGAAAAACGACCTGGTTTATGCCAGGCTCGCCCACGTGCGAGTTAAAGAGGGTCTCGCGTAATGAGGGCGCGCTCGAGTCCTTAGCGTTTCAAGCGAGTTCTATATACTGAACAGCAACGCGGCATTGGCGAGCTTTGCGTTTGCTATTTGCCCTCTTCTGCTTCTTTTGTGCCCTTGCAAAAAACGCTGGTGGGTGGGCACGTGCAAAGAAAAACGCGGTATGCGTCTCGGCAGAGGGTGGGCAGTCGACGGCCGAAGAAAGAAACGGGTATAACGACGTATTTACAGGTACACGCACAAAAATAGTAGCAGTGTGTATGCGTTTATGGCGCAAGGACGTCGACGCCAAAGAGGGCCCGGCCAGGTCAAGGTGACTGGTCTTTCAGTTAGTGAAATACAATTGGAATGAATGTGAGGCAGCTAAAAGATAATTGGCACGGGGGTGTAAGAGGCTCTCAGTATAAAACTTGAAGATGGCCACGACGAAATGAAATGATGACAACATCAGGGCGTAAGTAGTGCAAGAGCCTAAATGGGCGTTGTCAAGAAATGTCTTGGCGTATATACCAGTCTGGAGGGTAGGTAATGAGTTTTTTAAAATCCAACCTCTCGGGTGTAAGTTGAAAGGCAATGCCGGGGACCCATAGGTCCATCTATAAAAATAGCGATGGGGTGTAGAGGTATGGCATATCTATAACTCTCAGGAAAGTGTCGGCCCCTAGCGTGCTCAAATCCTGTACACTCAATTAGGATACGGGGAACTGACAGCGTCCCCCACCTCTGTTGCAGACTGATGGTAGTGTGCTGTTTAGTAGATAAGAATGAGTAACATATGTGTGGCCAATCCTCAGTCTGCATTTAGATATTTCAGTAAATCTGTTTCGTTTTTCTGTAGTATACTGACCCAACTGCGGCCCAACATTATATGTAATTTGTTAAACATTTCTTCTTCCCATTCCTGTTGCCATTGTTGCCGGAGTTTCCTTCGTAGAAGAGGCTTCATGTCCTGGTACGGGATCTGTGGTACGTCTGTGTCGCTGCGAAGTGCGGCCCCATGAGCACATCAATCAGTGATTTCATTTCTTAGAATGCCACAGTGTCCAGCAAACTATTATCCCGCTAACTATTATACGGAGGTTTGCAGAATTCAACACTATGGATTTGACGATGTAATTGTAGAACTATGTTTATACTAGCTTTCCCCGTCTTCAACACTGTAAGAACGCTAAAAGAGTCTGTAAAGAGAATTGATTGTTGTGTTTTGCTTGTCATAATGTGGGTTACTGCAAGTAAAATTCCATGTGCTTCCGCCGTCAAAATACTGGCGTTTGTGTTCTTTTTTTTTTTACTGTGCTTTAAAAGTTCGGCCCATGAACAGCGCATGACACACATGAAGCAAGAGCAATCATGGCCTTTTGTAGCCGGACAACCGATCAGTAAACGGGCATATGGAGAACACAGTGGCCCACATCGACGCACTTGTAAGGCATCGACATGTACTAACGAAGTCGCGGGCTGGGATCCCACTCTGAAGGCCTGCTTGTCTCGATTTTTTTCCCAGCCGAAAATAGAAGTTAACTTCCCTAAAGAAATATGGCATGACTATTACGGGTAAAAGGCTCTGGAACTCAGAGCTAGTTACCAAAAGGGACAGAACAAACAAACGCCCCCCCCCCCCACCACACACACTCACGCGCACACGCACACACACGCCCACGCGCGCGCACACACACACACACATACACTGAAACGGTTTCGTTATCGTAAAGCCGCAGGGTGCGGCCGAAGAGAAACTTCGGCAAAATATGTCATACGCCCGGTTTCACCGCTCAGCTCGAAAAAACATATTTCGCACTTACCCACCACAATCCCGAAATAAAAAAAAAAAAAAAAGAAAACGAAGAAAACGACACCAAAACACAACCGAAAGAGTTTCAGCAACAGACAGCATGCACACGGACGCACGCGAGCGCATCCAAAGTGGAAAGTTAAGTTCAGAGGCGAACGATAGCGACCAAAAACAGCGTTCAACTCTTCCGCTCCCAGGAGCCCGCGAAGTAAGCTTTCAGCGCTCGGCGCGCTTCCTTTTCCCTCAACGCCGGCGTCCGCCGTGGCTCCGAAAGCAAAGTTTTCCAGCAGGGTCGTTTTACGGCGCGCGGGGAAAACGACGACGACGACGACGAAGAAGAAGAAACTCGCGATGGCTTGCACACTGAAAAAAGAAAGGCAAGAAAACAGCGACGTCCTACTAATAAGAAACCAAAAGACCTAGGAGGTAAAGAGCGCAGCCCGAAGAAGACGAAAGGCGGATTTCGAATCGGAAAGGGCCAGCAGCGATGCACCATCGGACAAATCCCCGCGATCCAAACGCGACGAACAAGAATGAGACCAAAAAATAAAAAAAAAAAAAGCGGTAAGAAACACCGATTGAAGCCGGCGCGGCAGTCAAAACTGGCCGGTTGGAGGGAGAAAAACGAAATAAAGATCGCCAACTGTGGGACGCACTGTCGTGAATATACACTTTAAAAGGAAAGAACAGAAAAAAAAAAAAAAAAAGCAGCGGAACATTACTCTGCACACGGCGCCAGAGCGAAGACGAGCAAGTGGCCAGAACTGCCGCGTAACGATAGCCATTGCGAATTCGCGCGCGCGACAAACGAATTCAAAAGAGCGTGGTGTAGAGAAAAGAAAAATGGGACTACATGAAACCAGAACGATCAATATGAGGCTTAAATTTGACGCAAACATACATGAAGCAATGCAGCGTAAATATCAAAGCGGCTCTACGAATCAAGCCCGAACACAACGCAGCAAGAGTAACGCAGGGGTTATAGAAGGGGTGGAGTATACAATAAAAGAAGAGCCCACGCGGGATTCCGGAAGTTTTACTCCCCGCACAAGCGTGCGGGACGCGCGCGAGCAAAGCTTGTAAACGGCTCGTTTACGGCTGCCGAGCTCTAGCTCGTCCCTCCAGCTTGTAACCCGGTCGGAGTGGGGAGTCGGTGAGTACGAGTAGAGTACGGACACGAAGCGAATGGCTGCTGCGCTCGTCAGTCCGCCGGCCGTGCGGCGTGTACGCCGTCTACGTAAAAAGGGACCACACTCCGAATGATGATGCCCGCCCTTCCTTTTGCGTAAGGTCACGGGAGGAACAAAGCCAGCCACAGATATACGAACGAACTAGCTTGTCAATCAATCAGTCGGCGAGGAAACAGCGGAGACGTTGTAACGCGGAGGCCCGGCCTTCTTCAATGTAGGAGGTGTTGGTTTAACGCACCAGCGTGCCCACTGTGTTCGTTTCACCGCCATCAAAGGAGGTCACCGCTGGATAATTGCAGAAGTTGCGTTAGTGGCTGTACGCCAGCGGTTTCCGCTTTTCGTGTATCCTCTGGCAGCCGCTTTGGGAAAAGGAGCACCACCAAAAAAATGCCGGGCACGTCACGACTTCAATCTCAACAAGGCACTTTACTGCCGCAGTGAGTTGCTGCTCACTGAAGTATTTGGCATGGTAGTTTACAGTCGTGAAACTTGCCCCTCAAATACGAACGCCATTCTATCATCAGAATAGTTGATGGCGAAAAAAAAAAAAGAACAAAGAGAAAAGAAAAAGAAAAAAGGAGAAGGCTTACGCTGAAACGTGGATACCCCCCCCCCCCCCCCCCACAAAAAAAAAAAAAAACGGCCACGATAACGAAACAAACGCATATCTCTAAACGACGAAAACATTAGCATTTCATTTGCTTCTTGGCCCTTCACGAAACAAATCCGCAGTTCGCGCTCCACGTTCTAAGTGCGGGCGTCAGACAATTCAGTTTTCTTCCTTGCTTTTTTTGTTCCTCTAGGTACCTACAATTTCATTTTGAGAACGCAGTTAATAGTACGCTTCCGCTCGATGGTGACTACCGCGGCTGTATTGGGGAGTGTGTTAAGTTCAGGCTCTTCATTAATTAATGAAAGCCGCCGGTGGCTCATGTATCAGTTTCGCCTCCGCTTGTAGCTAGCTGCCTTGCTGTATTCCTTTTATGCAGCCGCAGGGACGCGAAGTTGGGGGCCGCAGAGTGTTCCTTCCTTTTGTGTGGAAAAATACGGGGGTGCTTAGCCCGAGTACCTCTGTTGCGTTGCTATGCGGTCAGCTCGACCGGTTGCCTTGCTTATCAGTTGCAATAACGTACGCGGGAAACGTACAAGGAGTTGCATGAGAGAGAGTGTGTGGCCATGTGACCGCAGGTGGAGACATGTTTAGGATTGGTTGGTTCTTGCGGCCAATCTGTTCTCCATATGAATCTTGTTGAAAAGGGTTTTCGCTCTTTCTTGAACGCCCCTTTTGGAGGCGTGGGTTTTGGTATCAAAACCAGAGTGTGAGGTTTTGTCCGGGTCGGTCGGTCAGTCGAGGGGACCTAGTTCAGTATAGATCATGGCCGAACAGGATGCTGCGGGCAGAGTGACAAAGTAACCATCATTCTGTCCTGATGTAAATACTCGGAGTAATGTAAATAGTGTAAATAAAGCTAATATCCAGCAAGAAAGGCAGTCCTCATCCCACACATTCATAGACAAGCCTGCGAACTCTCCTCCCAGGCCTCTGAGGAACCACCAAGTCTCGTTCCCCTGCTCACATTTCAAGACATCACCCAACATTACCGCACATCAAGACAACATTTTCCCCCTCCTCACCCACATCTTACTAAAACAGAAGAAGTAATACTCCGGAGGCTTCAAACAAACACCTTTCCTCACCCAACTTGGCTACATCGGATGTACCCCACCCAATACTCTGCCACATGTAAATTCTGCCCTAACCCATGTAGCCTCATACACATGATCTTGGGGTGCGCACACAACCCAGCCCTCCCTCCTTTACCCACTTCCCTTCCCCTTCCTGAGCTGTGGGAGAACCTGACGACCAGCGCCAGCTTGGATGCACAGCAACTCCTGGTGTCCAGGGCTGAGACAGCAAGGTCGTCCCATGGTCTCCTGGACTGAGGAGCCACTCCCACATCACCTGGCTCACAATAAAGTTTTTCCTCCTCCTCCTCCTCCTCAAGCATCGGACGTCGGTCATCGTAGCGCGTTAAGATCGTCCTCTCGGCTCGAGCTTCTTCAAAAATCTCATTATTTCGTCTTCATCATTCACCGAGAAGATGGAGAGGCGAAGGCTAACTGGGCGTACCCGCCGCGGTGGCTCAGTGGCTAAGGCGTTTCACTGCTGAGCACGAGGACGCGGGTTCAATTCCCGGCCAAGGCGGCCGCTTTTCTGATGGAGGCGGAAAGCGAAAACGGCCGTGTGTACGATTCGCCCATTACATCATTAAGAAAGACGTAAGACTGTGTGCGTACATTGTACAAATCAACTTTTATTTTCGGAGTCAATGCTCCCAGGCCCAGACCTAGTGAAAGCCCCCCGCCATCGAGGACTACCCCGCACCTCCACCACAATTTGTCACGTAGGATGGGACACAACGGTAAAGAAAGAACTTTTATTTAGGGCGAACTTGTGCCCGAACAAGACGAGAGGAAACGAGCAAAGGTCCTTGCGTCCCGTTCGATCTCCGAGAACGACTGCCTGCGTTCGTGGCGTGATCTCTTGCGTGATCTCCCCCTCGCAGTGCACGTGCGCTCGCGCCTCCGTTGGCGAACAAAGACAAGCTCGCGCTCCCGGGCCGGTTGCAGCCGGTTCTTGCGCGTGCAACGCGGCCCACTTTGCGACATCTCCGAAAGCATGCGGCGGTCACGTACCACAAGACACAAGGGATGGACAGACCCATGACTTAAGGAGCTTCGCCCCTAAAAAAAAAAAGGAGACCAAAGGACGCTGAAGAGATAGAGGGAGAAGTGAGCACCGCTGCTAGAGCAACGCGATACCGTAGGTGCACGGGACGCTAGGTAAGCTTCGTTGGCAAGCTAGCGCCTGAACGCAGTAGCATTCTTTGCGAGTGTTAATATCGCGTGGCCGGACTACATACTCGTTAACTACAGCATGGACCACTCATACCATCATAGAGCACGCATAAAACGCATTTTGAAAGGGTGTTCGAATGGGTACAAATGTTTAAACCTTAGATCGCGGCCCAGACTGTGGCAGTTGCTGTCTATACCATTCCGTCAAAAATGTGCAATATCGTTGCAACTAAAACCCATGAATATCACTGCAATAAAACGCAAATTCAATCGCAATAGTACTGTGTTGTCGCTAATATACTGGTGTAATATGATCATAAAATTGTCGACCTGCGGTTCTTGTGTCATCACAACGTCGTCGGATTATAGCGTGGTTGCGATGAATGCTCGCATTGTTCGCACGCATAGATCTCACGCATAAATTTCGCATCATCTGTACCACTCAGAATGAATAGGACCGCGGAGCCAATATAGGTAAGTTCCCCACCCTGTTGGTATTGTTAATTCCTTATTAACTCCTAAAATAGACTGGAACGTGTATGTTTCCCACAGTGGATTTGGCATGAAAAAGAAACAGCAGACTCAAGTACAGTCGTCCACCGACTTAACTGCAGCAACGCTTTCTGCCCTTACCATCATCTGCTTTCGTAGCGTAAGGTAATTTAGTCACAACTTTTGCACTGCTCTGAATTCAAAGCTGCCACTTAAGTCATCCACAATGGTTTGAACCATTTTACATAAAAATGTTCGAGCTACGCCACGCCTAAGTAGAATATGGCGTGACGCTCCAGCGTGGATGACTGCACAATGTGGCAGTTAACAGTATCGCAGGGTTGTTTTTTTCCCCCTCTTCCTATAACTGCTGGTGGCTGACCCTCTCAGGTATTTTTTTATGCTTCGGCAATTGCTCTGAAGCTCGCGGAGACGCAAAAAAACAAAAACTATCTTCATCTTCCACACAATCTGAATACTACCACGCGAACGGTTCCGGTAAGCTTGTTTGCCCACATTCCTTACCCAGTATAGACTGATGTCGTCGCAACAACGTTTGCGTGCTCGCTGAGAAATACTGCTCCGGGCGTCTCACATGCATTTAGTGTATATTTCACACGAAGGGATCGCAACAGCGTTATCCGCGTATATGCCATAAGCTATCTTTTAGCCTGCGTTTAAATTGACATCTCAATTAAGTGCTCTGGTAGAACTTGGACATGGGGTTATGGGTGACTAAAGACGGTCATTCACCTTCCCTTGCGTTGTGCTCAGCAAGGCGCTCTGCCCGGCGTCTTGCTCAGCATTGCGCCTTGCCTTCCGCCTTGCCTTGTAGCTTGCCGTGTGGCTTGCCCTATAACTTACCCTGTGGCTTGACTTGTGGCTTGTCTAGTGCCTTGCCTTGTGGCTAGCCTTGTGGCTAGCCTTGTGGCTTACGCTTTCTAACTATTTTCTCTCCTGGCGTTTGTTCTGACAGGTCACTGGCGAAAGTTCGAACGTGCTTCGTATTATCCAGTTAAGAAAACGCAGAACAAACTCCTCCAAGAATAAAATAAACATAGTAAAGTTGTCAACGACAAGTTCAGTCGCGGCGCCAACGCGTCCGTTAACCGGCGAGCAATTCTCCCTGGCTTCGATTTTACAACGGACAGTAAGCAATTACGCGGCATCAGGTTTGTACTCGCTACAAAGAGCCACTCTGCCGAACACGCCTATGGGCGAACAGCTGCTTGCCTCTAAAATCGGAATTTGCGTGAGAGCATTTTTTCTTAACAAAAGACCAGGTTGTATTCGCACACCGCGGGTATATACTATATATACAAACTCGTCCAGCCTGGCTGCTCAACATTTCCATCGTATGCCCATCGAGACGAACGGAACAGGAACCCACGCCGTGACTCGCCGTTCAAGATGAAACGCCAGAAACGGTTGGGCAGGCGCGCAATCTGCCGCGGCTGCTAGTCTCATCCCGCGTGTGCCTACGCGTCGCGCACGAGGGTCGGGGAGCAGCGGGAGAGAAAGCGAGCGAGGGTCGAGAGCCAGAAATGGGGGAAAAAAAGCCCGCGAGGAGAAAGCGGCCGTGACGAGATGACAAAAAAGAATCTCGCCAGCGGTTGTCGGGGGCCACAGCAGGGCGCACTTTATGAAAACGAGCGCCGTCGTGCCGGCCGTATATGACCTACGCGGAGCGGGGGAAAGGCACGGTGCTCCCGGTACCAGCACCGGCACCGTGCGAAGGCTGGCGTCGCCAGCAGCTGTTACCTGCTACGCCACGTCAGGCCCAACGGCGACGTAACGTATGTTTGCTAGAGGGAAAGGGAGAGGGGGAAGCGGAGAAGAAAAGAACGAAAAACAAGCCCTCTTGGTTCTACTAGCGTTGCCACCGAGATCTACGTCCAGGCGGGAACACACCTATGCCTGCTTGCTTTTTAAACTCCTGGGGCACATGTTGGCCACCTCCGGCTACAAGCACTCACCCGTCTGCGACCAGGCCAATCGCATCTGCGTAGGCACGTTATTCTCACTCAGGCCGGTGACGACATTCACTTCCGCGCTCCCATCCTCAACAGGACCAAAAGTGAGCTCAAAGGCGGACGCGAGTCGCTTATCTAGAGCGCGGGGCTCAAGAGTGGGGTCGAAGAAAAGCGCTGTGTTAACGTTCGGTACCGACAGTTGTGATAGGAAGACGACGAACAAACGTCACGAAAGGCGTTAGAGCCATAAGCAATTTCTGCGACGACGTAAGCCCAGCCGTTTTGACCTTCTGACGAAGCTGGCAGAGAACAAACATGAAGGCATAAAATGCGGGATGAGCGGTGCTACCTTTACAACAGAGAGAGGGGGAAGGCAAGAAATAATTTCCGGCCTCACATGCCAGGATACGTAAATAGTACCGTATTTGAACGATCCTAAAAACACCCCCTATCGTAACACGGAGGTAAGTTTACCGATGAAAATTCGAAAACAAAAAAAAAATTGACGCCGATTCTACAGCGGAAGAGTAAAAGACATGACATTACGTACCTGGAAAAACCCATTTTATTTGGCGCATGCGGGAAACATTTCTTGCGCTTCATAAACTTGCTTATCCAGCTGATGCTGGCGCTGAAACTTGAGCGGGGAACATTGAAATCAGATTTCGGTTTTGAGCCAGATTGCGACACGCACGCAAATTTTAAGGCTACATTTAGCGAAAAAAGGTGCGTGTTAGAATCATGCAAACACGGTATGTTAGCGAGGCGAGAGTCAAATAGAGAAAATGACGGAAGAACACACGGCAACGCAGGAACAGCGGTATGTTCAGCATCGGTTAGAAAAGAGAGACCCGAGCTCTTGCACAGGACAGAAAGAATCCCAGGAGCATACAGTGTGATTCCCCATTTAACATGGAATCGCACAATAAAAGGCGGCAAGGCTTCGGCGTGACACTATGTTTTTGAAACCATACAAGGCATGTTAAATAACATTAGTAGCTCACAAATTGTTCCTTAATATCCCAGTGCACGAGCGACTGGGCTTCTCCTGGTCTTCGTGGTTGTTAGGCATACCAACCCAAACGTGGGCGCTCGCGCTACAGCGCGAAAGCCGCTGTTTCCTCGTCTTCATCCTAGAAAACGTGATCACTAATGTCAACGAGATTCGACGTTAATGCCGCCAAATTCCTAAATGCTCCGTATGCCTAAAAACTCAGAGTTCATTCAAGAGCGCTGCTTTTATTCCAGTTTGTGCTTCGTGAGGTAGGTATACGCTCAACGCAACACTATAAAGCGTTCATCGCTACCGGCGACGCAGTCACTTTTTGAGCGTTGAAAAGCTAAACACGCTGCAAGGGCCCGTGAGACAGGAAAACAGCAAAGGGGCAAAGTATGCGGCCCTGCAGTACACCACACCAAGACGACGAAAAAGAAAAAATAAGAACAAATTAAAAACGCAGGGAAACGGAAGGAAAAAAAAGCGATGCCTCAAATACCCTCGAGATGTGTCCTACATCTACCGCTCCTGCCCTATTTGGAAAGAGGGGAAGACGCTATCCCAGCATCCACTTCTGAAAGGACCCGCGGGCCGCAATTAAATGCAGAAACGGCAGGAGCACCGGGCATCAATGGCAGGTGGCGCTGGACGGGACATCAAAGGGAGAAGGGATCGATGAGACCGAGTTTCCTTCGCCCACGTGCTAGCAGCCGTCTTCTCACACGTCGTTGCGCAGACGACGCGGACTGCCGTGTACCGGGGGTACAGTTGCTGGGCACGGGTAAAGAGAAGACACACGAAACCACTCCGTCGCAGAAGGTGCCATTTACGCAGAGGCAGCGCCACGAACAAGCTGGAAATGAGCTCTCCTTAGTGAGACGCTAAGGTGAGGTTAACAAAATTATTTAGGTCAGGAAATTCAAAACGGTAGTGCGTCGTAATTGACAAGAAATAAGCCTAAGAGCAAAAGTTCTTAATAAAATGCGAATAAGAAGTTTGCGTACTGCCAACAAGTAAAGCATTCTTATCAAAACTCCAGTAAACTACCGTTTAGAAGAACTCGAAGGGATCGTGAAAATATGTTCGTATGACCAAACGTTCCTCTTAAGCAAGGGTTTTTTTTTTTTTTTTTTGCATTGTGGGCGCTACAAGTCATCGTAAATGTTGTTCGTTTTAAAATGGAGTTCGTCTTACCCGAGTTTGTTCAAACCGGAGTTTACTTTATTGTTAACTATTAGGTATCGTTGAAACAATATAAGCCTAAAATCAGAGAGCACGCGGGGCCGTTATTAGGTATATTGTAACGACCAGTCTCACAAAACCGTTTCAAAACGTTCCAAAGAGAAGAATATGACTTCCTCATTCACCAAATATTTACCATGATAAATGTGATCTTAAAAATTGAACTACAGTGAATAACTAAAAAAAAAATAAGCCTTATCCTGCATAGCCATATCCTGCTAACGACGAAGTTACAAACTTGTGTTGTGTCACAGATGTCGAGACCTACCCACCCTAAAGCAAGAGCTGGCGAAACACGTAAATATACGCAACCCGGAATCGCGCGCAGGAGCATCGCACGAAACAGCAAGAAATTCCACCGCACCGTACAGTACACCACATTGATTAAAATTGGAAACCTTAGGCGGGCTTGCTCCATGGAAGGAATGAATGAAGTGCTATTACGCAGAATCCGTCGTATGATTACTTTGGGCTGGAGAGCATTCGGCAGACACAGTGAAGTAATGAACAGCAGGCTACTTCTGTCACTACAAAGAGACGTGTACAATGACTGCGTGCTCCCGGTGATGACTTATGAGACCGAAGCTTAGGGGCTGCTTAAAGCGCACCTTGAAAGAAAAACTTGGAAAAACTTAAGAAGAACGACAAAAGTAACATGCAGATGCAGGAAACGCGCATCTTGGATTAGAGAACCAACTCAGGTGAAATACGTACCGGTGGTACATTCTAAGTTGATTTACACCCATTTTGTCCATAACGCCCTTAAACCCTATCAAGAACAAACGAAAACACATTTGAAAGAGTGTAGCTAACGATAAAATTCCCTTTAAAAAGGTGCATTCTTGTGTTCTTGCTACGGTGTAAGGGTGTTTTAAGGGTACGGTGTGAGGGTGTTAGTTACAAGCAGTGATTTACACCCTTAAGGGTGTAAGTCACTGTAAGGGTGTAAGTGATTTACACCCTTAAGGGTGTAAATCACTTACACTCTTAAATAATACACTTAAGGTTGTAAATCATTTTGCAGTGCAGAAGCGGTAGTAAGAACACCTTTACTGTCGGGTAGACTAAACAGCACCGGAGGACAAGTGAAAACGGCCGTTACCGCCTCCTCCCCTAGCCCAACACTTTTCTCGGCTCTTGAACGTTGAGCTGCGCAGAACAAATGAACAAATACCACGAGAAGATTCAAGAATCAGTATCCACCAGAACACAAGAGAAAGCGACGTAAGGGACGCTTTGGAAGGATAGAAAACCTCGCCCACGTCACCTACAGTCAGCGCAAAGACGGAGGGGGACAAATAGATAGGTGTTGCAACGAGGAACAAGAACAGAAAAGAGTCTGACCATTACCACTCGAAGGCCGTCCTTGGAATCCAACGAGGCGCGATTTGCGCCACAAGACCGCACTACTCTCAAAGACATCTGTGCTGCGCCAAAGTACGCGAGAATCACTGCGATTCTCGGAAGTGATTCGAGGCGGCCACCGGTGTGGCGCGGAATGCGTCCCGTCGCACGCCGTTACCGAAGCTCCATCGAGGGACGAGTGCGGACGATTCCCATTCGAGCAAAACGGTCCGAGGATAGGCGCCGTCAAACGCAGCCCCAATTCGCTCCTCCCCTCTCCTTTCCCCTTTCAATCGCGTGTTGAACCGCCCCATGAGACGAAGAGTTCCTGGCAGCTATTCTGTGACCGAACCGAGAATCCTGGCGGTCGATAAGAAGCATGCTTTGCGGGCACTCCTGGTGCCGACACCGCGTGTCAGGGTGGCTCGTGTACACAAAAAAGGGTCCATTTATGCCTCCACAATGTAATATCTTTCACTCACTCACTCACTCACTCACTCACTCACTCACTCACTCACTCACTCACTCACTCACTCACTCACTCACTCACTCACTCACTCTCTCTCTCTCTCTCTCTCTCTCACACACACACACGCACACACGCGCGCACACAAACACACACAAATAAAAATAAAAGTTTACTGACGTTTCAGGGAGTCCTCTCCCTGAAACGTCAGTAAACTTTTATTTTTATTTTTAACGTCCTTTTCGTGTGTATCTGTCTCTACTAACTTTATTTTTTCGCGCTCTGTGTGAGTTTTTGTTTCCAGACTATATATATATATATATATATATATATATATATATATATATATATATATATATATATATATATATATATATATATATATATATGAGGAAATGGAAGAAATGGAAATGCGGCATACTTAATGGCTTAATGGCCGCTATTGTATTTCAATACGAACGTGCACAAACATTGTTTAGACAGGGAGATTTATTTATCATATTATTTGCGATGCAGAGAAGTTTTCCCTCCCTTCCTTCCTCCCTCCCTCCCTCCCTCCCTCCCTCCCTCCCTCCCTCCCTCCCTTTCTCTCTCTCTCTGACACACACACACGCACACGCACGCACGCACGCACGCACGCATTTTATATGTGCATGTACACACATATACCAGGCCGAACCTGCCAAGTACAGGGTGAGAAGAGCGGTAACGCTGCGCGCTTCGCGTGCGAGTCCGCCCCTTCACAGACGGCCGCCGCCGTGAAGAGAAGGACGAGCGCAGTCGCCTGCTGCGGGGCAGCGGAGGGTTCCAGCTTGAAGAGACCGGGAAAACGGGGAAGGCGAGGGAAGAAGGGAAGAGGCTGGAAGCAGTCGTTACGGGGACTCGTAATGACCGTGTTCGGTCCGAGTCTCGAGAGCAATCGGCGGCCGCTGGCGACGAACGACGACGACCGGGCGCTGGGAGAAGCCGAACACAAAGGGGCAGAGGGGAGACCGAACGGGCGCCAAGGGCGCGCACGCCCCCGTTCGGCCAACGATGCGTTTTGTTCGCATAGCGTTCAGCTCGAGAAAGAAACAGATAGATAGATGTGAGGTTCGAACGAGGACGGAACGAAAGGAAGGGATAGAAACACGTATAACAGACGGCGAGAGACGACGGCGGACATTAAGAGAAGGCCGCACGGCGTCGTTAGGAACCGCAACGTAAAGGAGAGGGGGGAAAAAAGCAAGAGCGAAGGTGCTGGGAGAAAGGACAAATCGCCAATGAGACGTAACGAATGACCCTGCGGGGCGTGAAAAAAAAGAAAAAGAGAGAGAGACAGAGAGAGAGGGAACGATCAATAAAAAGAAAAGTATATCGCGAGCGGAATCAGAGAGAGAGTGAGAGAGAGAGAGCCGAGCAAAGAATCGAGTGATGTTCTCATTTTCCACGCTCGGAGCTTTAGCGAAGTGAGCCTGAGAGAGGGGGAGAGAGAAACTAGCACGCTGAACACGAACAAAGAAATGTGGCAGAAAAGACAATTTTTCGAACATAAGACACGACGCAGTAGGTACGGGAGGAAAGACGAACGTCTGCGATTTCTACTTCGTATAGGTGAACTAGGAGATTTCTGTCTGCGAAAGGCACAATGAAGAAAACTGAGGACAAGAAGGCGGGGGAGGCGATGTCGGAGGGGAGGACCAGAAACACTGCAAAACGAGGCGCGAAGACTGCAAAGACAGGACTCGGGACATCATATATATATATATATATATATATATATATATATATATATATATATATATATATATATATATATATATATATATATATATATATATATATATATATATATATATATATATATATATATATATATATATATATATATATATATATATATATATATACACACACAACGCGAGAACACTAGGAAGTGAGTGAGTGCGAGAGAGAGAGAGAGAGAGAGACGAAGGAGAAAGGCAGAAGGAAGAGACCATAGACGGGGCCACAATGTCCTCAGAAGCCGATTATCAATCAGGTTTAACCACTTCTGCCCGTCGGGTAACGATCGGACGGGGAACCGATACAGATGTGTACGGCTCAGCGAAACTGTTCCTACGGCAATGCAGCCAGAAACAAAACACCGCGAACAAGTAGGAAGCCTCTTGAACTAAGCACAAATGAAGCGTCAAGGAATAAAGGCAGAACGGAATGGACCGGGGGGCAGGGGCTGAAACAAAGCGGTCTTCTCAGATGGAGAATCCAAACAACGAGCTGCGACAAAAGCAAGCAAAGCGTCGTACTGGGGTGTATTGGCTAAAGCGAAACTTACGGCCCGCCGTCAACAACAATGTAGCCGCGGTAACGGCGCGCGCTCGCATTCGGATCCTTGCGGCGAAACGAGAGCGTCGTTGCGGAAAACAAGGGCACTTGCCGAAACGTCTGCTCTGAGACCGAAAAACAAGGGATTTGAAACTACACGCTCAATCGTCCACCCACTTTCGTTTTTTTTTTTTACTTCGGAATTCCGTTCGAGAAGTACCGAAAGAGAGAGAGGGGGGAGAGGGGGGATCAAAGGTGGGCGTGTGTAGAGGGCGTAATGTGGACGGCGAGTGTAGCAAGCGAAAATCCGCGCACGCGCCGATTGCGGGTAGAAGCTACAATACTGAGAGAAAAATGGCACCTAAAGGCTCGAGACGGCTGCTACAGAGCCGGAATGCGATCCACAGCCACAGCCAGCCTACACACACAAAAGGCGCAGGCTGGAGCAGAAACGGGAGGGAAAAGATGCCCCTATACGCTCTCCCTATACTGGACGGAGAAGCGGCAAGCCGTTCATCGGGATTTCGCCAAGGGCAATAGAGGGGGATCCTAAAAGCGGAGAAAGAAAAAAATAACCGAAAAGGACGCGGGTAAGGATGACCTCTAAGGCCGCGTAATCAATCTGAGCAAAGCGGAAAAGAAGCAGAAGCGAAAGAAGTAAGAAAAGAAGAAATACTCGAAAATGACGGCGCAGAAGCGAATGAAGGGCAAAGAAGGAAGCAGAAGCTCAGACGACGCGAGGCTCGTCGCGATCATAGTAAGAACGAAAATCAAGCAAAAGACAGAAGAAAACAACCCCAGAACGGATGGAAGGCCGCTTAAAAGGAGCAAGGAGCGAAAAGACGACGACGGTACGAAAAAAAAAAAAAAAAAGAAACCGCGATGACTGTGAAGACCGTCGCAGCCCCGCCGTCTTAACCTGCTATACAGCGTGACACGCTCATTTTTTTCTCTCTTGTTTTCCTTTTTGCTTTCTGATGCCTGATTCAAGAGCCTCAATACGTTCGCGAGAAAAGCCAGTTAGAAAACAACAGCGAGAAGCGCGCAAAACCTTACTTGTCGCGTCTCCTCCATCGGCTGCCTCAAAGCGCCTTCTCCGGCGTCCCTTATTTAGTTGCGTCCAGTCCCAAGGTCCTTATTCGAGCCCATTGTGTAGAGCAGGACCTCGGGACGAGTGAACGACCAGCAAACAGCCGTCCTTGTAAAGCCCCGGAAGGGCGGACTGGGAACAGGAACAGCGAGACAAAAGAAAAAGAAAAAAAAGGAGGAGGTGCCACCTTCTCATATAAATCTAATTTATTCCGTTACTCGCACTTCACTTTCTTCTTTTCTCGCACTTTTACTTCGATGCTTTAAACCCATGTTCCCAGTTTTCCCTCTTCCCTTGAAACCTTTACCCGTTCCTTTTTTTTTTTTTTTTGCCCTTCTGGCGGCCGCGTACACTGCGATGACTAGAAGGCTGTCCGAAAGGCGCAGCAGTTTTATCCCAAATTCACGAGTCTCCCAGGGTTCCGTCGGACTGATTCTAGACACACATTGTTGTCCTCTTCCCTGCCCCCGGCCGGATCGAGAGACGCGGAAGTGACGTCGGGCGCCCAATTCGTTTCGCCCTCTTCCTTTTCTTGTCATCTTCCCGCTCTCATCGACGCGTCTTCTTCGCTGCTCCCCCACGCTAGCTAGCTCCTGGGGAAAATAAAACACAGCCCGCTCCAGAGAGAGGAAAGACAGATCTTCCAGGGCACGGAAGAGCGCGACTTTCGGGAAAGAGGAGCGCATCTACACGGGCGTGTAAAAGGAGAACAGCTAAACAGAAAAGTAGAAACGTCATGACCGAAACGGGGCACCAAACGAGAGGCCCCGAAAACGCGACGACTACGACTACTACGCAGAGTCGCGAAGTGAAATAAGGAGAGCGAGGATAGAAGGGGTGCTGGGCGAAAGACAATGAAGCAAGAAGGAAATTAGGGATGCGAGGGAGCGGAGGAGACGACAGAGGGAGAGAGAGAGAGAGAGGCGGCGTGAAAAGATGTCTCAAGATGGCGAGCGGGCGAGCCAAGTGGCGGTGGTGGCGCCGCGGCGGCCTGGGCGAGCCGATGCACCGCGGTAGCGGAGGATGCAGCGGCGACGCGCGGCGTCGCATCGCGCAGCTTTCCCTCGATCCCGCTTTGCTCCGCAGCCTCCCCCTTCAAAGCGCGAGGATGCGGGGAAATAGGAAGATGGAGAGGAGGAGAGGAGGGCGCGCGCGCGCGCGCGAGCTCGCTTCGCGCGGGAACCCACCCGAAACCGGGAGAATGGTTTCGTCCTGCTCTTCCCTTTTTCCGTCCCCTCCTTCTCCTCGACGCCGCCTGGCGTCGTACCCTCAACCTTTCTCTCTCCTACAACTTCTCCGGCATCGAGATGTCCGATGCCTCTCCTCCCTATCCGAACCTCTTCCTCCATCTTCCGACAGGAACGCGCGGAGAGGGGAAGGGGAAAGTAGGGGAATACGGCTTGTTACGCCCCCCTTCCTCACCGCTTTCCCCCCTTGCGCGCGAACGCTGAGGAGAAGCAGGGTCGTAGGAGAGGGCAAAGGAAAAAAAGCACACACAGGGGAAGCTGGGGGGCGGCGGGAGGGAGAGAGAGGAGGCCGACGCGGCGGAGAGTATCGCCTCCTCGCCGCCGCGTTCATTCGGTCTCTGCGGGTTCTGGCTCCGGCGAAAAAACCGCCTCGTCGCCGCGAGCGCACGGGGGCGTCGTAGTGCGTGAGTGTGCGCGCGTGGGGTGTGTGCGTGTGATTCACGGTTCGCCTCTGCCGGCCGGCGACCGCGCTCTCGAGGCGTGCCCACGGCCGCGCGTGCTCTATCTACGAAGGAAGACCGCGTCACTACAGTGCGGCACCGGTGTTCTTCGTGCCCGACCTCGTTGAGGGGGCCGGGCGCCGTCGGCTGGGCGTGAATTTCCCGGATAGGGAGCAGCGAGCCGCAGTGGCCACACTTCCACACGGGGGATGCGTGAGGGAGAAGATGCTCAACTCACCTTCAGGACGCGAGCACCTCCCGTGAGGCCCAGGGAGTCCCAGAGGGATACCACGGCTTGGCTCTCGGCGTATCTGCGGAGAGAACGTGAGCGAGGTCACCGGACTGCTGCGGTCACTGTCGTCGGCGTCTGAGTTGGTGATCCGTGCGTTCCCCCTCCGCTCCCACCCTTCCCATTTTTCCGACTTGAAACAGTTCGGCGGGATGTTTGACCGGAAAGATCTGGCTTTAGGATGGACGAAGGTCGAACGGTGCGGATGAACTACGGTGAAAGCTGAAGTGACCGGCGTCAATTTTTTTATTCGGCGTAGTCTCAGCGTACCGCACGGCTTCTTGGCGTATTGGTCGCCCCAAGGATTATTTGAAGGCAATGCAAGGGGCCGGCCCGAAACAAGAAAGCAATCCGGGGCGCACCTTCGACCTCGCCGGGTTTTTCTGAGCGCCGGAAGCTTCAATGTAAGTTTTTTGCCCGTTCTCTGTCTTCCTATTGCCTTCAGTGCGTGGCGTAAGACACCGTGGCTAAGTTACACCCCGCTTAAGTAAAACCAAAAGTTGGCCCCCTCCCCCGCCCCCCCAACACCCCCCCCCCCCCCTCCCCCCCCCCCCCCCCCCCCCAAAAAAAAAAAAAAGCGGGAAGCTATTGGGAGCTAAACAAATGAGTTTGCGGCGAGTCAAGTATGGGCGCCACAAGAGCACTCACCTAGTCTGATGCGCGGATCGTTAACGTCCAATAAGACTTTGCCGTCAACTGATAAGAAATACACAGCCCAGCGAAGAATGTCCAGAGAACATTATTGTTACACACGCACATGCAATTTTGAGACGTAGCACTCGGGGCAGGGAGCATACATTATGCAACACGATCACTCGTGGTCGGGTCAACCTTTTCTGGTTAAGTGGGAAATTTAATCAATGCCTTACACTTGTCGAAATAGACACAACGCAGGAACGACCATAATGATCATAGAGCTTGTGTAAAAAGAAAGGATCCAA
Source organism: Haemaphysalis longicornis (assembly GCF_048455015.1). Taxonomy (NCBI): domain Eukaryota; kingdom Metazoa; phylum Arthropoda; class Arachnida; order Ixodida; family Ixodidae; genus Haemaphysalis; species Haemaphysalis longicornis. Next base: position 129,566,305 of record NW_027526445.1, on the reverse strand, counting down.
ACTGAAGAAAAACCATTGAAGCCGAGCGTAGGTTACGCACAGACAAGCATTATAGAATGAAAGCACCAAGCGTAACAAAACGTAATTTGAAGGAAAAGATCTAAATCGCACTAAAAGTTACATTTAGGCACACACTTAAAAAACGCAGTAACAAAGAGGGCATACGGCTACATTTGATCAGGAGAGTGGGCGTTACGAAAGCCAGCCCAGACGTCTTGATATCTCCACATCGCGTGGGGAAGGTCTCCAACCATTACATAAATTAAACATCGGCGTCATTTATTATGAGCCGCGAACGCGGTAAATGATGATCGCTCGAACCAAGTAAGCGTGAGCGAGTACTGAGCGTAAAGAACCCGTTGCCGGATACATTTCATAAATAAAAGCTCCCTTCAAGTTCTCTCATACGTTGTACACGCATGCGCGTAAAAGAATAAGTAGTAGTAAGCAGCATTATGTTTATTGATGAAAGCAAGTCTCCGCGGTTTGAGTTTCGGGAAAAGATGAGTAATAAAAGCGGAGATCAAGATTAATACAACAATGAGGGATGAATTTCACAGTCGGCTTTTCATAGGCGTCGGCTTTTCATAGGTTTTTTTTTTTACAGCATTCAATCCTAGATGTGTACTGAGCGATAGAATGCAGGCTCAACGTTCATGGTACTCGCGTCATGTCCCCTTTCAGCGAATATGCGCCTCTGTCTTATGAGGTGTTACTTGTTCAGTTTACGGAAGTCTACGAGGATATTACTTTCACGGCCGTTAGAGAGTGGGGTTAAACTTCGACAAGCCGCAGGAGAGAACATATCAAGGTAAGACAGAGTGCGGAAAGAGTACAGGTATGACAACAGGGGCGATGTGAAGGGAAGAAAGGTTTGCTGCCGTATCGGCGAAAGGTCTCCGGAGTGTCTGTAGGCTGCACTCGCAACGAATTTATTGCTGAAGGTATTTCCGCACAGAGTACCGGGACGGAGGTCTGCGAGGAATCTTGTGGGGCCACTGCTGTCAGGCGAACTTTTTTTTTTCTTTTTGTGGAACGTTATGTTGCGCAACTACGCAATCGAACAACTCTTCCATGGTCGCACCGGGGACGTATGCAAGCACACCCGGCTTTGTTTCCGAAGCCGCCCGCTTGTATCGCTAATCGCCGCAGCACTTGTAGGGGTTTTACTTCGATGTTTCTACTATTACAAATTATTTATTGACCCCATTAGGCAAAAAGAAATCAAAGCCCCTTTTTTTAGAAGAAAGATAGTTAAAACGCGAAGGTGCCGTGTCGTGATGGCGCAGTCGGATAGACGTTGGCTTCATAATGCGAGGGACTCAGGTTCTATACCGACCACGGGGAGCGTTTCTTTTTTTCTTCTAGAGACGCATGATGCTCCTACGTTAATCATCACCATCATCATTTTGATTTGATTTTGAGGTTTAACGAGCCGACGCAACGCAGGCGATGAGGCACGCAGTAGTGGAGGGCTCCGAATTAATTTCGACCACCCGCAGGGGATCTTTAACGTGCGCCGAAATCTCGTACACACGGAGGGCGTTTTCTCTTTTCGCCTGTATCAGAAAAGCCGCGGCCGGGAATCGAACCCGCATCCTTGGGCTCAGCAGCACAACGACTTAGGTTTTTGTGAAGGCCAGTGTGTAAAGTTGGCTTTCCAGCAATGCGTTTTTGCGACGGGGCGGTCGTCATCAGTGACGCGTAGAAAGCTTCGCTTTAAACCCCGGCATCGAGAGTCGTGAAACTGCTCTTAACCCGTGCGTATTGGAAGCGTTCCACAACGCCAGTTTACATTCGGCAGCAGTGAAAGGTGCCCGACCACGCCAGTACCGCGCGGATGGACTGTAGGAACGGAATAACGCAGCCAAACGAGCGAAAACGCAGGCAGCGAAGTCCACCATCGCCGTCTACTCTCCTACTACACTTCGGCAGAAACGGGCAGCGGCGAGTCAGGCGCGGTAGTCGATCACGAAGGAAAGCGTCTCAACCGGGAAGAACACGGAGACCTTTGAAAACGAAGGCGAAAGCAGAACGTTTCACGCGTTCAATTGGAGGTTCTCGAATTGACAACCCATAACCAGTGCGTAGGTGTCCTTCGACTTCGAGGAGGAGATCGGCATGTTCGTCCTTACGGCAAACCGAAGCGCACATACATAGCAAATTCACAAAACGGCGCGCAGACAGAAGTCTTCGCGTCATCTTTAAGGACGATAGTCTTTCTTGGGCTACTTAAACCCGAAAATTTCGGGCTGTTTGTCCCCCGATTCAGCTACCCGGCCGAAACTTCAAAGAATACTTCAAGAAAATGTTTATGTATGCGAAACCATTCCAAACCATCAAAACGGTTCAATACTGCACTTCATACTCGTAACCATTGTTGGGCGAAAAGCAAATATTAGGCATATTTCAGGCAAAACATCAACGGATAGCTGGTAGTACTAGGCAGTGTTCTTTTAATTAAAAATTTATGGTTGCTTGATTTTAGCGATAGCAAAAAAAAAAAAAAAACGCGTTGAAAACGATGTTCAAAGCAAACAAATAGAAACAAGCATGCACAGCCGCTTGTGCCCGGACCTTGTGACGAATGCCCAGGACCAACAGTAACGAAATGCTCCAACAGACGGCGCGCGAGCAGTGGAACGCGGGAAAATTTAATTGGCTTGAGCAAACATCCACCGTCTTTATTGTGTGAGGAGCGAAACGGGAGGGCAACAGCGTGATAGGCGAGCGGGGGAGAAAAAAAGGGACATTTACGTGGAAGGCGCGCCCGAACGACTTTCGTCTTTCGTCGACATTTTGCAGCAAAGTGAGAAGGTATATGAGGCCAACTTTTTTGGCAAGGAAAAATAAACAAACGAGCGAAGAAATACACCGTCGGCATCATCATACGACGTGCCAACGTTGGCCTTCCTTATTAACAATCGCTTTTGGAATTTGTTGCTATTTTATAACTTCAGAGCCACCAAGCAATAAAAACCAAAACATACCCCGTGATGAAGTTGCAGACTTTCTCACACATCTACTAGTTATGCACGTAGAAATTTTCGGTGGGTAGCAGTTTTTTTTTTTTTTTTGCGAGAGATTAATTTACGGCACAAGAGAAAGTCTTCATAGGTACAGCATTGCAGGTAGCATTTGCCCATTTGTTGTAAATGCACTTCCCCGTTATTGCAAAACTATAGTGACGCCGTAGCCTTCATTACGGAGGGAGGGGAAATGATAGGGGGGAGAACCGCACAGAAAACCGAAAATACGTCAACCTTAGGCAAATTTTCTACTTCTTGGGGGTACTAGAAGAAGCTTTTAATACAGGGAATTCTTCGCACACAGCAAACCTTTACTTCAAACTGAGAGAGGTGAACACAATTTAAGGAACCCCGATTGAGTTTTTCGCGTGTTTCACCGCAGAACGTTTTTCGGCGAAATATTTACGCCTCCTGGCCCTTCTATTAACAGCGAGGCTGTTTAGCAAATCGTAATTTTTTTAGTGCCCGCAGTTAAAAATGCGAAGAAATTGCCGAGCGTGTGGTGAGCGCGTGCCTAGCGGCGGCCTCCCGGCGGTCAACAAAAGCAAGAAAATGCCTAGCGCTCGTGCGTTCGCGCCTCGCGAGGACCGCCCAGCGTCCCCTGCGCACGTTTGTCAAGTCACGCATACCCACTTAAGGAAATTGGCCAAGATTGCGGCGGCTGCCTTACAGTACAAAAAAAAAATTCCGAGCACTTGTGTGTGCGTGCCTCTCGGCGATCACCCACCGTCTCCGGCGCACGTTCGTGAAGCCAAGCATACCCACTTATCGAGATGACCAACACTGCCCCCCCCCCCCTCCCCCCAAAAAAAACCATCTTTCGCCGTAATCGTGGGCAACGCTTACTCGGAATGAGAAAGATTCTAGCATCTGCTGTAATGTGGCAACACTTGCACGGAACGAGAAAGACACGTAATCGCGTACCAAGGTGATGTCCAATGATTAACACTTCAAAAAAAAAAAAAAAAGAAAGAAGCTTACACTTGCAGCAACAATTAAGGAGTAAAGGTCGTTGCGACAGCGAAGAAGAAGACGCAAATCGGCTGCAATCGCGGACTTAAACATTTGGGATTGTCGTGTAGGTTGCGTACAGCTTCGACAGCTTCGCTACCTTCAAGTCTTACGCGTTAGTGCAAGTTTCCTTCACTTCCTTTGTAAGAAACCCGGTATAACCATTATTTAAACGTCGTACTGCGCGCAACAAGGCAAGAGCGTAAACGGAGCACAAACTATGCTAACTGGTTGATTGATTGATTGATTGATTGATTGATTGATTGATTGATTGATTGATTGATTGATTGATTGATTGATTGATTGATTGATTGTAGTGTTTAAAATACCCCGGAGAACAATCACACTTTTGAATAATTGTCGTGAGGGTAATGAGAGTTCACCAAACGTCGCATTCGTACTTTCTTTTTTTCTGTTCATTGTTTGGGCAAGAGACATGAAACACACTTTTATAGCGAAAAGATAACTACGTATACGAACGTCCATTAAGTTTTCACCAGAACAACGGTCCAGAACATAAACCCAAGTATCTTCGCAATGCTTCTCCGCAAGTACCTCTGTAGCCTCAAGTATATATTGAATGAGAAAAAAAAAAATGTCCACGGGGCACATAGGTCTGGTTGCGTGCTTTGAATGCAAAAACATTATGGCTTCCCGGGCACACGTAAGAACACTTCCCTGAGAATATTTTTATAGTTTTTTTTTCTTAAAAAAAAAAAAGCCGTATTGACTTCATGCCAGCACTTCCAAAATCAGCGTTCACCATGGCCGCAGCCCACCTGTTATGGCGTGCCGTTACGTGCTCTCCCCACGCGCTGCGCTCCGAGAGGGTTTTTGCTAACATCCGCTGCGGAGTGTACACAACGAAGAAGGATTTTTCGACTCGTGGAGCATAGGTCGCGTTCGCATAAAAAAAAATGTGTTAGGGAGATTAACTTCTGGTCGAAGGTTGAGCACTTTACGATATTTTTAACCTGCTAGCCCTAATTTTATCGACACGCAGGAGCACGCCAGTCACAAACTGATACGAAATTACTTGTAAAATATGTTGTTGGGCTAGTTGGTCGATCATATTTAAGAGATGTATAGCGAAAAAAAGAAAAAGACGAAAAACAAAGAAGGCCCGAGGACAAAGCGCTTTGTCCTCGTGCATTCTTTGCCCTTAGTCTTTTTTTTTTACCCTATACATCTCTTAAATACGAAATTCCTGCCTGGAATAATACTTCCCTGATTGGCAATTCAAGCTGACAGTGAACGGATGCGCTGCAAATCACGCAAAGGATCCGTGGGCCGCGAATCGAAGGAAAGAACTCAAGAAGCCATGGCAAACGTGGAATAACGAAAGTAGGTAGTAAAATGCCTCCTAAGTGAAGTTAACAGACAACACATAAAAGAAGATTTCCAAGCGCATATATACAAACAGGCCGCCGAGGTAAAACATAAAAAAAAAAACTCCAATGCTTGAACGCGGTATAAAGCATTCGAATTGCCCGAAATTGCCTGTCATTTCATTGCGACTCAGCGAGCAGGTATTTCGAAGCAAGAACGAAGACATCCGAGGCAGCAGAAACGCGGTGTAGAATCGCAAAACCAGGGCAAATCATACACGGCCGAAGGTCATAAAAACAACAAGCACGGCGACGAGTGAGGTAGACGCACGAAACCGAAATTCCGCCAATCGGATAAGGCCACGGCATTGGGAACGGAGGAGCTCGAAATGCGTATATCAGAAGGGCAGACGATCGAACCTCTGCCTGGTTGAAACGCTTTTATCTTCTGCTCCCACGCCGTTGTCTGCGGCGAAACACCTCTAAGACTAAACAGAAGATCCCGAATGATCTTTTAGAATGCGGTTATTGAGAACAGCAACAGCGCTACCAGTTATTTCAACAACGACACAAACCTCAGCGGCTTCCTGCTTTACTTTTTGACGCAGACGGTGTTTTGCCGCAGAAGAGCTACGCCGTTGCAAGGGCTCGCAGCCGACCTTGAACGCGTATCGTCTGCTCGGCAGAACAATGTCGTCATCTGCAGAGGAAAGCTCGGAGGACCCCTCACGGTGTAGCGGACAGCCGATCGATACCGAAGAGCAGCGGCCAAGAAAACCGTCGCGCGATGAATAGTGGGAGCATTCTCCGACCGCTTCGCGGGCAAAAAAGTATCGATCAAGCACCAATACGTAGCTAGCTAATATTGCACCGACAAGACGCAGACGATCTCGTTAACACGCGCAGACCGCAAAATTCCCGTTCGCGCGAAAGAACATACGGATGTATAACACGCTCGCAAGAATTCGCCAAACAGCAGGTGGAATGGAATTTGCGCAGCCGAAACCACATTTATCGCAGCTCAATGGCATCTCGTAGAAGCCTCACCGATCGATACCACCCTCGGCTAACCATCAGGTGCTGACCCGTGCACTCGAATGAAGCTGTTACAGGAAGGAAAAAACAAGAAGCGCGATCAACGCTCTCGTTTAATTTTGTCGTTTTGCTCGTTTGATCAAACAGGCTGTTAAAAACAGAGAAAGTATCTAAAAGCTGTGATTACGCGTCGGATGTAGCAGCTCCGTCCAGTTGCGAAGAGCACTTGTGAAGCTATAAGAAAGATGACTCAAGCGGCGATTTATCTAACGCGTCAAACGAAACCTGATTGCGGTACTACGTAGTCACCACCGTCTCGCGACTCTTCTAAACCAAACAACCCGACACTCTCAAGAGTGTGATTATTACTCTTGAATCAACACTGGTTAGTAGTACACGCAAGTACCTGATGCATACCTGCCTGCGGATGACGCAGGCCTACCATTACTAAGTTCCCCCTCGTCCAGAACGATGTGACGAGTGCGAGCGGCGCGGACGGCTCAAAACAAGAAAATTAGCAGTGGCTTAGCTCGGCTATGCCAGGATATACGCAGCGCGATCTATAGGGTTCAACTGGTTATTCTTAGGTTTCCTGGTTGTCTAAGATTAGCTGATTATCATGCTTACTGCTGCTAAAACGATTTCCAATCCAATCCAATTCAGTCCAGTCCAGTCGAGTCCAGTCACTGCCTTTCGCGCATGCGCAGCACGGCTCTCTAGGAGCCACGCGAAACGGCTATCAAGCGGCTCCAGCGCACCGTCAGACTTGGCTACTGCGCAACGGAGGCGCAAAACTGGGCACGCGCCGGCGCCAGTGCGTCTGTCGCGGCTATGACGTCACTCATCTAGAATGCGCAGACTGGCGAATGTGCAGACCTAATTCTCTACACACGGGTGGAAACACCGGCGGACGCGTCCTACATGGCCAATGGCACACGCCTGCAGGAAGATCACTGAGACTAAGCTCCTTGGGGTCTGCTTTGATCGCAGCCTGTCTTTCAGACCTCACGTTGACTATGTCTGCAAAAGAGCTAACAGGCTAAGGGGGTTCATAACCCGAACGTCAAGGGCCATGCCACACCATGCCTTCTGTGCACTGTTCACAGCCCTTGTACTTCCAGTCCTGGAATACTGTTCCACCATCTGGAGCCCCCACCAGATTGACCTTCAAAAGCGGCTCGTTCAACGGAAAGCGTCGAAGACGGCGCTTCATATCAAGGACCGGGAACCAAACTTCCCTACGAGAGGCGGTTACAGACCCTGAGGTGGTCTCGACTTGACGGACGCAGATTATTCTCCAGGCGGGTACTCCTGTACAAGTCTCTGCACGGCGACTGTCCCCTCCCGGAGGTTTACCTGCGGCGTTCAAGACGGGACCCACTGAGACTCGAGCAGTGCCTCGCACGCACCACTAGTGCCTCTATCCCTCTTCATCCAAGCCCCTGAGCTATGGAACTCCTTGCCAGTCGCCGCTAGGAGGGCCCAAAGTGTCGGGTAATTCAAAGACTTGGTGCGGTACAGAGATGTGTGACCAACTGCACTGCACCTCCCCTCACCCGTATATACTACTGTATTTATAACTATAACTCCCCTCATCTGTATATATGTTATCATAATCGTTTTAACATGTCCTAAATATTGTTAACATACAGCTGAGGAGGCAGCCAGCCCTCTGGTGTATGGGCTCCTGCCTTTTGGCTGCCTTTGGCTCTCAGCTGTATGGAAGTTATGCCAATAAACTCCTATTGATCCTATTGGATTTCCGATACAATCCAATGCAGTCCAATTTAATCCAATCAAATCCAATCCAATCCCATGCTCCTCGCGCTTGCGCAGCACGGCCCTTCAAGGTCCACGCGAAACTGCTCAACCTCGGCCAGTGTAGCTTACGCTACAAAAATACGAAGGGGCTCGATATGGGGCCCCTGCAATTAGGCCACGTCTGAAGGTGAAGCACAATTACAACTACTATCAGCAAACAGTGAGAGCGCTTTCGCGAAGATCGCCCACCTGTATAATTCTTCGAGGGCATCGTTTAGGAAGCAACGTATACCGATAAACAATAGACGTGTCAACCACGTGGAATTTAAATTTGAAACTAGATGTGTACTTGTGCAGTCTTTTTGACTTTTGGACTGTTGTATGCACATAGAGAACGTTGGAAGTAATGAATGAATGAATGAATGAATGAATGAATGAATGAATGAATGAAAGAAAGAAAAAGAAAGAAAGAAAGAAAGAAAGAAAGAAAGAAAGAAAGAAAGAAAGAAAGAAAGAAAGAAAAGGCGAAGGCAAAGATCAAGAGGATGGGGGAGGTGTAATTTTACTTCGCTCCTGTATTCCAGCCGTCGCGCCAGTACTGACTGTGCTGGAATTTCCGTGAAAGTAAACGCAAAAAGCTAGACAAGGTTTATGAATTCATAGGTTTCAGCAACATATAGACCTGTGCGCAAGCCCCGACCAGATTCCTCGAATTGCTGTTGAAAGAGCCAGTCTCTTCACAAGCTCAACAAGTCCCCCCCCCCCCCCCCTTTTCCGAAAAAAAAAAAAAAGAGGCCAACAGATGAGCAAAAGAAAAAGAGCGAAGAAAAAGGTAACCCGACTTGGTGGAAACTAATTAGGGTGCTTTTAAACTCGTTTCAGTCAACTTTGCTCATTTAATTTCACGAGATTATAACCACACGTGTGCTTAGACAGGCAACGAAAGCTGCTTCTACCAGTGAGGCCTCGCTACACGGTTTTATTTGTCTTTTTTTTAATTAGACCTACCGGTCGCAAACAGGCGGGCTATCCAATTCCTGTTACGTCGTCAAAATTTATTTTTCAAGATGTAACCATTTGCTGAAGAAATAGAATGAAGCTCCTAATTGCGCCGTCTAATCTTCCTCCATTAGATGAGGTTATTTTTATGCTGTGGACACGACTACGGGAGTGTTATCCACAAGACCGGTTAGAAACATTGTTAAATTCTACTCCAACCACCGCGAAAAAAAGAAAAAAAGAAACACCTGTGCATGAGACGCGCCATAGCGCCCTGTATTAAATTAGACCGCCCCAGTGGAGCAGAACCTCGTTGATATGTTTTTTTTTTTTTTTTTTTTTTCAGAAAAATGCGAGATAAAAAGGTCTGATACAAAAAAACGTATTGAACGAGTTTGCACCGAAATGTTACAGTGTAACGAAGCTTCTACAATCAATTGTTGGAGAAACGCTGTAAGAGGGAAACGCATCAACGATGTTCTACTGTGCTCTACACACGTTAAACAGCGCGTGTGCAGTCCTCAACACAGGGAATACTGAAGCGGCAATGTCAAACAGAATCAACCCCGAACGGAGATCAATAGGATACTCTAATAATTTAAACGAACTTGCATCCACAGGATTCCAATTCTATTCATTTTTAGAAATAAAAAAAACGTCAATTAATGACATGCATTGACAAGGACGAATTTCACGGTAAAGCGCCATTAGCTTACACGCCCTGACCAAACCCTCGAAAGCTGTGAGCATCTGGGCCCTATTTCATTCTTAGCGTTTCCTAAGTATTTACTGTACAACTGAACCCCTACACATATCGATCCTGTAAATTAGGTACCAGCAAACGGTAATTCCAATAACCCGCCCGGTTTTATTGGAAGCCGCTTCTTGTATAATTTCGATATTTCGGCATCAGAAGGTAAGACATCCACTGTCTAAAATGTGCACTGTAGCCGCCGTATAGCCATGGACACGCTTAGCGAGCTGTTTTTCACGCGGACGTGGCCGCCCTTTGGTTGTCTCAATAAAATGTAGCGACCTGCAACGTTTTATACGACCGCTCCTCCCTCTTTCCCACATCTGGCTCGCACGCGGGAGCATTATTAATAGACAATGCGAGCCGCGCAATGATCCGCGTGACCTCGTCGGCCTCACACGCGATCCCGCCCACGCAAATAGCGAAGCGCAGATGCGTGAAATTCTGATCGGTTACGACAAAAAAAAAAAAAGATAGTAAAGGAAGAAGACAGTAGGAAGGGCATTCTTAGGAGAAGCCGCCGTAAAAAACGAGCAAGCGTATTTATAGCAGCCTCATCACGTGACTTGGCCAACGAAGGCCTCTTAGGGTGGGAAGAAGGCTTACTTGACATGCCTCCAAAGGGATTACGTCTCCATGAGTGGACAAGTCTATAAAAACACGCGAAACCATTACGACTTTGATTCACTTTGAAGAAATGACTAGCAATTTCCATTGCTAGGACAAAGCAAAAGTCGTGAGGTATACGGACTTCGTAACTTGGTGGCGTTAATTAGATCGGTAGTAAGAGAGCAGATGGTGTCGTCGGAAACGTCCAAAGGCTGTCGCAAATCATAGGGGAATGCCTTTGTCGGCGGACTGGCACGAAGTAGAGCGGGCGGTGTAACGCTAGCTTCTTGATGTGTAGATAGTCCATTAGAAAATGTACGTTTCACAGATAGTGCACGAGTGGGTATGACACTGAATGTGTTGGCTGAAAAGCTCTAAAGCTTTCGGAATTTAAGAGTACCCATTAGTCCCAACGTACTATTAAAAAAAAAAATCTGGAAGCAATATAAAAGCACATGTGATGGCCTGATCTTAGCCAGTTGATCCCTAACTTCGGGTAATGAGCCCGAAACGCACAAAACAAGATCTACCGAAGTAATTTTTTCCTCCTACTCGGACGGAACTTGTATGCTTTATTCTGAAATGTGTATATGCCCGTTCAGGATCTCGTCGACGCAGCGAAGCAGTGCGACATAGAAATTTAAACGGGGATTTCGGTTGCCAAAAAATTGTTTTGATACAAAAGCGCGATGGAAACAGCAAAGGAGACATTCTTCTTCGGTTTCACGGCAAAATGCGTTAACCTCTTCCGAACCCTGTTTCATCCATCCTTATGGCTAAAAGTAATGCTAGAGATGTTTTTACGGCCAGTTCTATGCACCCCCGATTACTCTGATTAGCTACCCATTATTTTATTGCTGTAAAATTGTTTTAATTAGTTCGAGCTAATGAGCCTCCGGTTCACGAGTGAATTCCATTTAGCACTCCATTTTCCTCGATCACTTGCAGAATCGTTCTAGCTCATTTTAGTCGATTTTTGAGGACGCAGAACACTGGCACTATGTACTATCGGCGTCAAATGAAACGCGAACACGAAAATATGAACCTGAACGCACAATTAGCGCGATATCTTTCCATGAAACCCAAAATGACGCGTGGCTTAGTTACAAAAACAAAGTTGGGGAAAGTGGATTTCCAAATGATACCAATAGCGTGCGCCATTATATGAACTTTACGAACAGTAGTTTTCAATTTTGCGCGTTCTGGTTCACATTTTCGTGGTCGCGATTCATTTGACGCCGATAGTACGTCTGCGGAACACACTTTCGGCGCGATATATGTGTACAGGCGGGGACACAATATTCCGGACCACGCGAGCGAGCGGTGACAACCACCGCTGCTGCGCTCTGTGCTGTCGAGACCATTACGGTGCGCATGCGCGTCACTGTGTACTTCTAGGCATGCAAGTTTTCTAGTTTTCGGCAGCCGCGCACCTATTGCCAGAGGCGCGCAGCGGGGCAATGGCTTCGTAGCATTCCGCGGGCAGCGATAGGACATCCGCGCACTGAGTACACGAGTCGATTGTGCAGGCATTTATTTGCTCATGTGTTGTCGGCGTGATAATCTATCGCTACTCGAAATGCTTTTAAAGCAAAACTTTAGTGTTCGCACAGATGCATCTGTAACGCGAAAAAGCCCAACAGAAACGCCAACTTTCTCTGATGATGATGATGATGATGATGATGATGATGATGATGATGAATGATCGTTGGTGAAGCGAAAGAAGAAAAAAATGCTTCAGTGGCCGGAATTCAACCTGGGTCACTCGCGTTATGAAGCAGGCGTCTATCCGATTGCTCCATTTCGACATGGTCGAAACTCAGTCCAAACTCGGACGACAACCAAAGAATCGATCACGAGAAAGCTTCGCGTTCAACCATCGTCGTAGTTAGACGGAGCGGTGCATAATTTCTTTGATGTTTTCGATTTTTTTTTACTTTACCATTCAATCAACATAGGCTTAGCCTGCTCACGGTATCAAAACAAACAAACAAAGAAAAAAAATTTTCCGAGGGACGATTATACAAAACACGAATAATACCCTACTTACACGGGCGCAGTTAACCACGGTTCAGCGAACCACCGCGGTTAGACAAAACCGCAGTTTGCTGCGTTACACGGCAGACGAAACTGCGGTTACCCCGCTAACCGTTACGCAAACTGAGCTTGGCCACCTCAGTTCAGTCACGCTAACCGCAGTTCCCGCAGCCGCAGTGCTCGAAATCGCGCAAGTCACTTCGGACGCAAGTGGTGGCGCATCAGCGGAGGCGAAAAAAAAATCACCTGGCGTTCGGAGGAGACGAAGGTTCTCAAATAGCGGGCGCCCCAAAGCTGTGCCCAAGAGGCGCTTTCGTTCTTTGCGTCGCTCTCGCAAGCAGCGCGACTGCCCGTCAGCAGCGGCTCGTTTCCCGATCCACCCGATCAACTACGAGAAAGCCGTGCTAAATTTGAAAATTCCGCGCGTCGTCCGCCAAAAAAAAAAATGGATAAACCAGGCAATCATGAAGCGTTTTCAGCACTCGGAAACGATCAGCGCGCACGTCGGCCGTGCCTGCGAACACGCCGGCGGGTCTGCCCGCACGGAACTGCAAGCGGCTCGAACCGGCCCAGACCACGGTAGCCACAGCTTATAGTCGCTCTTCAAAGTCAATCTGATCGCGGAAAAGAACTTCCACATGCGAGAAATTGTATGTTAGTGCGGTGAAAAATTCTGCTATGGATTGTAATTCGCAGTTGTAGAGATAGCGGCGGTCAAATATCCACCGCGATGCAAAGCCTAAAGTTCCCAACACCGAGCAGACCTGAGCAAACCAAGCCGGTTGCGAGCTGTTGGGGAAGCCCCTCTCCTCGCCGCGCGCGACTGCGTTGCGTTTGGGCCTGAAGCGACTGATTTAAAGGTATTTTCTTTTGTATACACTGCTCGTTCGTTTTTTATCGCGAAGTTAAAAGTGTGGTTATTTATTTTTGTTACGCTCACAACCAAGTGACCGCGGTCGCCACACTTGGAATTTCGCGTGCAACAGCCAAAACCGCAGTTTGTGATAACCGCGGTTAAAGTTAAGTAAACACGGTTTCGCTTAACTGCGGTTATTTCCGCCGTGAAACTAGGGTATAACACCGACACAAAACCCGATGAATTGGACCGCGGCGAAAGCAATCATACAAAGGCGTCACCCCGCGGGGCCTTTGTGAAGACAATAGCGCTGCTGCAGAAAGCGAAAAAAAAAAAAAAAGAAACTTCCATGCTTGCGACGACGCAGGGACGCACATGCGCGCCGCATCGGTCCCTCCAGACTGCGCAGCGGTGGTTTTCGTAACGCGCTCACGTGGTCCGGAATATTGCGTCTCCGCCTGTGCGTAACGTTCGCCAAGGAAGTTGACTTCATTCCAATTATGTTTCGAGAAGCCAACAGACGTTCAATAGCTGAAAGCGCAAGTAAAACTGAATTAAAACGGAAACAGAAACAAACAGGGCATAATGAGGGAGCCAGGAGACGCAGTGTCTCCAAAACATTTTCCTTCTTTTTATATCAAATGTGGAGGAACCCGGCAATGTCCCACGTACGGACCCCAGAACGCGCTGCAGATGTGCACTTCCGTTTGGGGGCCTCCTTCGAGGCGAAAGTGTGTTACCCATCCAAACACAAGCTACGCAAGGGGAAGACGAAAATGTCACAGACCGCTTGTGCTGCTGAACCACACGGGGGGGGGACAGCGGCACACAGAGAAAGCCCCATGAAGCGCGGTGGCGACGATCGCAAGAAAGCGTGTCCAGGAACTCGCGTGGGGTCGCGAGTCTCTGTCTCTCGAAAACGAGGACGAACCGCTGAGTAAGCGGAAACCGGAGCCCCTCTTCTCCGCGCCGAGGCAGTCCGCCCGTGCAAGCGCTGCCGGCTTGCAGCAAAGAGACGCGAAACGAGGGGCTTGGGAAGGGTGGGTTACATCGACGCTGCTGCTCTCAACGCCGCCAGCCCTGGTTCGTTCCTTTCCGGGCGTCTTAGTTCGCTCGGGCTCGTCGCTTCCTTCGGTGTCCCAAAGTAGCAAGACGCCAAGTCAACAATTCTTGTCGGGGTTGTTGGAGTGACACGTGACTCTACGCAGGCAAGGACATCGTCGCCATCATCACCATACCAATACCATCGTAATCATCGCCACCATCATCATGGCGACGTCATCATCATCATCATCATCATCCCCATTTGTAGCGTTTTGAAAGCCATTGTGGCTTCCATAGGGGGCAACAAGCACTCTCCCTCTCTCTCTTTCTCGTTCTCTCTCCCTCTTCATATTGGGTGAGGGAGAAAGAGGCGGTTCCATACAGGAACCGCAAGAAAATCAGACAATTACACGGTGATTAAAAATATGATGACAGCTCATGACCTGCGGGTATGAGATTACAAATATTCTCCAAAGACAACACTTTATGCTGTGGCGTCAAAAAATTTCAGCTAGAAAGAGTAAAAAAAAAATGAGAGCAGTTCAACCGGTGAAAGCGGTGGCAGTGCGAGGGTACTGTTCCCGGATGTTAGTGATTTCTCATACAAGCGCTCCTTTCACGAATTTGGTGCACGGCGCCCACAGGAATGAGCAGAGACAGCTGAACGCGGCCGCACAGTGCAGCGTGAGATACGTTTCCGCCAGGAAGAAAGACATGCCCTCCTCTTTCTTACCAGGTCGGATCTTGCCAGCGCATATTTCTCGTGATTTCCCTTTGCGGCGAAACCTACAAGCACCGTTGAGGTGTCCTTCTGCCTCGCAGGGCCTTAATAAAACAGTACACAAAACATTAATACGGAACCCGCAATTAAGGCTTCTCATCAGAGACTCGTTCGTTGCGCAGCGGTTACGGCTCCCACCTGAGAAGTAAGAGGACCTGGAGGTCGGTAGCCGAAACTTGCGAAGTGGAAAAAGCATTTTACTTATCAAATTTGTGCTCAGCAGCGCACGCATCGTGATATTGGCGCTGGAAACATGGCGACGGACACACGGCCATGCACAGAAATTGAGTCTATAAAATGAAAGTATGAAAGTACCCCCCCCCCCCCCCCCCCCCAGCCATCCACGAAGCACGTACAATGCGGACTGACGCGCAGAACTGGCTATTAGTGCAATTAGAATTCTTGATCAATCACCCGGGAGGCCAATCCTCAGAAAATGTGCTCGTTTAGAGAACAATAATGACGACTACTCAAGTTCGCATGCTCTTATATTTTTTAACGCTCGATCCCACCTTTCCTACATCATAAATTTAATTTATTGTTGGGTTTAACGCGCCGACGCAACGCCGGGGATGAGGCGCACCGTAGTGGAACGCTTCGGGTTAATTTTGACCACCTGGGGATCTTTAAAGTGCGGCGAAATCTTGTACACACGGGCATTTTTGGTTTTCGCCTCCATCAGAAAATCGGCTGCCGCGGCCGGGTATCGAACCCGCGACCTCGTGCTCAGTAGCGGACATCATAAAGTTGGCTTTTCCTCAATCGAGATACCTTTGCAGCGAAGCACCTTTTATAGACATTGGCGTTGGTCGACACGACACTCCTGATTCACGAAGTTGGCTATCCCTCACTGACCGGCTGCTTGCAAAGAAGCACCCTTTACAGACACTCGAATCTGTGAGCGGCACACACAGGACGGCGCAACACCAGCGCAGCCTGCCACTGATACCTGACGATGTAGGTAATTGGGCCAGCCAGGGTAGGGAGCAACGCTATGGTTGCCTTCGAGGGGACCTGTACAAGACTCGCTCAAATTTCACGCGCAACGTCCATGCAGGTGCTGGTAAAAAACTGTCCACTTGAGAAATCTCGAGTTTTGCCAAATCTCTGACCCCGACGGCGCACTAACGGAACCGCTATCGGGAGAGGCACATATGTAAAGCGTGAACGAATTACGTATGTTTTAACTGCTCGCAAAGTTATATAAACTCAGGAAACGCGCAGTCCCCAAGACTCCAATTTTCCCTAATTCTGTCTCAAGGCATGCGATAGCAGATGCGTAAATCCTGTAGTTAAGCCTACCGCACGCAAGATCGCGATGCATAAGCCTCAGCAAATTATTTTTCCCCGAAACTAAGTTCAACTCGTGGAAGCTAACACCTGGCCGAGGTGCAATGGGGAGGATTAACGCAAACGCCACACCATGTTGTGCAAATCCGCGAAGATCTCAGTACGCACGAATTCCCTGTCCCCGGCTTGACTACGAACTGAACAATAGAAGCATTCCCTGGGGCGCTGCACCTTAGTAACTGTGCCCCGGCTGCGCGTGCACGTGCTTTAAGGAGAGACTTAAAAAACACAGCCGTGTCCTGCTTGAGCACAACGCACACTGCCTGCAGAAAGGCTTGCGCAAGCGGGTTTAAGCAGCCAAGCGCGAGGAAGGAGTTGAACAGAGCCCCGGGAGTTCGCGGATTCTTCCCACGCAGTGGGCGTTTCGCAAGGCTCGCGTGACCGACGCAAAGAAGAAGGCGCGTCTCCTAAGGCCGCCGGAGTTAAATTTAAAGCCAACAGAAATCGGCGCGAATTCCCGAAAAACTCTCCGGCATCCCCTCCTGTCCCCGATATTTCGTTTTCTGCCCCCCCCCCCCCCCAACTCCTTTATGCGAAGATAAACTAAAGAGACAAGATAAAAAGCGAAGAGGGCTATAGAGATAGGTGAAAGAAAGGCAAGAAGCGTCGCCGTCGTCCGATCCGAGAATGAAGAAGGGACGCGGGGAAATAAGACGGCGTAGCCAGGATCGCGCACAGCGGCGCGCGACCTCAAAACCTCGAGTCGATCGATTCCCAGTTGCACGCCGGCTTTCCCGGGAAAACGGGCCTTGGCCGGGTTGGCCCCTTAGCCCGCGCTTTTTTCTTCCTTTTTCCCGCCTTTTTCCCAGCCTCCCGGAGCTCGCCGCCCCTTCTGTTTTTCTCCGCAGTCAGCCCAGCGGGGTTTTAAAGTGGCTGCATGCTTTCGAGCGGCGCTGCGGCGCCGCCTCGACAGCGAAGGCTGGGAGTGCAGCGCGGAACTTAGACTCAGCACGTTTAAGCGGGAAGATTAGCTTCGCGGAAAGTCCGCGCTTCGATATGCGAAATCATTCAGCGGAGCAGGCATTTTTTTCAGTTTAACAAAAAAAAATAACAAATATCCCAGAAGGGTCGTTTTACGGACGCCTCCGAAGGAACGTCCATGACGCCATCGACGCCCCCTAGAGCTTCCAGAATCTATAAATAAGGGAGCTTTAGTCCTCTTCAAGTGATGAATGCCGATGTGGGTTAGCTGTTTATTTTTAATTCTTCGTTTAAACGTCATGAAGCGAGCGGCGCACCAGCATTTCTTCAGCTGCTGCATTTTGTACTTTGAAAATCTCGTGCGCCTGTTTCGACCCCTACCACACCTCGGATTGAACAACCAGATCCCCGCACACAAGGGCCCGCGTGCAGATGCGGTGTATAAAAAAAAAAAAACTACCCGCTTCTCTGGTTTCTTTCGTAAAATGCCAGACATGTGGGCGTGGATTTGAATTATAAACGCCCTATAGACCCTGAAAAATATTCGAAAGACAGAGAGTCCAGTACGAAGCATTGGCATCTGAGCTAACGCGGCCTGTTTGTCTTTTAAACCCGAGAAAATTCCAACGCTTTTTTGGGGGGGCCTAGGGTTGTTGTATTGGAGCAGTAAGCGGTAAATGTAACAAATTTCAATTACAAGTATTTTCGCGTAAATACCAACAATGAACCCCTAACTAGTTTTTATTTAGGGAATCTAGAAACAAAAAAAAAAGGCACGGGTAATTGCTCTTTTGAAAATCGGGGAATATTTATGATGATTATAATGATACTGATGGCGGTGGCGTGCACCTCAATAAAGACGCAATTGTGAAGTGGCTCCCCGCGAGGTAAGGAGCGGACGACACACATATCACCCCTCTTGAAGATGGAAATTATGATTTCGCTGCTGCCTGTCACCCACCAACGGTTACGATGATGACGGGTCGTCATTATAATTGTTTCTGGTCAGAGCCAGCCCTACTTCGCATACTCCGAGAGAAAAGAAATGTATGTTTTGAATGGCTCGGAAGGAGCCCACGAGTACGAAGAGAAAAAAGACAAAATAAATCAAAGCTCCTTTCTCAAGAGAGAGAGAGAGAGAGAGAGAGAGAGAGAGAGAGAGAGAGAGAGAGAGAGAGAGAGAGAGAGAGAGAGAGAGAGAGAGAGAGAGAGAGAGAGAGAGAGAGAGAGAGAGAGAGAGAGGCGGGCAAAACGCGAAGCTTTCTCCAATACAACTTGAGCCGAAGTCCACAATCCAAACTGCTACGACCCTCTCGGAATGGCACAATCGGGTAGGTGCCGGGTTCATAACACGAAGGACCCAGGTTCGATTACCACCATGGGAAGCATTTTAGGGGCGCGGCACCTTAGGGGCTGGGGCTGTTGGCGTCTCCTGTCGTCGTCGTCGTAATCATTCTCTCATGTAGTCACAGTACTAAAACACTGGGAAACTCGTTTACGCCTCGCGCTAGAATGTAACACGTGCTAAAAAACACCCGGACGCTCGTTCACGCCTCGCACTGGAGCGCTTCGTAACGCGCACTAAAGAACACCGGCCTCGCGATGGAGAGCTTAGTGCTTCAAACACAAGAGCCTTTCACAACAATGCTATATACCTATACCCCCAACGGTTCAATCTCCGTCGGCATGAACGTCAAAGCACCAAGATTACCCTTACATACTGCATGCTTCGCCCCTCTCCAAGTTTCCTGTCAGTGGAGACGGCCCGGGTTTTTTTTACAGGGACGTTTACCCCTCGACCATGATGAATCACGTCACTCCAAGATGAAACTAATAATGCTTCTCTGAACGTTGCTCTCAACTGTACTTGCGGCGGCCTTAATTTTCAAATAAAATTATAAAGTAACGCTAAAGTTAGTGGTAACACCTGTACAAGGCTGTGTTTGTCTTCCTGACATGTTTTTTGATGTGAGGCGCTTTGCGTTTAGTCGTCAACGTCATATGCCTTTTGTGGAAACCCCTCAAGTAAACTTGGCTTTCCTGCGGTGCGTTTGGTGTTCCGGTCTAGGGCGCGAGTGAGGCGTAATAACATTCGCTTAAAAAAAGGGAAAGCCACAGGTCGTGACCATAGCTTAAATTGTGAACAGGGTGGTGTGCGAGCGGGTGCTAGGCTGTGTGCTAGCGTATAGGTGGAACCTAAATAAAGCTCGTCAGGTTTTGGTTGTGCTGTAAATTGATCTAACAATAAGACGGGAGTGACATTTCGCTCACCCCTTACCACAGAGTGAAATAGTAACGCACTGGATTCCTGCTCGGGCGAAACGAGTTCAAATCTCGCACGAACCCGAACGTGTTTTCTTTATTTATATCCGCTTTTGCGGCACCAATTCTGATTTTGGTACCACTCTTATACTAGCGGACGATGACGACGGCCACTTTTCGCTTATATTATGTATACGTATGTCCGAGCCAGCTCCTTTAAAAAGAAGAGGAGCTAGCAACTGGCGTAAATCACATCACACGTGCCGAGCGTCCCTAAAGCGGGGTTAGGAAAATTGAGACGTCGAGCTCCCACACACAAATACCACACAAAAAGGCACGCATTTTATTTAAAAAGAAAAAAAAAGCATTTCAATATTCCACGCGGGGGAGAAAAACTGGGAAAACAAGAACGCAGCCGAGGCCCATTTTTCAGCGAACCCACGTTCGACGGGCAGGGGACGACAGCGCCCCCCGCAATCGCATTCGCTGCACGGCGACAAATGAACAAACAAAGGCGCGGGAACGTTCAAAAGTGACAAACGAAGCGCGAAACGAACGAAACGAGAAAAATCGCAAGCTATACGACTCGGAGCGCCGCTACACACTGACGGAACACACACGAACGAGTCCTCGTATAAGCGCGGAAATAACTGCATCAGCGAAAACTTTTCGCTCCTACACGGTTCCAGCGCCCCTCCAGCTGTCAACGCATTCGGGCTGCGTGCGAGCGGAGCAGAGAGCAGACGACGCAGCGCCGGGCTGCGTCGAGTGAAGCGGACGTAAGGTCCCTTAAGCGCACGACCAGTTGAGACAAGAGAGATGAGAGAGGGGGAGAGAGAGGGGAAGAGGCGAGCTGCGCAACGCGCGAGAACAAACGGGAAGCAATAAGGCGAAGGGGAGAAAAACAAGGGGAGGAAAACAACTTGTCCCCGGGAAAACGAACCAACCCGCGTGTACCGGGGAAAAGGAGAGAGAGAGAGAGAGAGAGAGAGAGAGAGAGAGAGAGAGAGAGAGAGAGAGAGAGAGTCGACGGCAGACAACGCAGAGTTCAGTAGAGCGGCGAGGTGAACAGGCGTAAAGAAGCGCAGACGCACGCATCTTTCGGAAAGCGAACGTGAACAAATAAGCGGGGAGAACACGGAGGTGCCGAAGTAAAAAGAAAGAGCGAAAGAAAAAAAAAACCGAGAGGATGATGGGAAGGAAGTGGAGGAGGCCTAAACGAGCGTACGGACGCTAGAAAGCAGGCAGCGGCGGCAGCAAAAAAGGAAGCGCGCGGAATCGGCGCTTGAGATGTGCGTAAAATGATGACAAAGGCGTTTTTGAACTCATGCTCGAACGACTTTTTGGGAGCAGCGAAAGGATTTTGCCGCGCGTTTCGCCGCGGCCAACGCTAGTAAGCGCGAGCGCTACGATTTTGCAGGAAAAACACCGACGGCGCGAGTGGGGGGGGGGGCTCGCTGTACAAAGAAGCGGCGAAGGAACAGGAAAAGAAGGGCAAGCGGCGGTTTCACGGGCGGGTCCGTATAAATTGCGTTTGCTCGGAACGTGGGAAGAATAGATCCGAATATGACGAAGGTGCGCGCCGCCACCCGGCCCGCCCACGATGCAAAATGAATGCGAGATATGCTGGGGCACGACGAACAGGGGTTCGCCCCGCCTTAGCACCACTGTCCGGGAACCGGCTTTCGCGGTGCGCTAACGAAATAGCTCTTCGGTTGTTTCGGTGTTTGTGGACTGTGTTCTCAATCCATAAAAAAAGCGTTGTGGACTGTTTTCAGTCTATAAAAAGCGGGGTGCCTCATATAAGCGTGTCATTTCGGGTTTATGGTCTGCCCCACTCTTCCAGTCTTCCAGTCATTCCAATCATTCCAGCGCTGTTTTTAAAGCGGAGCTGTCTAAGCTTGAACTTGGTCCGGTGGCGTTAACAAAAAAACACCAAAAGAAAAACTGCGCCTTCTATAAAGCGTGCACCACCGCAGCTAGGGTATTATAATAGTAAAGCCACCCGCCGCGGTGGCTCAGTGGCTAAGGCGTTGCGCTGCTGAGCACGAGGTCGCGGGTTCGATTCCCGGCCGCGGCGGCCGCTTTTCTGATGGAGGCGAAAAGCAAAAACGACCGTGTGTACGAGATTTCGGCGCACGTCACAGATCCCCAGGTGGTCAAAATTAATCCGGAGCCCTCCACTACGGCGCGCCTCATCGCCTACGTTGCGTCGGCGCGTTAAACCCCACAATCAATCAATAATAGTAAAGCCGACTTTTGCGCCTGCTCCAGTGAGCACAACGGGCACATGCATATACCCACCCCTTACAATACCATTATAAAGGTGATATGGATTTTCTAGGGCTACTAAACCGCAATAAAATGGCGCAAATTGCACTAGTGGTGCAAAGCTGGAGAAACAGTGTCACTGGGGGTCGACCTATAGCTTCTTCCCCCTGGGATCCGCTGTCAGCGTGGGAAACCGACCAGGACGGCTTTGTACATTCTGGCTAAATATTGCCTCACCCCTCCAAACTTTGCCTACCTAGTCTAACAACAACGTCACAAAACCTAGAAAAACTTAGCAAAACCGGAAGAAGCTAGGTCGACCCTCAGCTCTGCAGTTTCTTCAGCCTTCCGCCATCGCTGCAAGCTGCGCCATTTTGTTTACGTACAAAGATGAATATGCCGGTTTGTGAGCAAAAATGTGGATATGAATGTAACAAGTCTGGTTATTACCAAGCTGTTTGCTGTTTAACACGACC
This sequence comes from Haemaphysalis longicornis, assembly GCF_048455015.1. Lineage (NCBI taxonomy): Eukaryota > Metazoa > Arthropoda > Arachnida > Ixodida > Ixodidae > Haemaphysalis > Haemaphysalis longicornis. Next base: position 129,543,781 of record NW_027526445.1, on the reverse strand, counting down.
AAGCTGCCGATTATAAAGTGGGCAGATAAGTTGCCCCATTTGGCGATGTTCCTCGCCATCTTTGACATTTTTTTTTTTCAACTTCCAACTTTTCGCTGCATGGAATTTTTATAGTAGTTTAGAGATAACTACTGTCACATTGTATAGTCAGGACAGTTGCCAGCATTTGTTTGAAGAGCTTGTGTGCGCACTCTTCAGAGAGGTAGTTGAAGCAGAAACTTATGGTCGGAGACAACCGCACATACTCTGTACTATAAGGAATATGTTTGAGAAGAAACCGAAGAAAAGATACGGCTGCAACTTATATAGGACGTATCCGGCATACCCGGCCTATCAGGCACACGACCACCGTCTACCACCACATGTCCTCACAAAATGGCGTGTGTGCGCTGCGTATCTCCCGCGCTTTCCTTGCTTGGTGGCCCGTGGTTTTATGTATTGTTTGACGTGCCCAACACATTTTTTCTAAAGTTTTTCGTTCAGAAGAACTTCTCTCCTTTATTTCGTGATTTTCGTTACACCAGAATTCATCTTTTTTTTTTTTATTTTCGGCAAATAATTGTATGCACTTCAGCCACCCAAATGTCAATAAAGCTTTCCCTCGACGCTCCTTTTGAACGCCCTGCAAGGCCCATACCAAATCCTATATCAAACGTCCCGAATCCCTATATGGTATTGCCTATTTATTCCTATCATTGCTATTTCCAGCGTACTCTCCTGAAAAAAGTTTCTTTTACAAAGGTGTGTTCGAGAGCTCCGCGCCCCTCTTTTTTTATTGCCCTTTGAAGTGGCTTTGAAATCGTCACCTATACTTGTATTTCAAAAAAAAAAAAAATGCGAGTCAGAATTTTTCGAGTCAAGCAAATACTCAGGCGGTAATATGCTACCGCCTTTTCTCTCCCGACACGACTATACAAATGACGAGGTATTTTATCATGCCCTTAGCGTGTTTTGGGGCAAACCAACCGGAAAACAAAAAATACCTGGCAGACAAAGGGCAGTATAAGTTAAAAGCTGCCGTCGGGAAAAATTTCAGGAGCAGTAAAAAACTACTACTCCCACGAGCGGCCATCAGCCTGGGAGTAAACGCGGCGTAGCTAAGATTAAGCGATACCGGAAGTTACTTCCGTGCCCCCGGCGACTTGACCGGACAAACACATCGGCTAACCCGGCAGGGAAGAAGAAACGCATCCCTAGAGACAGGGCTCAGAGAGCGCGAACAAGATGCCGCGGTATTCGAATGGCCTGATCGCATGTAGGGGCTTCCCTAAAGAGACTGCACGCATGACAAAGCTTATCTAAAGCCATTCCGTTACACTGATTCCAAGAAAAAAAATATACAAGTTAACCATCGCGAGATCTAAAGATAAGAAAAAGGGAAGAAGAAATCTAAGACAAAACACTGATAAAACGTCGAAGACACGGAGGGAAATTTTCGTAAATCCCGCGTCGTTTTTTGCTTGCTCCAGGACCCGGCGCATAGACGTCTTGCGTTAGCGGCGCCCTCTTCTCCTTCGGGGTCGAGATAACTTATTCATCTGGCGAAGTTAGAGAGGCGCTTTGTCTTCATCAAAGGCGGCCAGTCCTCCCCTTGGGTGTGACAGCTTTACTTATCGCTTATTTGCTTTGCGCCACGGCGGCCGATATACTTCGCACCGCGCTAGTCATAGAAGCGCCGCTCCCGTTTGGCCCTACAGCTGTTGGCTTCTTCGATCTGACCGGCGTAAACTTATTCCGCTTGGGAAAAGAGACACGCACCTAAACGTAGCGAAAGCATGCGTTATACAGAAATAACAAAAAGAAACTTGCGACGCCGTAACTCTGGGGAAAACTAACGACGCCGAGCAAAGCAGTGGCGCGTTCAGCAAGGCGTTCGAGCTGCCGAGGTGGTGCAAACACGTTCCGATAGCCTTCATCACTGCGATTTTGTTGCGTGCCTTAAGGGCCAACAAACACATAAGCGGAGAGCGGTGCGTTTCCGCAAGCGTTTCTCCTTTTCCACAAACCGGTGCGGCGCGGTCAGAAACACGCACGACGGCCAGAGGAGCGGTTTTGGAGATGCGGAAAAAAAACGCATGCGGAAACGCGTCGCTCTCCGCATATGTGAATCGCAATTTAGATTGATTTGATTGATTATGAGGTTTAACGCGCCGAAGCTACAGCCGGGCTGTGAGGCGTGCCGTCGTGGAGGGCTCCCCCGAATTAATTCTGACCACACGGGAATCTTTAGCGTGCGCGAAACCCGGACACACGGGGGTTTCAACTTTTTGCCTCCTTCAGAAAAGGCCGTCACCGTGGCCGGGAATGGAAACCGCGTCCTTGGGCCCAGCGGCACAACGCCTTAGCCACTGAGCCCCCGCGGCGAGTTATTGCCATTTAGAGTACGTAGTGTCCCGAAATATTCTCTAGCTTTTCAGTGAGACCTGTTCCTCACAGTGCAGATCGCCCGAAGAACGTTAGGTACGACCACGGAGCTAGCGTTACGAAACTCAGAAAGTTGCAGCCCACGTGTTGCTTGTTGCTGACGGCACACGTGATTCTTGTTCACTAACAGCTAACGAGGTTAAACCATTTTTATGCAACTACAGTAAAGCCTCGCGATATCGAAGTCATCGGAAGAGGAAACTCACTTCGTTATAAACGATGCTTCCTTGAAAGGCGGAGTGAACCGGTGTCCATGAAACACTTCGAGTAAGTCGACTTCGTCATAACCACGTCGTACTGTACGCTTTTTTTTCCCCGCTCCCGGCCGGCTGAATGATGGCAAGCTCAGTCGAGCGCTCAGAACTTACTCCTGCTCCGTCACTTCCGGAACGAGTGCAGCCGTACTAAGAGGGACATACCATAGAACACTGGTCTAAGTAGAACAGGGCCAAGTAGAACCCTGCTAAGGGAGGTTAGTTATCGTGAACCTGTAAGGCGCGAGTGTATACATACGACATATACAAGAGTGCGTGGACGTAGGTACACAAGTGCGTACTTGCGTGTGTGTGTGTGTGTGTGTGTGTGTGTGTGTGTGTTCATGCGCGTTAGTACGTGCATCTGAACTTTCCTGCTCGTTGTAAGCACACCCAAAATCGCAGAGAACTCCCGCCGGATTCATTACTGAGTAGAACAAGTGAATTTGGCCAGGCTTTAGTGCACAGGTTAATAGACGAATTCCCCCCCATGCACAATTTAACCGCACCAGATCGTATGTGCGACATAAATGCGGCGACCCTATATATACGGTGTCGTACAGTATTTAGAGCACGAAAGAATAAGTTTGCGCAGAAGACGAGGACGAAGAGACGAGAGGACAGGACGAGCGCACGTCCTGTCCGTCACGTCCTGCGCTCGTCCTGTCCTCTCGTGTCTTCGTCCTCGTCTTCTGCGCAAACTTATTCTTTCGTACATCATGAACCAACTAGCCAGCAATCAAGTCCTACTAAGTATTTAGAGATTTTTGCAGCGGTTAATTAAAGGAAGGAGATCGTTTCGCGGTACACCCTGCTCCAAAATACAGACTTCATGAGAGAAAGGGAGTACTCTCGTAGAAAAGCACAGGGCAGGGGAGGGCATCCCAAAAGCCTTTACTCTGGCGTCATTTAGGTGGGCCCGAACGGGGACAGTGGGCATCTTTTTAAGTTCATATTTCCCGCCCCTTCGATTTACCAATTTTAGTGTTGTCGATCAGACGAGGAAGAGGACGGAAACAACCTTCATTCCGCGATCCCCCCCTCCCCCTGTCCAGCTATGTATACGGACAGGATCGTTGCAACCCAGCGGGAGAACCGGCTCTGCAGATGCGACCGCATGTAGCACACACAAAAGGCAGGAAAGAAGAAGAAACGATGGTCCAGCGTCGTCTTCTTCGTTTCTTGCGTGTGCTCCGAGAGTTACACTGAAGCCTTCCTTCCCATCTACTCTGCGAGAACGATGCGAGCCCTTTTCTGTGGGCGCACACAATGGGGCATTTCGCCGCTCTTTCATTCCGACGCGAATTTCTGATCTTACGAGATGCTGCGAAGACAACGAAGGAAATACAGCTCGTTGAATAGGTGGGTGGACGGAAAAGGGGAAAAAAAAAGGCGTGGTGAAGGAGCGAAGAAGAGAAGCGGACTCTGTACAGGGCGAAGAAAGTTGCAGGGGGGGTTTGCGTCGGAGAGTGTAGGCGAACGTCAACAAACGGACGTAATAACGTTTCCGGCGCCCGGTACTCCTTTGTTTCAGAAACGCGGCCGGGGCGAACTCGTATTATACACAGGTACGGCAGCACAGGTGTTGCTGGAGCTCGAAATTCTCGTCGGGGGTTTTACGAGGAACAAGAAGAGAAAGAAGAAAAGGAAAACAAGAAGAAACGCCGCGCACTCAGACTGCGGCCCCGCATTTCTTTTATTCTCACCATTTATTTCCCTCATGCGTTCGCCGCCTCTTTTTTGCTTTCTTCCTATTGTTCCCGCTATATATTACTACCTTCGCCCCCGTGAGTTATATTTGGAAGAGGGGGAGGGGAAGAGCGACTGCCCGTCTCTTCGAGCCTTCAAAAAGTGGAAAATAGGAAAAGACAAGCCTTTCAAATAGCGCGCCGAAACTCGGAGCGAACGCGACGAGAGCTGATCCCGGGCACAGATAGCGAGGCCAGGGGAAGCGGGGGAGCCAAGATGGAGGGCCAACGTGGCCTATCTCCCGGCAAGATTTACTGCTGCTCTCCGAGCTCCGAATCGGTTGTTTGCAGTTGTTGGTTTTATCACTCTCTTTCTTTTATTTTTCTTATCCTATTTTGTTCTTTTTCGCGAATTACTTTTATTTCCTTTTTTTTTTTCTCGCTTAACTCTATCCGGAACTTGATGGCCCAGTTGACTCTGTTCCGCCGCCGCGATTTTCGATTACCCAAATTTATAGAAATTTCGTTTTCTTTCCAACAATTCGCTTTCATCGGGGACCTGAAACATTCCGACTGAGAAACAAAAAAGAATTCCCTCTCGCTGAGTAAGATAGACGAGAACGCGTGCGCAAATACTGGGAGCTTTGGCTGATTTAGCTACGCGGAAAGAGCACGAGTACCATCGCGTACAGACGGTGCACATCAGTCGGCTAAAAACGGCGAGCGACACCCGCCAGCCCACTTTATAACTTCGAGTGCTAGTCGCTAGCGACGTCACTCAGTGCAGGCCACGAGTCCGCCTATTATACCTACTTCACCAGCCCATAGGCCGTCCATCCGGCGAGCATTCCATCACCCGCCCACTCATACAGTGACCCAATCTCATTACAGTGACCCGAAGTTAAAGTAGCAAGCACTGTCATTACCCCACCTGGACTCTACAATTTTACGTAACACGAATTCTCGCTCTCTCACGCCCTGGCGAGTTGTCCGACGAGCGCGCCTGACCGGAGGTATTTAGCGAACAGCGCTCACCGACACACGAAAGAGTTTACGAGGTGCGAGCCAAGCGCAGCCCAGTCAAAATTCACACCACTTCGTGGCGCCAAAAAATTGGCGTAGCTTGCATTAGTGGTGCAAGGCTTTAGACACAGCCGAGCTGATCGGCCACGCTACGTCTGGCAGACCGCCGCTGTACACGAGCCTTTGCACCATGTGTCGCGCAGTGACGTCACGGCTTGACGGACGCCGGTGAGGCTCAGCGGAGCCATTCCTAGGCTAACAAAGCGAGCGCGAAGCTATGCACAGCTGCGCCAGGGGCTGCTCGCTAGCCAACGCGAAGTGACGTCATCGCTGCGCGAGTTCTTTTTTTCTTTTTTGCTACGACGGGCGGACAACGCCCGGCTTAAACATCTCTGTTGTTAAAAAGACATAGAAATAACCTGTCACAGATAAACAGCCATGCACAATCACGAAGCTGCGGTAACGTGAAGAACGGGCCGGGCAGTGGGAATTGTTGTCAGAGTAGGGAGCTATTAAATAGCGTCACCCCGGACGCGCACGCAGAAACGGCTAACCATCCCGCGCTGTGGCATAAAAGCAGCGCTGTGGCTACTTGAGCCAGCCTTGAAGACCGCATTCAAGCCGTTGTGCACTGCCCTCTAAACCGCGTGAGGCAAAAAAAAAAAATTGGAGGGAGGCAAAATGGAGTTGCGCGTTACGCGCCGAAGCAACATTTGAGTTATGAGGCACGTCGCAGTGCACGGTGATGAAATAATTTAGACGGCCCGGTGATTTTTAGCGAGTGCCGAAATCTCCAAACACTGGGATGTTCATTTTTCGTCTACATCCCGAAACGACCGCCACAACAGTTTTGAGCAGCCGAACACAAGAACGCGCGTTCTTTTGTGCAGCAACACAGCGCCTTAGTCGCCGAGACACCGCGGCGGTCACAAGTGACGACGGCCACTCTCGGAGAGAGAATATTTTATATTTTGATGGACAGCACTTGGTACTGAGGGGGGTATGGGACGGAAAAGAAGAATTCTGCAGAAATTCAGAGAACTGTCTACTAATGCGTAGCATTCTTTTGCCGCTTGTCTAGATTGTCAGGTTCTTTGCAGACAAATATGGTTTTGAGCAGCGAAAGACGTTGGATTATTGTATTCTGCCTAGGTTTTCTTTGCTTTCTAAACCTTTCTTGCGATGAAGTGCGTTTACTTCGCTACTTATGTTTTTTTTTTCTTCTCGAAGATGCAAGACGTACTGCTGAGTTGGTTCTTTTACGCTATTTTTTGTTCGTATTTGTTCCGTTGCTGAATTTCTTTGTTTATTTTTGGGTTTCGGGCGAGATGTATAAGACGCGTATTTTTGATTATCCGATAATTTTCGTTAATTCTTGTTATTGCTCTTTTTTTTTTGGGGGGGGGGGGGGTTCAAAATTCTATTTTACCATTTATCTCTATTTGCGCTATTATAGCGATCTACATTTTTTTTTTTCTAAATGTAGGGCGTTACACTGTCCTGGCTGTGGGGGTACTCGGTAAAGAATGCTACGCATTAAAAACCGAATCAACACCGCATAAGTAGACTTTTGAAACACCGCGTCATGTCGACGTCACTACCACGACGACCCCACCCTGGCCTCAAAACAGCACACTAGCACCAAAAAAAAAAAAAAAAAAGAACGGAAAACGTTATCAACATGAATCTTTTCGTCGCTAAGACAGATATGTTTTTGGAGACCATATAAATATATAGTTATTCCAAATAAGACGGAGTTGCGTTTTGCCTTCATGGTTCCATTAAGCCCTTTCGGCAGAAGAGAAGGGGGCGAAGTATACCACGCACAAGGGGGCGCTGATAGCTCAAACAAAAAAGAAAGAGAAAGCTAAATTCATCGATATACCCCCCAGAGTTCTTTTTTTTTTTCCTTTTTTGTCCGGGAAATGCTAAGATTATCTCGCCTGAATCGTGTAAACCTATACGCCCGCCACTGGTGGCCGTACGCTTGTTTTGATAAACCAAGCTTCGCACGATACAACAGATACAAATTAATTTCCGTCTTGCCCTTAACTCGAGCGAACGAAAATGCGGGGACAAAAACGCAGAAACTAATTACATAACTTGCAAAGTAATTTTTAATGGGGCGTTAAACATTCGCTGGCCGTTTTGTGCCGCTACTGCTGCTCATGGCGCTTGCCTGTCATTTCGGGTTGGGCTCCACATCTGTTGTTTCGCTAGATTTTACGCGGTAGCGCGCAGCCGAGAAAGTGACACGTCCCAGACGCAATTTCTTGGCAATTTGCGTAATGAGCACTACGGCGTACGGGGAAAAAAAAAGGGGGGGGGGGGGGGCGGAGCTTGGGCTCTGCATTTCCCCTTCGCCCGAAATTTTAGGCTTACGGGGATCAGAGACAAGAGAGGCCCACTCACGTTTTCATAACTCATTTAATGTTATAGAATTGATCCTTTGTATCTTTCCCACTTTTTACCGTCGTCTTATGTGCTGCATTTTTTTCTGAAGCGAAGCTGTCTATGGCTCACTGACGGCGTCGAAAAGCGTAAGCGCACTGCAGCAAAGCCAACTTACACAATAGGCATCACAAATGATGATGATGGCGATGATGATGATGATAGAAGAAGGCGCTTCAAGCGCTTAAAAAAAAAAAACGCTTTCCGTTGTCGGAATCGAACTCGGGTACCTAGATCGCGTTGCGAACCTGACGTCTATCCAATTTCTGGCTCTGATTTTGACCCAGGTCGCACGCGAGTAAGTTTCGCGCTTGACCATCTTTCGCTTAAAAAAGGGGGGCTTTGATTTTTTTTTTTTTTTGCGACCCCGCCCCGCTCCCCAGATAAAATGAAACACTGCACGGCACGCGTGCATATCTCATCACATGGGCTGATTCGCAGCAATATCGTCAGTTCGTTTGCTTGAAATAATGATGCCAATATATGTATGGACGATACACGGGACAGTTGTGTTTCGATATACGACAATGTACTCCGGCTTCACGTCGTACCGAGTTGCGGCCCAACGGCTGGTTGCAGCGGTTCGGACACGGTAAGCTGAAATTGGAATCAAAACGAGCGACGCCGAAAAACCGACACCATAAACTTGACAAAAAAAGAAAAAAGAAAGTAGTAGCGGCAAACATTTTCCGGGTCAGATATCCCGCAGCCTATCACCCCGGTTTTTGTGCTGCCGAGGAAAGAAAACAAAAAGAAATCGGAAAAGCCACGCACGATATTGCCAAGATCCTACGCCTCTCCTTGAAACACACATGACGCTCCCCCTCCCCCCTCCCTCCTTCCTTGCATTTCTTTACCCTTTCGTTACTTTTTTCACTTCAGTTCACTGCCCTTGCATGCCAACTGTCAAGCTTCTCCAAAAACGGTGCTGTCGTTGTCTACGTTTCATATTTTTGGCGTGACTTCTAAGGTTTCATTTTGTCTATTTGCCCTGTTTTGTGTCATTTTTACCTATTAACTTTTTTTAACCGAACTGATTTGACCAAAAAGCCCACTAAGCCTGCTCTCTTGCCTGCCCCACATTCATCCTTTTTACAGAATATATATTTTCGCGTATCGCTAGCCTTAAAAAAAAAAAAAAAACCTAATGTCTGTCCCGCGCCTTCGTTTGTAGCTTCGCTTCAATCCATCGCTCTGATCATCCAACTGTGTGTGTGTGTTTTTTTTAATTTGGTCTCCATGCAAGCGGTTGAGAACAGCGAACGCGGTGCATCACGCCAGGGCAAAAACAAACAAACAAAAAAAGTCACTGGCGCAAGAAAGGTCGAATTGTGGAGCGAAATCCGCGACAGTATTTAGGGGTGTTCCAGAGTGCGGTGTACCTAAGCTTACAGGGTATAAAATCGAGCAATTCACGCTGCAACATATTTACGCATTTCGTAAGTCGCCTCTACACGTAACAACATTGGCTGCCTCCCTCTAAACACTTCTGATGGCTCAAAATGGCGGAGGGTAACGTAACGAGAACGTAACGGGCTCGTTCTGCAAGCCCTTGCGAATGCAAACACCAGTTACGGGACGCGAAGGAAACAAACAAACAAAAGACTGCACAAAGAAAAATATTACAGAGTGGTACACAAGTCGCCTCAAGGAAGAACAAAGATGCCAAAAACAAGCGTAGAATAACACAGCAAAAAAGAATAAGATAGAGTATAAAAAGTATAGAAGAGAAAATCAAACAAAACGCGGTTGAAGGAAACGAGGAACCGTTGCTAACATACGGGACTCTGGGATAACTAGCACCATCCGGAAATGTTCGCTAAACGTACGTTTAGACAAGTTAAAACAGTAACAGTTCCCGTAACATTTCCAGCGTTGGCAGCGACATGCCGTGAAGACCCCTAATCAGGGAAAAATGACGGGCGTAGAAACAAAGCGCTGCAAGTCACGCGACGCCAGCATTTACAAAGGTTACGTCGCTGAAGCTACCATAAACCACCGAAATTTCGGTCGTTAAACTGCTACATACCGACAAGATAAATGATAAGCAACAAGGGCCCGCCAGTAAAAAAAAATTATTTATTTATTTATTTATTTATTTATTTATTTATTTATTTATTTATTTATTTATTTATTTATTTATTTATTTTTATTTATTTATTTATTTATTTATTTATTTATTTATTTATTTATTTATTTATTTATTTATTTATTTATTTATTTTAGTACCTCAAAGGCCTCCACAACCGACATGACATGCGGGGCGAGCTAAAGAAAATTCACTGGTAAAAACCACGCGAGATTTTAACAAAGAACTTGACAAACAATTGATTTCAGAAATTGCTAAGAATGAAGGAATGATAACAATGATAAAAAATGAACGAATGATAAGAATGATTAAAGAACAATGTAACAGAATAGAAAACGAAAATAAACGAATAAAGACGAATTCCTCCTGGCGCAGTGCAACTGAGAGACTCATTGTAATTACTATAAGCACAACATTAAGATTACAGTTCCAATCAGGTAAGGCGGCGCTAAACAGCTACGCGCAAGGACACACACGCAAAAAAAAGAAACGACAATTCTGGAGCTCTTCTTTTTTTTTTTTTTTTGCGCGATGTTTCGTATTGAAACCCAGAAAGGAAGTAAGCACGACAGCAAAAAATTATAACGGACAAAGAGAAAGGGAAAGAGAGACAACGTTTAAAGACCGAAAAAGTTTAAAAATGCAGTCTTCCATTGTCGCAGGCGTAGCGGGAAAGAAAAACTACCGTCTCTCCTGATTAGACACGCCTAGGTTAGGAAACAAACATATCAACGTTGTTTCTGAGGCGATGTGATGCGAGAAGTCGGCAAGGGACTATACAGCTCGTTAGGTAGGAAATGGCGTGTATGTATACGTATATGTATATATATATATATATATATACGTAGAGAGAGAGAGAGAGAGAGAGAGAGAGAGAGAGAGAGAGAGAGAGAGAGAGAGGCAAAACAGAGAAGTGGAAAAGGTAGGAAGAACAGTGGGACATTGCAATCCCGTTTATTAAGACAGAGTCGCAGATTGGCTCCAATTGAGAAAAGATGAAGCGTGAAAAAGTAGAGTAAAAAAAAAAGAGAAAACGAACGAAGCAGGTCCACGACGCATTCTTTCGAAATGAAGAGTCGAACTAGGAGCTCTCCTGGGGAGTTGAGATTGAAGCAATTTTTTTTCCGACCACTCTTTTTTATTTTTCCTTTTCAGTGTCGTGCGTGCGCGTGCGTTGTAGAGTTTCGAGTTTACCGGTTAACTTTTTTTCGATTTTCGCCAGCATCGGCACGCGCCTGGTGCGCGATTATGCAATGAAGAATGATAAGCTATTTTAGCATTCTGAAGCGCCTACGCTGCGCTAGTTCTTGGTGTAAAAAAGCTAAATAACGAAGGCAACAAACTAAAGGAACAAATGACAAGGGAGAGTCGTATTGAATATAAGACATTGGAATCAGGGCTGAAAAACAAAAATGCAGTGGATGTTGAAGTGCAGCCAACAAAAAATGAGACAGCTACTGGATACAATCGCGATTCGAAAATTCCACGGAGATAAAGCGTATAAATAGTGAGCTCCCATTAGAACAAAAATATTGACGCAGTTGACGAGCAAAAACAGGGAGACGTTAATAGTACTAAGTGATCGGAAAAAATCCAAGCAAAGAAGACACGCTAATCTATACTCCAAGATAAAAACCTATTCCCTTATTGCGCTAAGGACTTATTTAGAGGCGACACGAATTTTTCAACCCATCTCTACGAATAAAATTTGCTAGGAACTCCAAGCTTGTCTCCTACCCCGACTTCAACGAACGAATGAATCAATGAATCGATAAATAAATATATAAATGAACGAATCGAAAGAAAAAAAGAAAGGAGGAAAAGGAAGAAAGAAAGAAAGGAAGAAAAAAAAAGAAAGAAGGAAAGAAAAAAGAAAGGGAAAAAGGAAGAAAGAAAGGAGGAAAAGAAAGGAAGAAAGAAAGAAAGACAGACAGAAAGGAGGAAAAGAAAGGAAGAATGAAAGAAAGAAAGAAAGAAAGAGAGAAGGAAAGGAGAAAAAGAAAGAAAGGAAAGAAAAATAAAGAGAAAGAAAGGAAGGAAGGACGAAAGGAGGAAAAAAAGAAAGAAGGAAAGAAAGAAAGGAGGAAAAGGAAGAAAGAAAGGAAGGAAGGAAGGAAGGAAGGAAGGAAGGAAGGAAGGAAGGAAGGAAGGAAGGAAGGAAGAAAGAAAGAAAGACAGGAGGAAAAAAAAAAGGCAGAATGAAAGAAAGAAAGCCGACGACGTATACAATCGGCATCGCCGTTGTACAGTGCTAAGACCGCAAGAGCAACGTCATATAACACAACAATTCCAAAGGGATCAGCGAAGAAGCTGAACGTAAATACGGAAGCAAATTCAAACGCACTTGCAGTGACAACGACCGTTGTGACTTTAGCGTATGATTGAGACATTTCGCCGTTCTTTGTCATATTGTGTGATATTTTATATTTTTTAGTCTGATCACACACGTTCTCTTCCTATTGCAGTCACGTGCCTTCTCGAGAAAACGAGAGCGAGAAAACGCTTTGGCAATGCCCGAATCCATCGATTCGGGCCACTACCCGAACACGTGTGTTCGGGTACTGTAACCGAAAAAGCACAATTTAGAGTGGACAAAAAGACTTTTTGGAAATAAAAAATTCTTCTGACCACCTTTTTTCTTAGACGGTACAACGTGAAGATCTGTGGCTCAGCTCCTCAATATGTCGTGGAGGAAATGTCGTGGAGGAAACATCGTGCGTTCAGCACACTACTTACTCTTCGGCATTGCTAAGCTCTGACGTCACGAATCTCGGCAATCAGGAGACACGGCGCTTTAACCAAAGTGCACCGACTTTGTGACATGGAGGACGAAAAATGGGCCGCGAGGGTGTTTAAGTACCTGTATATGAGGAGCGTGGACACGCGGTGGAGACGGAGGACCAGGCAGCTGGCCAAGCGGTACGGAAAGTCGGTAGGGGAAAGCGGGGTTTACACAACAGTAAAAAGCAGGTAAAGGCAGCAGAGAGGATTAAGTGGGCACAGATAATGGAAGCGAAAAAAACCCTGGGGACTTATAGGGCAGAGAAACGGGAAATTAAGAAGGAGGGATTCTATGGCAATACGAGAGGCAGTGCGTTGCTCTTCGAGGCACCGGCGGGGTGCCTGAGAACCCGGGAATACACGGGTAGCTACAGGCAGCAGGATGAAACTTGCGCATGCTGCGGCAGTGATCGGGACACTATAGACCATATTGTCAGGAGCTGTACAGAGATACGGCTACCGTGGGGTGAGGGGGAAACGACGCTGGCGGAGGCTTTGGGATTTGGGGCGAGGGGGAACCTCAACTTCAAGGCCATCGTGGTGACGAAGAGGCGACTAGAATGGTGGTGGAGGAAAAGTAGGGAAGGGATGGGTACGCAGGCGGAGCAAACATACGGATGAGAATTTACAACAGCGAGGGTAGAAAAAACGGGGGTGGGAGAGATGAGTTTAAAACATGGAAGAGGGGGAGATGGGAGGGAGGAAGCAAATCTTTTAGGTTAGCTGGGCAAGTAAGGGTAATAAAACAGGCAAGTCGGTTGCTGACAACCGACGCCCTGATTCAATGGGAGAGCCACTAATCATCATCATAATCATGATCCAGTGCGTTGGTCTGTATGCGCATAGACCACCCAGAGTGCCGCGGATTAGGTGTGAATGTATCGCGGTTTTTCCAACCAAAACGCAATGTAGCCGTTAAGACGCGTTTGGTAAGTACTGTCAGGGAAAGCCATAATGCTTTCGCCTTCAAGGCATGTTAGCAGAGTTACATATTTCGGGAAATTTCTCAAAGCGACAGCTTTCTTACTGGGACCGATGATGTCCTGTCAAAAAACTAATGCACGTCCCCATAGACAGTTGGTCGATCGAACAGCTCTGGATAACATCTGTGTACACACGGCGCGGTCTCGTGAAACCGGGCTTCCCTTGTGTCATACAGCTACTTGAAAATCGCGAAAAAGGAACGCGTACAGGTGCAGTCAAAAGTAATTGGAGCACGGGAGCTGTGGTCGAACCTAATAGGAGCGTCGTATAGCTGCACCGGCAGTAAACGAAAGGAGCAGAACACGCATGCGCGCCTGCCGACGGTGATAGCCCATCTATACTTCTCAATCCACTTCTTTTAACGCGGCTCCGAGCAAATTATTCGCAGCATACCGGTCTCAGCGATGGCGCTGAAAGCAAACCCACCTAAGCATATCAGAAAAGAAAAATTGTCAAAGTCTGTGAGCGACGCTGCCAGATACCACCTCTGCTATCAGCGCCATCGCCGAGACCAGTATGCTGCGAGTAATTCACTCGATGCCGCGTTAAAAGAAATGGGTTGAGAAGTAAAGAGGGGTAATCACAGTCGGCAGGCGCGCATGCGTGTCTGCTCCTTTCGTTTCCCGCCGGTGCAGCTACACGGCGCTCCGATGCGGTTCGGCCGCAGCTCCCGTGCTCCAATTACTTTTGACTGCACCTGTACGCATCGATCACGAAGGAGGGGTACAATAGTGGTGTACCTTCATCTCATAAACCACGTATCGCTACACATTTAGATCGCCCGCAGATACGTTTACTTAGTGCGCGAAAAATCGTCGATGCATCGGTTCGTTCTTCGTTTGCCATTTCGGGTCTTTGAAAGTTTGAAGATCGATTGGACAGACTTTCGGCGAAGGCAAATGGACGCACTTTTAGCGGAGGTTTTGACGCACTATTGACGCATTTTTGATGGCAGAAAGTTTTCCGCGCTTCTCCCAACATTCTTTAGGTAGGGATGGCAAAGCTCTTCTTTAAAAAGTTCGCCCAGACAAATCGGGAACTACAATCTTTAACGGTTTGAGATTACGAAATCAATGGAATGAGTTTTGACTATGTACAATGGGAGCTGGTGCAAGCGCCTCGAGGGCAAAATAATAAACAGCCTTTGAAACCCCCAATACTGAAACAACTTTTCTTTCTCGCCTTTGTTGCTAACCTGCTCGTAAAGAATCAGCTTCCAGCGGCCAATGGGAACAGCGCCCTCGGAGGAAGCGAAGGCAAAAAAGGAAGGATGAAAGGAGAAAGCGTGCGTGGGATGCGAGGAGAGCGACGGGGCCTCAAGTGAGGGCCAGACTAAGGGAGGCCGGGTGGACGGCTGGGAAAAAACGATAAGGCACGTGCCCGATTTATGCGGCAAGATTTCGAAAGAGTGGAGGCCTCGGGGCACCCGCTGTTGCCAGTGCGCCACGGCGCCGTCTGAGAAGGCTGCTCGGGGAAGTCAAAAGGGCTCTTCAGGGTATCAAATAAAAAGAATACACTGGCTGTCTATGACATGCGATGTATTGTGTGTGAAAAGCCCCGACACCACCTGCAAGAAGAAGCTGCACCTTGAAGGCGCCATTGCTTCTTAAGGACGTGATGCTTGACGAGTTCGTGATGACTTGAGGACATGGTTTAAGCGCTAAAAAAAACCGGGCCACCTCCACTAACGTGAATCCTGGGGAGGGGCGAAGCACGCCGTGTATGAGTGTATTCTTGGCGCCTTGGCGTTTTTTGCCACTGAGATGAAAACGCTGGGGGGTACAGGTATGCAGCTTTGGTGCAAAAGTATCTTGTCTCTGAAGCACGAAACTCTCTAGCAAGAGGCGTAAACGAGTGTCCCGGTGTTTTAGCACTGTGACTACATGAGACGACGATTACGACGACTACGACGATGACAGGAGACGCTAACAGCCCCAGCCGCTAAGGGGCTTCGCCCCTAAAAGACGTACACATGAAAGGCAACGAGACAAACGCTTGTCCTGTCGCCTTCCAAGTCACTGTCCTAAGTCAGCGCTTCTGATCGTCAGTCTTCGTTGCGCATCGGCTCATTTCATTTCGAAGAGCTCCTCTACCCTGAATGGTGGTCACTTGGGAAGCCCTATCTCATCTGAAGCAACAAGTGGCTCAAGACTGGATCTTCAACACGCTTTACGACGCAATAATTGACGCCAAATCCGCTGCAGTCCATCTTGTAAAAAAATTGAACCGCGTATCTGCTCCCTTCGCTGCAAATGCCGATCAAAGACAAAAGTCTCCCTCTGCCTCTGTCATGCAAATGCCTTTTGCTAACGTAGATTCAATTTTCCCGCGTTCTAATGCTTGCGCCATCTACTGGAACATTTTGTTATTGTGGAACATACATCAATGCCACGTGGTACAGGCTCATGCGATCTCTTTTTGTATTTAGGGGTCAAAATATTGTTTTTAACGCGTATTTTTTACTTGCCATCGCAAATATCAAGCACACATTTATTTTCAATTAAAATAACACTGCAAGTGGCAACTGACGTCTTGCCTGTAATGGATCTAATATGCCTAAGGTTTCTTTCTTTTTTTTTTTTTTTGATCACAGTATTGACAAGTATAAAGTGTATTTCCACATTTAGTTGTTCGGAAGGGTTTTGGCTATATAAACTTCTCGTTCAAGAATTGTTTTAACCTTTTACACGATGGCTGAATCTAAGGACATACAGACCAGACCAAATGTTTCCTGTATAAGTAGCCCAAGAAAGACTGGTATTTAGCATCGACTTTTAGTAATTGCATTATAGCCTCGGTGCCAATGCGAATCAGCAAGTACTGCCGCTACTGCATTGCCTGCCCTGCAAAACTAAACTGAACTGAACCATTAGCAATACCGATTCAGTCAAACTTGCGAAGGGGGAGGCAACAAACAAACAAACAAAAAAACGACCATTACAGCGAAAGATGCCTCAGAAGAAGGAACCCGGTGTAAGTCGAAGAAACATGGTAGCGAACTCCCGAGCTTTTCAGCTGAACTTTAACGGATAAAACGGTGCACGATAACAAGGAAAGAAATGAGCGCGCTACGCCCAGGGACCCGGTATCGGGATTACAAACCAGTCTTCTAAGCTCCCATAACAGGGAACAAACGGTCCGGGCCCTGATAAGCGCCGATAACCTGAACCAGCAAAAGAGACTCCGAAGATCCTAACTACGACATACAGGGATTTGTTAAACGAGTGGAACAGCATAACTCGCAGTTAACGTTGACAGTAAAAATGAGACTGTCTTGCGAAGCAAAGGTACGTTGAGTGCAAAAGTAAACGAAAAAAAAAAAAAATTCCGGTATGCTATGGGCTGCAAAACGACAGTCACGAGAAGGAGTCGCAATCAAAAGAAAAAAACCTGGTAAGAGAAGAGCAAGAGATGTTACAAATTCGGGCAGTGGAGCCTAGCGAGTTTATCTCCCGATTCCTTTCTCCATTTCGCGGAAACGTCCTTAAGAGGAGGAGAAGAGAGCAGCAAAAGAGACGACAATAGAAACGATGCGCACAGAGTCGTAATCCGAACAGGATTAGAGGACACTTCCGTTTTCTAAAACTCCGCGGGCTTTTCCGCGCAAGCAACATCTTTAGAGGTTTTGTTTACAGTAGTTTGAACAGCGAGAGAAAAGGATAGGGGGGAAGGGGGAGGAACACGGCGAAAAAGCGAAAGCAAGCGCAAGACAAGCGAATTTGGGGGGCTCTGTTAAGAAACGTTTGAGCACGAAGCCGTCGAGTAGAAAGGAGGAGAGGGTATTATAGCAACTTGCCGAGACGGCCGGTGAA
This sequence comes from Haemaphysalis longicornis, assembly GCF_048455015.1. Lineage (NCBI taxonomy): Eukaryota > Metazoa > Arthropoda > Arachnida > Ixodida > Ixodidae > Haemaphysalis > Haemaphysalis longicornis. The sequence continues at coordinate 129,526,275 of NW_027526445.1, read as the reverse complement.
TTTCCCACGTCGGCCGTAAAAGGGAGAGGGCGTGAAAGGGGGAAGGAAGCGTTTTCACACGAATATCGCGCCGCGCTACGAGCTATTCCCATTTGAAAAAAAAAAAAAAAAGAGAACAGGAAAGAACCGCGCTCAGCGACGCACGTCCGCTCAAGACGTAATGAAAATCTTTCTCGTTGTGAATGCGGCGTAGTTGGACGATGCCTTAACGTTGAACGCTTGATTCGGAAGAGGAGGCGGCCGGGAAAGCGATGAGGATGCGTAACGAACGCTGCCGAGTTTTACGTTACGAGCAAAACAAGAAATTTGGGCGCATATGATATTCCGGAATTAGTTGGTTGTCCCCCCCCCCCCCCCCCCCCCCCCCCCCCCCCCCCGCACGCCTCGGTCTTTGCTTTGTAAGAGACTTGCTCAAATCAATTTTTATAGTCATTTGGAAGGCAGCGACTTGGTTCTGAAACCAGGAATAGAAAGAATCCCATTTCTTTAACGAACAGGCTCAAAAAGCATGAAGTGGTTACGCATGTATTTCCTTCAGCTCCGGTGAACGACCTTACAGGGTGTCGTTCGCGCGAACATGACGGGGAAGTTAGAAGAGCAGCGGTTGACGGTGCCGGCGTATATCGACCACTGCTAACGTGCACGAGTTTAAAAATGCGAGAAGGTTGCGAGGTGCAGGTATCGCTGATGTATTTGCATAAGTTTCGATCCGATCCGCAAATTAAACTGTCAGCACCAGCTGGGCAGCTCCGTTGCTGGGTTGACGAGAACGTCCAAGCAAAGTATGGCCAGGCGAGTCAGGTCTGTGGGATATCGATATCAGCGGAAAAATAACAAATTACAAATAAGCAAATTTTAAACACAAAGGGGAAAAGGCATCCTTCAGTCAAAATTGCTTGAGCTGCTTTACAGCACTGCGCGAATCTGAGTATGTGCATACGAGCTTCAAGCCACGTCAACGGATGCCGATCAACTTCACCTGAAGTTCATGCCAGCACGATTTCGTACGACGCCGTTTCTACGGAAGATGTAAGTTAATTGTCACAGAGACGACGAACTCCCGAAAAGTAGAACTGCCATGAATTCCAGCGAACAATTAGTAGCGTTTCTGGTTCCTAACGATCTATTGTCTGACAATTACGATTCCAGTGCCGTTGCTTATTTTGTCAAAGTACGAGCTCACATCCAGGTATTCGGCACCGATAACTTCTCTCTCTCAATAAATCTCAAAAGTAGCAGGAGCCTCGCTTCCGGTTGAATATATTTGACAGCAGATCCGGAACCACGGTTGCACGATGACCCACGGAAGTAGGCCCTGCGGAAAACGACCGAAAATAGTTACGCGCATGCGCAGTTGTGACTGCAATGTACCGGGTACCCTATCGTCGTCCGCGATATTGCTGCGGTTCCTCGAAAAGAAAATAAAAAATCAAAGCCCCTTTCTTACGAGAAAGATGGCTACAACGCGAAGCTTGCTCCCATGGAACCCGAGTCAAAGTCAAAGTCCAGACTGGTTCGACCGTGTCCGAATGACGCAATCGTATAGACGTCGTCATCATAACGCGAGGGACCGAGGTTCGATTCCTACCACGGGAAGCGTTTCATCATAATCATCATCATCATCATCATCATAATCATGTTCCCTGTGTGAAAACCGTTTGTGTAAAGTTCGTTTTTTTTTTTTCTGTTTCTGCGGTGAGTTTAATGTTGCAATATACGGCGCAAGTGAGGCATAAAAGCTTCGCTTAAAAAATAACGCAGCAGGGTGTCTAACTATTCAGGGTAACAGAACCACCTCCGCTGTTGAAGAATCCAACAACGGTTAGGCAACAGAGAAGGCCACGGGCTTTCGCTGCTTTCAACGGTCATTCGCACGAAGTGCAAAAGGGAAGAGCGGACCAAACATCGTTCGACGCGTGCCTTGTGTCGATCGTTGAAAGGACCGCGTCCAGCGCAAACCCTTTGAATCGGTTCTCAGCTAGCAAAGCGGCGTTCGTCGACCATCCTTTTTTTTTTTTTTTTTTCGCACGCGATGCTATCCCGTTTTCCTCCCTGGCCAGTTCACTCCCTTTGCGACCAGGCGGGGTCAATACGGTCGATGACTCGAGCCTCTGAACTCTACAACGCACAAGCTGGCGTCGTTACATGCCGACCAAATTCGGTCCTCCCTGCGGATGCGGGGCCAGAGGCGAATGAATTCCCGGAGAAAAAAATAAAGCGAAAGAAATGCTAGTAGGAGTGGGGTGGTCAGTGGAGTGGTCAGTGCATTCCAACGTGCCGTTCGGATCACCGGGAGCAAAGGCCACCCTTTCTAAGCGCCGACTCTTTCGACAACATCCAATAGTGCGCATTTGAAATTGAACGGGTAGACGAGCGAACTATGATCGCGAAGTTGCCCAGTGGGCAAGAAAAAAAGCTTCAGGGGGTCTCTTCAGCACAGTCTGATGCGTTGAGAGCGCGACAGAGTGCATTTCTACTATGTTTGACGACGAGTTCTCTGCCGATATCGACGGTAAGGCTACAACCTCGACGTTGGAGTACATACGAAACCGCGTACACGAAACCGCGCAAGCTTCACGTTCAAGCCCAGCAACGAAAGCAACTTCACACATCCGAAATTCACGTCCAACGTCTCGCATGCTTTGCAGCTTCTGGGGTTTCTCAAGGTCGTCTGCACGGACATATGTAAAGCCTGGCGGGTGCTGAGTTTATTTGATCACGGAATGTGATGGTTACCTGGCACAAACAAAAACATGCCTGTTTGTGCGTAAGCAGGCCACGGTATCGTTGTCTTTTGTAGTCGCCATCATCATCACGACCAATTCGCGACATCAACGCTTCTCTAAGAGTGATCCCAGTCTCCCCTCCCCCCCCCTCCCCTTCCTTCCGGCACAACTCACAGGCGGTAGTGATGGTTCAGCTTATCTTATGGGTGGAGAGAGAGAGAGAGAGAGAGAGAGAGAGAGAGAGAGAGAGAGAGAGAGAGAGAGAGAGAGAGAGAGAGAGCACTATCTTTCTCCTACTCTTCACAGGGCTCCTTTTTTTCTACTTACACAGGCTACAATACTTTAGTAGATGCCCCATCACGTGCATGTGCCCCGTGTCACACCAACCCTGCACTCAGCAAGGCCAGTGCAGGACAAAGAACACCCCAGGGGCGGGTGCGCAGTGGAGGGGGTAGAATGACCCACCACTGCTCGTGTTGGGGAACGGCGGCGTATCGCCCAACGGAGTGTGGGGAGGAGGAGCAGGACAGCTTCAGAAAAAATGCAACGTCATAGAGGAGCGAATTTAGAGGGAGTTAAAGTGGGTCGGCGAGCGTGATTGTCTCGTCCAGCCCGCATTGTATGCTTCTATCAGTGCCTTAGACGAAAAAATTCGCACCGCACTTGTAGAAGTATCAGGTTTTTACTGCCTACCCGAAAAGCCGGCTAAGCGGCGTCTTCACATTCATAAAAGGAAACAGAGAAAGAAGCGGTCGAGAGAGAGAAAAAAAAAAAGGGGTGGTGGGCTGGGGGGCCCTACGCACCTTACACGTGCAACGAATATCTCACAGCGCATATTCCCCCCCCCCCCCCCCCTTCCTTTTCCATAGTTCCGGCTTAAAGATTCTTTTCTTCTGAGAATAAGCTATGATTGGTTTGTACAGAACGAACCTCGTCTGTAGGCAAACGACCTTTGTAGGTACATAGAACAGACCAGCGCTCAAAATCCCTGCCGATCCTCGACGAGTCAACGTCCCCGACTCTTGCGGTGTTCAGAGTGTTCAGCCAACAAACAGTTTCCTGAAACGTAAACACGGGGATATAAATGAACCCGCGCGACAAAAGAAAAGAGACAGCAATCCCAGCCAGACGTTTTGCGGAAACGGGTTCTTCGTGGAAAACGACGACAAATTCAGGACGCGCGCGTGGCATCCGTTTTTTTTTTATTGCTATACATTTGGCCGTCTGCCATCTTTGCATTCCCCGCGAATTTGCAGAGCGCGCGGGCAAATGGAGACGACACACACTTCTATCTCTCTTTACGGGCAATCGTTCGAATGATGGCGAAAGAAAGACTGGTCCGGAGAAGCGAATCAATACTGATAGACACACGGGAGCCTCGAGATCCCTTCGCTGGTCCAAGGAGCTGGTCCAAGGAGGTGTCAATTTATCCCGAAAAATAATAAAAAAAACGCTAACTGTATTAGTCCGCCGGAACCGATAACTATCTCTAATAAACAAAAAAAAGGAAAAGGTCTTCAAAATTAAAACAAAAATGGGTAGCTCAATAAGACAGGTTGCTATTTTACTTTACCTAATTTATCTGGCATACTCGCTCGTAACAGGAAAAGGAAAACAACAACGAGAGAATCATATAAAACATCGGAACGGTTACTACCGATACCTGTTACAGAATATTGAGTGTGCTTAAAAAGATTTAAAAAATGGGAATTCGAAAAGCCTAGTTGCACCGTATGTTGGTGCAGCAGGCTCGTACAGAACGTTCTACAGCCCGTCGCTTTTTTCTCAAAACCCTGCTCTCGAGTTGCTCCTTCCCCTTCACGGCGCGCGATTCAATTTTCTGTGCGATTACGACAACCTCACAATGATTTAATAAGAGGGATCCAGGGCTTTCGCCTTAAAAATTTATTTAGTAAGGCTGAAAGCGAATTAAGTAGAACAGCATGGATCCGTTTTGTTAGCTTTCGCAACTCCACGCGCAGCAGAAGAATGGGAGAAAATAAATTCACAGTCCAAGGGTGTCGTAACAAAACGAAACAGCTTCGATGCAACAATGCACCTAAGTTACAATCACGGGAGGGCCAGATACGATGGCCGCGTCCCTTTCCGCCCCTACCTTATCAAGTGCCACCAATCACTTCAAACCCTATTCATTTCTCATTTGTTTGTTTCAATCCAATCCGCCCGCTCCGAGAAACGCAATAAGGGAAATAGGTTCTGCACGGAAACCCGCAAGACGGACATCGATTGCTTCGAGTGCCTTCGCGAACAAAAAAACAAACAAGGCACTGTATGTAAAAAAAGCGCCCCGAATCCCTCCGCAGTTCTTCTTGTTCAAAAGTGCGAGCCCGTAAACAGGATTTCGTGCTGCCTTCCAGTTTGCTCGTCGTATCTGGACGCCTAGGCAAAATCTCGCGGCTCAAGATGTCTCGTATATTGGATTCTGTGGCCACTACTCCCCTCCCCCCTTAGTAAAACCGCCCCCTAGTTCTCTTCATTTTCACTTGGCCGACCTGCAACAGGCGTATAGAGACAATAAAAACACACACACACACACACACACACACACTAAAAAGGTAGAAACCTTCAAACAACGCGAAACAAATTCCGCTCTGTTTCGTCGCATTTTGCCACTTTCGAGGCGCATTGAAAGCAGATGCCTCGGTGGTACCCTTTTCGTTAGAAACAGTGGCATGCGGTGACCGAGGTAGTTTAAATGTAACGAAATAAAAAAACAAAAACAACATGGTCCACGGGAAAACAAAAAAGAGCTTTTTTTTTTATTTCTAAGAAACACCGAAAAGTTGAAATCTTCGAAACAAATTCCGCTCTACTTTTTCGTCGCATCTGGCCACTTTCGAGGCGCATTGAAAGTAGGTGCACCGTCGGTGGTATTTTTCGTTTCGTTAAAAACACTGACATGTGTGCCCATGGTAGTTTAAATGTAAACGCAAAAACATCATTCTCAGCAAAAAAAAAAAAGTACGCGTTCGCTTTATTTTTTCACGGAGGAAGGAATGTCCTATGCTGAGAAAAAAACCGTGTTCGCGTAGCATTTGAATTGACAGAACGCAGCGAGAGCGCAAGAAACGGGACAGAGGCGGCGTTGACAACTATTTCTGCACGTCGAATCTTTTTTTTTTTTGTATGTCTCGTTTGTCGCTCTGGTCGGTTCTGACAAGCGCCCACTCGCCCAACTACAAACCTTCCTACATTTGAATTGAATTCCCGCCCCCGTTTGTAGCTGATGCCTTCCGGCAAAGACAGGCGTCCCAACGGCCTTCAGAAGCAATTCACCGAAGGGCAAAACAAGAAGACGACAGAAGCAATTCAACCTGTTTGCAGTATCCTTACACGCTTGCGACACTTTTATCGAGGATTGCGTTCTCTTTATACATCGAGCTTTTGGGGTTTGAATCGCGCGCCGAGGCGGCGCTACGGGGTTCTGTGTACATGTGATGACCCCAACCGTCTTAGTAAGGTTGATGTTTGAGCGATCTAGTTAAAATCACTCAGACTAAAGCGAAGAAAAACCTCACACAAGGACAAGAAAGGGACATTCACATGCGGCGCTGCGTATGCCTCTTTCTTGTCCTTGTGTGTCTTTATTTTGAGCTGTAGTCTGAGTGACCCACCCGTCCATATTTTCCGTCAGCAAGATATTGCGGTTTTGGTGTAAACAAGTTGGCAAAAGAGCATCGACCATCCACAACGACGGTAGATATATACTAAAAAAAAGCACACTTCATCTTCGCATCGTGATGGCTGACGTACATGCGCATATATCAATGCATCCTGCGAACTAGAATTGCGAAGAAGAAGCATTGCTCCAATTTCAAAACAAACATCTGCGTCCTCGCGAGTGAGTACGTACTCGCTACTACGCAAGCACCCACGAGTTGTAACGTACTCACGCGTGCTCATCAGTCTGAACTAACGCGTCGTAAGACCTTTAAAGGAGCCATGAAAAGAAAATACAACTTCGTGTAATTTGAAAGAACTAAGATTCAGTATCTCACTCAGCTCCATTACAGCCCCAAAAGATGTTTTTTAACGAAAAAAGCAAGAAGTATTTAAAAACTTCCAAATTTTGCGCCACAGTGACGTTTTATGAGCAAGAATGACGTCATACGGGCCAACAATAAAACATAATTTTCAGTGCGTTAACTGCACGTTAGAATTCAAGTGATGCGGTCAAATGGAACTAGAGGCCACATTGCAGACGTCCAGTCATGTGTCGTCGCGACAGGTCAGTTAGGCGGCCGCCAATCGCACAAACAAGGTTCCGTGACGTCATAGAAAAGTTGCGGGAAATTGGCTAGGGGGTCGCAACTGCTTCACACGTTTTCCTTAATATCTCCGTTATTTGTTCGAAGATTGCGATGATATTGGTATCATTGTTATCGGGACTAAGCAATCTTTCTAATAAACCCAACTTGTATTTTGTCTTCACGGCTCCTTTAAGCCAACACACCCAGTACTGTACCAACGCCTGTAATCCGAACCTGTACACACTGAGCGTTTTAACAACACGCGAGTTTGAGTACTAATTAACCCTCCTGAGTGCAGTCATTGGATACGTCCAGTAACGCTCCTGGCCATACTATCAAGCCGCTAAAATCTAATCAGAAGTGGTGCGCTTAAACAACCTGTAACCCGCGCATAAGTCATTGAGAAAACGATACAGATGAGCACGAGCGCAGGAAGGCCAAACAGGCCGAAAGAAGAAGAAAAAAAAAAAAGAAACGTCGAGAACACCTACGCAGTTCTTAAAAAATGTGAATGCGAAAGCATTGATGACCAATTGAACGCCGGTGAAATCTACTTGCGCTTTTGCGCTGAGAGTCATGGTGACTGTTGGTCCGTTGAGTAAGGTTAGCGGAGTGCGTGCTTCAAAATCACGCCGAACACCGCACTCACTGCCATAGCCGCACCCTCCGATTCCCACAAGGCTTCGCGAACGCTAGCAGCGCGGTCCTTGGCATGCGTTCTTGTCATTGCAAGGCTCGTGCTGTGGAATGTTTCGCAGTTGCCTGGGAGCCGTTCCTCAGCTTACGACGCCAGCTTTTTCCTGTCAATGGGTCATCCATTGCTTTTGCATTAAAAGTGATCATAATCAGGGGGGAGAGAGCGCAGCTGGCTCGCCGGAAAAAAGAACACTGGACACACCCGAGCGGTCGTGTGTCTCCAGTCTTCTTCTTTTTGTCTGTGAGCCAGCTGCGCTGTCTTTTCCCTGATCATGTTCAAACAACCCGCCAAAAAGCCACCAAAAAAGCGATCACAACCACGACTGAAGTCGGCTGCCGGAGGAATTAGCCTCGCTTGCCATTCTTAGAAATAATTGAAACTCATTTCAGAGGACGCAAAGGCAGGTCTCGCCGAACAGGCCTTCCCCGTCGAAAGTCGCAGGGAGGCTATTACGAGAGCCAACGCTTGGACGGGGATGATACACCGAAGGGCTAAGGTGCGACGGTAGAAGCAGCGGTAGCAGGCAGGCGACGTGCTCCTACCGGGGGCCCGTTCGAGACCCGGGGGCCAAAGACGACGATATGCCCGAGGAAATCTCGGGATGGAAGCACCTTGCCAGGGCGATCGATACGCGAAGAGACGGCTGCCCGCAGAGGATAGGAGAGGAGGGGAGTTTGCGTTTCGAATATAGGGAGGAGTATAAGGACGACGCAGACTTGAAATCTAAATAAGAGAGAAGGCGGTAGCGACTCCGAGGACGGATGTCCCGCAATGGATATCTCGAATCACGGGCGTACGTTTCAGAACGTTTAAAATTGAACTACCCGTATACGATCACTGGCTTCTACTCCGCTTAAAAATTTTGTATTCAATAAGGTAAATTCAGCAACTGTTCAATACCCACCACCACTTATAAATTATTCGCTCAAAATTATCTGCTCTGTCCTTTCTAGAAAGTTCTCTTACTTAAGTGGGTCCTCACGGAAAGAACGAGTGCAAAAGTGCGCCACGTCTGCCCCGAAAAATTCCGCTGTTTCTTTACAATCAGTTGGTGCCATTCGCCAGTAAAGTAACAAAAAGGAAAATTACAAAAAGCTTAAGAGACCAGAAAGGCAGGTAGGCAGAGGGTCGAGGGGATTACTATTTCACATTACAGATTACGTGCTGTTGTAGTATCAGACACGCCGTAGCGGAGGCGCTACAATTTGGACCTCTGAAATGGTGCTTCCCACTACGCCTTGAAATCTCACACGCGTAGTTTTCATTGTTTTTGCCTATATCTGAAATACAACCGCCACGGCTGCGATTCGAACCCACGACTTCGCGATCAGTGGAGGCAATCCGCTGGAGCGCGAAATACTTCGCGTGACGTTTAAAAGGGAACCGAGGGAAGAACGACGCAACGAAACGACCGTATACCGACGCCACCGCAAAAAGAAGGTGGGGGGGGACAGGCAATGAAGTAAGGGCAGATTAAAGGTTTTTAACATTAAGCCTGTACATAATAGGCTACTCAGCGAAAGCAGTTTTCTCGTCGCATTAAAAGTGCAGCAAAGTGCAGAAAGTGCTCAAATTCTTTTCTTCCTTTTTTTACACTGCAAAAAGCTTTCTTGCACCCTTTTGTACGTCACTGCTGCTTAAAAGAAAATAGCAATGGATATGGCGGAAAAAGTATACCAGGCATAAAATAAGAAAGAGAAATGTCACTCCACTTGACAAACGAACAAGAATAAGCGCGTCTTTGTGTGTTTATGCAAAATGAGAGAAAATAATGATGAAGATGACCCACAAAAATAAAAAAAAGTTCTAAAATGAACAGGAACCTCGACAGTCGGGCCTAGAAAGGAAAAAAAAAAAGACGTATCAACAGTGCGGCCCTATTTTTGCCTGGCTACGGAAACCAGAAAAAAAAAAGAAGAAAAAAAAGCCGAACGCGGAACATTCTAGTTTATATACCACGTTTCAGAGAGAAACGCAAAAGAAGAGTACGAGAACTTCAGTGCGCCATAGGAAAGAGAAAAACAAAAAAGAAAGAATGTTAAACATATGTCACAGGCAACGATTCTCCTCACCAGGCGCCTCAAATATCCAAAATAAAGTCTCGCGAAGACATAAAATCTTGAAAGACTGTAGAAACAACAACGAAAAATAGAAGAACGGTTTTAAGACACCGAGAAATAAAGCGTGACTTCAGGTGCCAATCATTCTAAAGCTGAACACCTGTTCGCCGGCAGCCACGTTCAGTACGTGTAGGCAGGTCAAACTGAGATGCCTTCGCATTTACTATTTCGGAAATGGTATAGGAGCAGAGACCGGACTTAACAGCCTAAAGCAATAAATTTAAAAGCGTAAAGCAAACATCAAAGCCCCTTTCTTAAGAGAAATAGGGTTAAGACGACAAGCTGTCCCCCATGCCTTCCTGAGTGAATGTCAAAGCCCAAAATCCAAGCTGTTTCGACCCTGTCGCAATGGCCCAATAGAATAGACATCAGCTTCATAACGCGAGGGACGCAGATTCGATTCGAACCACAGGAAATGTTTTTTTTTTCTTTTTTTCATGTTTGAGGCGATTGTGGAAACCTTTGCGGAAACCCATCGTCATCATCATGTGCCGTCTCATTGCGTAAATGTGGCTTTCCTGCAGTGCATTTGCGCATACAGTCTCCATCAGTGAGACAACAAAAGAATCGCTTCAAAAAATCACCTATAACTCACACGCACGCACGTACACACGTACGCACGCACACACACACACACACATACGCACACCTACTCGGTAGCATCGCATACTTTCGAATCACGGTTCGGCGATCTCGCCTGCCCCCAGCCACACAACAACAAGCTTGCATTCTTCGCATCACTGCAATATACACGATGCAGTTTCAGAAAGGTTACACAGTTATAGCACCAAGTTCCAAAAGCTGACAAGCAGCCTTAATAAGGAGAGCCGCAGAAAAGAGGCGAGCGGAAAACAAGTTCATGTCAAACTTCTCCCCTATTCCCTTATTCTTATTTACTCTTTCTTCCCTATCCCACCTCCCCTACACCAGCAGGAGTTCCGTTGTCCGCCCCTAGGCGAGACAATTTGGACCTTCCTCTCTTCCTAATGATCAATAATACATACATACATACATACATACACACACACACGTACGTACATACATACATACATACATACACACACGTACGTACATACATACATACATACGTACATACATACATACATACATACATACATGCACATACATACATACACGTTCGTTCATTCGTTCGCCTCCACACGCCGTTCAGCAATTTTAATGAATGAAAGTTGACTTTATTAATTGCGCAGTGTTCTGCGCGGTGGGGAGTCAGCACCATCAGCATCTCCCCATCCTTTTCCTTCTCCCTCTGCTCCTCCTTCCTCGCACTCTCTTTCGACGCCCACCTGCTCTGTAAGCGCCGCAACGCCGACTAGGCCGCCTCGGGTCGCGGTTATAAATGGCCCAGCACGCCACGCCGGTAGCAGTGCTAGTAGCGGGGCGCTCTTCCCGGAGGAATTTCCCGCCAAATTTAGAAGGGCGGCCGCTTCACACCTGCGCGCTTGCTCCGGCCGAGCCTTCTCCCTAATCGGAAATTGGAAGGCATGGCGTGTCGTCGGAGATAGAAGGGGGAAAGAAGGAAGGGACGAAAGGGGAGGAGATTTTCAATTATATCAGCCCTTCCAGCAAGCTTTTCTCGCTCCCACCACGAGGCCGAGACAAGCAGGAGTGAACTCACGAAACCAAGGCAATTGCCAGTGCATAAGACAAAATACTTCTTTTCGTCCCGATCAATGACAAAACGCCGCTCGCTGCCTCTCCCTCCCGTCTTTTTTCTTTTCATTACGAGCAGGGCAAAGTCAAACGCACTGCACACGGGCTCTGATACATTTCAGCCGGCGCAGAGCAGTAAGGAGGCCTGCGCTCTTTTTACGATCGCAGTGAACGCCGGCGAGAGCGTAGGCGACCCAATTTATTCCCGACTGCTCCGATCTCGTGAATTAGTACGCAGCGCTAAAGCTGAATTAGTTTTCTTTTACAACGAAGCTGTTTGCAGCGAGTTGTCGGAAGGTCACGGTGCAGCACGTTCGTTACGCACAAAACAATCATCGCCGTTGTCGTCCTTGCCAAACATTGTCAAGGAAGCTATATCTAAGACGACGTAAATGTCCTTGTCGTCGATTGCAGCGTTTGGCATTCAGTTTAAAGGCAAGTCAAAATAACCAAGATAGATTTGCTCAAACCGTAACAAGCCATACTCGGGCTTGCCTAAGTGTTCGTGTTAGTTGTTTTGTTTTTTCTTCACTTAAAAGAGATCAAAGAGAAGTTAGAATCCAGATTGAAATGTTTATATCAGCAGCAGCTCATTCAATACCACCTCAAAATTACATGAGAGAGAGCAAAATTAGACCCTTTAACACGCACAGGGAAGATTTCCTGAAGTGTAATGCTCCAAGTCACACAAAAATAACTAGAATTTCAATGAAACGATCGTTCAAAGCCGTGCCAAAACCGCCCAAGGGGCCCGTTCACACTTGCGATGGGACTGGAACGACTGCCACACTCGGTGTTCCCATTTGCACGCGACACGAGCGACCGGGACGACCTATTGTTGCTCTTCTTGTTGTTGTCTCTCGCTTGGAACGCGACTTCACGGGAGTTACGGTTTCGACATCACGCAGTATCCAGTATGGCAGGATAGAACGTCAGGAGCTCTCGCCACCTCCTTGCGCGTCCAGAGCGACGGCGCGAAGGCGGCGACATAAATTGGTCGCGACCAATCGCTCTTGTCGCGCGACGAGAGCGATGCCGAGCGACAAGAGCAACAGCAATAGCGTCGCTTCTCTCTCTCTCTCTCTCTCTCTCTCTCTCTCTCTCTGTAAAGAAGGATGACATGCCTGATAAGGGTAATGGGCGCGGTGGATGTCACTAGAGGCCACCGGAAAAAGTTCAATGCTGCGAAGCAGCGCGTACACGGTGTTACGAATCGGCCAGCAACACGTGTTTTCCCGCATCAGCGACCACGTGGGAATCGACCATGTGCGCCCGCGTGTTGGTGAATCATACTTTCGTGTCTCGACATGCCGGGTCAGTCACCTCGCTTTGCAATGTGCTTCCGGCAGCTGCCAGAGCCACACCCTTCAGGCACCTGCTTGACCTTCCCGGCTCAGACGTTTCGCTATCGGCACGATCAGCAGTTGATAGCGCGACCCCGGCACCTTTCAAGGACACTCTCTCCCCCCCTCTCGGACGCCATGTGGGACGAAGCCATGGGTGACTCACCAACTATGGACAGAGTGTGTGCGTGTCTGTGATTTCGTGGCGTGTTACTCTTGGGGGCGTTTTTTGGGTATAAATAGAGGCAGCACAAACGTTGAAAATCATTCCTGTCTGAGCAGCGAATCCATGCGGTCGCTCTGCTCCTGTCCTGTATTGTAACCTCGCCCGTCGGGGCATTGTATGTTTTTTTGGCTTCGGCTCACCTCTCGCTATGAAGTAAACAGTTACGTTACCCTACTGCTCTGGACTTCTTCACGGCTGCAACACCGGCTGCCCGCTCGCATCATACACGCTACCCATCGTATGTTGGAGGCCACGGAGAAAGGATCGGGTGCCCCCGCCCGGTCGCAACAACTGGTGTCAGCGCTGGGATGACACGGTTGCAACAACTGGTTGGCAGCGGTCGGATGACAACTTCGTGACACCTGGAGCCAGCGGTGCGAGACCCAACATCACGGACGTCAAGGCGGCTTCGGACTTCGCAGAATTCACGGCGGTCAAGGGTGAGTGCGGGACTTTTCTTCACTGAGTTTTACCAGGCTTCTGAGGATAGCTGGTAGAGCGTCTGTTTTTGTCGCGTGGGTTATTCGCGCAAAACAATTTTGGAGCAGTGGGAAAGCAGTACTCTAGACCGGCCATGAATTTGAAAGCGTTGAAAAAACCGCAGTTGTTGGAGCTTGCAAAAGAGTTGCGCTTGGAGGTTACAGACGCGCTGAGAAAGCCAGAGCTGATAGAGACTATACTCGCTGTTGGGGCTGACGATGACGAGCTGTCAGAGTGCATTGAGCTTATCAATGACAGGGAGGCCGCTAAGCGTCAGGCTGCAGAGGCTGAGCGCCAGCGTGAAGAACGCGAGGAGAAGGAACGGGAGCGACAGCATGAGCTAGAAATGAAGCGTCTAGACGTCGAGGCGTCTCGACCTAGACGTCAGAGTGGCACCAGCGTGCAGTCTGCGGCGACTGAGCGACCTACGTTGCGAATGTGTGACCTAATGCGACCCTACAAGGTAGGAGAAGACATCGGTCTTTTTTTGGTCAACTTCGAGCGTACGTGTGAGAGGGCCCAGTTTAGCCGAGACTCATGGCCGCAAAAGCTGCTTACGCTTTTGCCAGGTGAGGCATCCGACGTGATGGCCCGCTTGCCAAAGGAGGAGGCAGAGGACTACCAAAAAGTCAAGTCGAGCCTCCTACGTAAGTACAGGCTGTCAGCAGAGGCGTTTCGCCAGAAGTTCCGTGAAGCCGAGAAAGCTAGGGGCGAGTCGTACTCGGAGTTCGCCTACAAGCTGAAGGCAAATATGGAAGAATGGCTCAAAGAGGCAGAGGCTTTCGGAGAGCACGACAAGGTAGTTGAGTGCTTCGGTCTTGAGCAGTTTTACCGCCGTCTACCAGAGAACCTGAGACTCTGGGTGCAAGGTAGGCCAGGGGTAAAAACTGTGGATCAGGCAGCTCAGCTAGCCGACGAGTTCGTCGCACGTCGAGGTGCGCAGGGGCCGAAAGACGGCCAAAAAGAGTTCAGGCCGAGGCCTGATAAGTCAGGGCCGAAAGGCAGAGCTCCCCAGGTAGACGGTGGAGCAAGGGAAGTCGTTGTCGTGGATAGAGAAACTGGCCACGATAACGAACAGAGAGCAGCAGACGCTGCGGAGCAGCGCAGAAAGAAAGCTTTCGAAGCGCGCAGACAGGCTACATGTTACAACTGCGGCGAGACGGGACATTTTGCTGCCAGTTGTAAGAAGGGAAAACTAGTCTTTCACGTACTAGATCAGAGTGAGGACAGCAGACAGTTTCTAGAGCCGTACGTACGGGAGCTAGTCGTCAATGGTAAACCGTGCAGAGTTCTTCGTGACTCCGCGGCGACGGTAGACATGGTCCACCCTTCGTACGTTGAACCGGATCAGCTAACAGGGAAGTGTGTTTGGGTGAAGCCAGCCGTAGGTGCACGAAACGTTCGTCTGCCGATTGCTAAGGTCAGCATCGGAGGTCCGTTTGGTGAACTTGTGACGCAGGCAGCAGTATCCCCACAACTACTTCCGGAGTACAAGTACCTATTTTCGAACAGGTCAGATCAGCTGTTAAGGGAAAAGGGGTACAATTTTGAGAAACTGCCGAGGAAAGAACCAGCTAGGCTCGCTGCGAAGAGCTCGAGTAACGATAGGGTCGCCACCTCTGTGAGGAATGGCGAAACTCAGACAGAAAGCGATGATTGGGTATTTCCAGAGGCTCAAGACGGAGGGCAGCGTAAGTACACTGTGTGTAAGGCCCCTACGATGAGCGGAGATGTTTCATCGCCATGTTCGAAGTGCGCTAGTTCACGGGAATCCTTGAAAACGGCTGTCGACCCGAATGCGCGCAGTTCGCGGGCAACTGAGCCGTCTTTTGAGACAGGGCAGCCTAGGTGTAGTGTGGTTCTGGCAGGAAGGAAGGAAAACGGAAACACGCTTCGGTCTTCGCGTGCCGAGGTTGTCGCTGAAAGCGCGAGGGACGACAAGGTAGTGACTGTTGGGAACTGCAAGGTGTCTAATGGGCTCGTCATGCCCGTTTCACTCGCAGCTGATGCTCCCGTCGTTAGGACAACATCAGCTGAGCTAGTTGAGGTTCCGGTGTCGCCTGTGGCTGAACCGAAGTCGGGAACCGACCAGCCTAGAGGAGAGAACGCAAACGCGTTCCGGCGTTTGCTTGCCGAACGCGTTCGTAAAAAGACGAGCAACAAGGAGGTAGCAAAAACTTCAGCGCGTAATTGTGGCGCGTGTTTCAGTGCGAGCAAAGCTGTGAGCTCGCATCGCGTCGAGGGAACGCCGCCTAGAAGCAGTGCACGCCTAACGTATGAACGGGGGAAAATCCCGCTCGCTCGACCTTTGTCGAACAAAACGACCGGTGTCATTTCACGCGGTCACAGCAGCGTTGAGAGAACGGCTGCAACTAAAGTGCGATACAGAAAGGGAAAAGCTCAGGGCATTGACGAGAGCTCAAATCGCAGCTCTCGGCGCGAGAAGTGGCCTGTTTACGCCTGACTTTCTCAAATTTCTTTGTTTTTCCTGAAGCAGGTTTCGCCCTTTACGATTACGTTTTTTTTTTATGTGGGACATTTCCAATCACGCGAAATGTCACCTTTCAAGTTTGTGCACTTGTCTAAAGTACTGCTGGGCTAAAAATATAACTAGTGTAGTTAGTTATTAGCGTATTTTTTCGCCACTAAAAGCCTGGTAGATCTTCAGTGTGGATTTGTCTTCGCACTTGCCGGCGATGCGGTTGTGTCTTGCTGTGTTGTTCTGTTGCTTGCCTGACCAATCCAGAGACGTTCTTGGGAAGCCACTACTCGTCCAGTGATCGGCCATGTGAAGCTCCAGCACGGTGTCGTACAGCCCAGGCCTGGAGTCGAGCGTCTGCTGAGCACTTCACTGCGGAAGTATCCCTCCGGACAACGGTTGAAGACCCTTATCCATCGGGATCTCGGACCCCCGGCGGAGAAGCTGTTACGAATCGGCCAGCAACACGTGTTTTCCCGCATCAGCGACCACGTGGG